>NC_052572.1:36685400-37033317 GCF_016699485.2 Gallus gallus
TCCCGTCTTCTCCTGCCCTGTTGAAGAGGGAGAGAGAGTTTAGATGGGAGTCTGCAGATAGCCAAATTCTACCTACCAAAAACTGCAATAGTTTTAATTACCTTTGGAGAGTTTGCACACCACATATTAATGCACTTATTTATCTGTTAATGAACATTTTGTTTTCTATTTAAAGCACTTGGAGAACATTCAGGTGACTTGAGCCTATATGTGACTGTACTATAATCAGTTTTGGATCATGTACTATAATGTGACCAATCCAGACTAAATGATAAAGCCTCATTTATTGCAAGAAGTCCTAGCACAAAAAAAAAGGAAACTTATTCTGGAATATCTCTTAAGATATTCTTTCTACTCCAGTGTATCCATGTAAATATTTGGGGGGGAGACTTTGTTAAGAACATAGGTATATTAAAAGATTTTTTTTCCAGCTGGAAAGGTTTTTGTTGCTTTCTCATTTTCTACAGCCTATGTTTAATTCAGTCAGAATCTTCACTAAATAAACCAGAGAAGGCTGAACTCAAAAAGAATGTATGATCAATAAAGTATTGGATTAACAGCTCTATATCTCTATGACATATTCAAAGCATAAGGACAACAGAAGAAGTTATTCAAATTTCTATTATTATGTAATTTTTAAAGGTAATATAGGTGTCATTTTATCTTAAAATAAAGCCCTAAGGAAGATGTGAAACAACATATGCGAGCAGCAGGGGATGGGGCAGAAATTATTGTAAAACATTCTCATCTCTCTCAGTATCAAGTTTCTGTGGTGATAAATTAGCATGCTAAAATGAAAGCAACTGACCCATTTTAGATGGTGGGGAAGTCTCTGCGTATACTGTGGAGGAATTATTTAGTGAAGTGTTGTGCTTTAATGTGGTTAATGGTAGTACAAAAGGAGAAAGGGACCTTGTTTTTCTGCTTAAGCTGTAAACAAGGTTTCAGGGGAAATTCTTTGAAGTACAGAGATCTAAGCTGGCCAGTTTTGAATCCCCCCTGAGGTACTACAGAGGAACAGTAGGTATCTGATAATGTTTGCACTTCGTGTAAATCTTTTTGGGCATCAAACACAGTGTTGACAAACAAGATAAAAAGTGGATTATTTAAAACTGGTGCTTGAGATAAATAGGATACTCATATAATTTGTGACATTGAAGATTTTACTGTCTCTCTCTAGACTCTGAAAACAGAGTGTGAAACAGTAAAGGACCAGCTTTTCAAAGGAGCTCTCCTCATGTCCTTGCTCTACGATTCACAGCTGAGTTTTCAGAGACAAGGAATCAGGCCGCAGTGAAATCTGGAGCTGCACTGCTGACATCATCAAGGCCATGTTTTCATTCCAAGTATGCTGATCCCTTTGGAATAAATGCATATGAGAAGTACTGTGACATCCCCGGTTCTTGAAATTTCTTGAAAACACAAAGATGTGGTGTAAATGCCAGATCTCCTTCCAACAATTCTAACACTTCCTCTATTTGATTAAGTCTGTCTGTCTGCTTAAACACAGAAAGAAATGTGTGAGCTATAGTGTTGCGGTAGGGAGAGTTAATATGGTTAACAAAGGTTTAAGCAGTGCAGACAGAGGCAGGTAGGGAGCAGCGCAGTTTAAATATTTTATAATAAATATATAATAATAAATTAATAAAATAATAATAAATAAATATAAATATAAGTATAAATTATTAAATAATTTTCAAATAGAATTTGAAGACTTCAGAAGGAGTTATAAATTCTTCAAGAGCTCAAGCCTAAACTGTTATGTTGTGATGAACCTACTGTCCTTTTTGTTTGTTTGTTTAAGTGCAGATTTATTTTATTCCTTGATAACTTTGTGAAAGAAAGCAACAGGAAAACATTGTCGTTAACAGTTGCAAAATAATTGATTTGATATTAGTAACAATTCCATGACTTGTAAAGTATTTTTATGAATAACTTTTGACCCATTCTATTTCTCAGATCACATTGATATCCACATAGAATTCAGGAATAAGCTTCTTACTCTGTACTCTTAAATGTTCTGCTTAATTACATCTCCCATAATACCTTCTGAGGTGGACTTTGAGTATTTTATTTAAGATGCTGGGTTTGATCTATTATTCCAATAATAACACTAGAGGCCTGGGAAGATGAAAATTGTGGAAGATGGATTGATCAAAATATTTAAAGGCTTTCCAAGGTACAGGCATACAATAACACTCAAAACAGAAAGCACAAACTTAAGTTGTAACCGCGGTAAAGATGCCGTAGTACAATGTCCCTAATTATGTGCAGTGTTTCAGTAAAGCACTTTTTTATCTTTCTTCTTTTAAACCAAGGGTGCTGTTTATATTCAAAAAATGAGGCTGTGAAACATGCGTATGAGTGTTTTCTCAGATCACCCTGAGCGAGACACAGAGCCTTGCAAGAAGGAATGCAGGTGTTGGAGTGTTACAGGATGAAATGCTCACTGCCTCAAGGCCAATATGCTTGTTACACTGTGCAAGAAGGAGCTGGGGAGTAAGATCTGGATTTAGGACATGTCTTTTCTCATGAGCAGCAGTGTGACAAAAGAGCTCTGGAAATGGAGGTGATGGTGGCAAAATAGGTGAGAGAGAACTGTGGAGGACTGACTCAGACAAGTGCCAGTACTCAGCTTTCAAGGTTTGCCTAAGTATTCTTCCTTACGAAGAGGATTTTTTAAAGAAATGAGTTTTCTTTAGAGGCACGACCAAATCATACAACAGGACTAACGGTCTTTAAGTTATAAGCAGAAAACTACAAACAGTGATACTGGCAAAGCCTCACGTACAAATCTACAACTGTTTGAAAACTGAAGACAGAAGAAACCTCATCAAATATGTTGTGTAAATGCTGTTCTCAGACAAGGTATTTGGTAGATAAGTTGTGGTTTTTTTTTTTTGTTTTTTTTTTTTTCCTGTTTTTGCTTTTAAAATAATAGTGGAAACACTTGAAAACATTTGGAAGTTTTCCAAAACATAACCAGGACATTTTGGAACTGAAATGGGACAGTAAAATGTGGTTCTTCTAAAAACAAGGGATAAAAATACACTTTCAAGTTGTTTGAAAGAGAAATCACCTAGGAAGTTGTGGTTTTGTCGAGGGGAATATTGCAATTTTTCTTAACCACAGTCATGCTGGAAATAGTATTTTTTCTATGGCAGTAAAAAATCACCTTCAACAGAATTCCTCAGAAGTGTTTTAACATAGTGAAAACTAGTTTTGCTAAAGATAACAATGATAAAATCAAATATTTAAAATTTAGTTTTGAATATTTGAGTCTGATCCAGAAATATATGAATAAACACAGAAGTATTTTTTTACCACTTTCAATTAAAACGCTGTTTGTATTAAACTTATATTTTAAAAAAATCTTAGTAACTTTTAACAACTAGTTTTGCTTTATCTTCTAAGTAAATAAATAAGAGAATTAGTGTAACTGATGGTATGGAGTTCTATAAAAGATTTTATTGGCTTGACTTTGATATGACTAGTTTATTTCATTAAAGCTTAGCCACTAAATAGAATTTTCCTACAGAAATAACATTGGACTTTAAACTTCTTGTTGTCTATGTTACTTGCTTTCTGATAAATTATTTCTGAAAGGTTTCAGAGCCTATGTTTTTAACTGGTTTTCATTTTTTCCATCTTTATTCCTGCCAAAAGTAGACAGTGATTATGAGCTGATCTGTACTCCCTGCAGAGGGCAAGAAAATTATAACCAAGGCATGGCACAGTGACCTGAGCTTTCTGTAAGTTACAGTGTGAACTAAATATATCAGATGCACAATTAAAAATTAACTTTTTTTTTTTTTTTTTTTGAAAGGAAATATTGCCTAACTATTTCTGCTAGTGCTATCCTGGCTTTAGCTTCCATGTAAACTCCCCTTCACATTACACACCGAAATAAAGAAAGAAAATGACAGTGGTTGCCATCTTCCTGCAAGAATTTACTCAGAGCTCACTAGATAACAGAATTTGCTCTCCCCACCACCTAAGTCTTTCAGCTCCATTCAGAAAAGGACTCTAGTTTTACTGGTCTCATCAAGTTGTTTGGACCACTGGGAATACTTCTGTGGGATGCTACTTTGGACATTTCATTTGCAAACACTTATGGTGGCATGCCTTTCCCTTTCTTTTTCCCTTTTTCCTTTCTCTTTTCTCCTTCCTCCTTTCTCCTTTTTTCCTTTTTCCTTCTTTTTCCTTTTTCCATCTTTTTCCTTCTTTTTCCTTCTTTTTCCTTCTTTTTCCTTCTTTTTCCTTTCTCTTTCTTTTTCCTTTCTCCTTCTTCCTTCTTCCTTTCAATTTTTTGAGAAGACGTAATTAGCTGCCCCTATGTCACAGTCAGTTCCAGCTGGCTCCAAAATTGCTTTTATGAGAAGACGCCAGTTCCAGTTGTCTCTAAAATGGTAAAAGGGTAAAAAAAAAAAAAAAAAAAACCATGCGACAGCAGAGAGAAGTATGAGAAAAATAACCCTACAGACAGGTACTGAGTTCAGTGAAGGAGGAGGAGGAGCAGGATATACTGCTACAATCCAAGTATATCCAAGGAGGATATACTACTACAACCCATGGAGGACTCCACACTACAGTAGGTGAATGTGTCCTGGAGAAAGATGCAGCCCATGGAGAGCTCATGTAAGAGCAAGATCCTGGCTGGAGCTGCAGCTATGGGGATATGTTTGACTGGTAGGGGCTTTATCCCATGGAGGATCCACACTGGGCAAATCTATTCCTGCTGGACTGTGTGCCCTGTAGAAAATGAATCATACTGGAGAAGTTCCCAAAGAATTTCTACTCATAAAAAGGACACAAGTTTCCAGAAAGAATGTATCCCGTGAGACAGACATCACACTGGATCAGGGAAAACTTCATTCCCCATCCCTGCTGGATGGTTTGAGATAGGAAGAGATAGAAGGGTAAAGAAGTGGAGGAGAACTTGAGAAGAAAGGGAGTGGAATAATTTTGGTTTCAATTTCCCTGTTATATTATTAATTGGAAATAAACCCTTGGTAGAGTTAAGTTTTACCCATAACAGTAATTGTTATGTAATCTTGTCCTTATCTTGATCCAGATGTTTTGCATCTTTTTTTTCTCCCCTTCCCTGTTATGAAGGGGGAGAGATAGAGTAGTTGGATGGACACCCAAAACCCAACAAGGTTCAGCTGTATACCTTGTTAAAAGAGAAATGTAGAAACGTGGCTTTTTACAATAGCTTTTTAATTAACATATCTGATCCTAGTATATTTATGCTGATTTATACAGCTGAAGAGCTATTCACAGTATACCTATCATATCTGTCTGGACAGATGCAGAATGAGAAATGAAAAATACCATATCTTGGAAAATAACTTATTTAAAATGCAGCCTGATAAAATAAACCTTTTTTCTTTTTTTCTTTTTTTTTCTTTTTTCTTTTTTTTCTTTTTAAACAGAGACAAATGCTATTAACAGATAGAAGTTATTTGTTCTAAATAGTAGGTCAACAGGACATAGTGTATTTGTAAGAAATATACAATTCCCATTTGTGACCATAAACACTGTGGGGTCCACTTCTCTATGGGTGAAAACCAAAGCCTGTTAGCATACAGATGTGTGATACCTTTTAAAATCCCTGCAGTGTCTTCCTACCTGCTGTGCTTAATTTCAGATTCAAGCGCTGTCATTAAAGGAAAAATAAACAACAACAAAAGGAAAAACACCCCACAAAACTGTTTTCACCCTTATTTGTGCCCTACATTGCAGCAGCATGTTCTTAAACATTTTTCCTGGTATCACAGACCCCCAAACGTTTTTTCAATATATGATTTTTAAGACCCTAGATCCTACACTTTTTTTTTCAATATAGAACATGTGTTTCTAACACGTGAAACAGTAAGTTATGTATTGCTTTCTTACAAACAACTTTCTTGCATGTCTTTCCTGGCAATGCTCCTTAAGGAGAAAAAATAAACAACACTACTGTAAAGTTTTTTGTTATTTGGAACAGTAAAAATATATATTATAATCTGACAAACCATCAATTCCCTTCCAAGATTAGTTGTACTAAGCCTAATTCTCATTTTGATTTATTTGACTTTGGATATAATGGTATTAAATTAGCAAAGACAAGCAATGAACAAAACCCTGGAGATGAATTAGCCATTGTATCTGGTCCATTAATCTCTTCTTCAATTCTTGAGAATTGTGGCTCACCCAGACCCAGAGATCAAATAAAATGCCTAATTGAGAAAATCCTAAACAAGAGTATCCTGGGGAGCTTGAATTTATTTGTCAACTGTTCAAACAACTATGTTGTTTATATGTCTTTAAAACCCTGATACTTTACCACCACTATATCTAAATCCAGATACTTTAAACACAGGAGGGTGATTGAGAATTGTTTTCCATTAACTGGAATAGAGAGAAACACTTATTCTAAAAACAGATAGTTGCGTTCTGAGCATACTTCCAAGCATGCTGAGAATTTTAGATCAAAACATCGTGTTTGAGGGATGCTTTAAAAACTCTGTGAGGGTAGTTAAAACATGCAAGATATTCTCTTAGTTCAGTAGCATTTGTATTAAGTACTGTGATTCAGTTAGAGGAAGAAATAGGTTCTAAATGATTTATTTATTTATTTATTTATTTATTTATTTATTTATTTATTGTAATGTCAATAACAATTTTAAAGGTAAGTGAAAGAAAAGGGGAAAGAAAAAAAAAAAAAAAAGGAGTTCTTTCTGTTGGTTTTTATCCCAGTCTTGCCTGCTGATTTTTCTGGAGATCTTGGAACAGCACAAGAATAATTGATCTCCATCTGCACTAGCAGCAGAAATACAGAGAACAGTTAAGTGTTCATACCTGGTTTTGAGTCTAGTAACATCCCATGTTCCTATTGGTACTAATAGAATAGAAAACCACTAGTCTGCTAACATGAAAAAGTAGATTTCTGATGACAATTTGACTCGTGATTAACCAACCTTTGATTTCTGCTTTGGGGAAAAATGTCAATGGAAAAATATGTGGCTGGGAAACTCAGGTTTCTGTTCTTGTATTTTTTCCCTCTCTCTCTTTATTTTTATTTTTTATTTATTTATTTTTGTTCAGATTTTGTTTGTTTGTTTGTATTCTCCCAGTCTCAGGTTTTGCTGTTCTTACCACCTATTTCAGATTTGTTATGACAAACAGATAAGAAGTGCTGCATGAGTTAGCTTATCTCTCTTGCTACAGTTTCTCATTTTCAGTTGCAACACAGTGATCATGAAATTAATATTGGTAATACATTTTGCAAAATAACTTCAGAATTACTTGCTATGACACTATCCAGAGAGCTGTCACTGGCTATTTCTTCTCTAACATAGAAGTGATTTTTCTGAAATCTGTGTATGAAATCTTATTTAAGACCATAAGTCTTTCAGAAAGGTTACTTTTGAAAAAAAAAAGAAAAAAAAGAAAAAAGATTGCAGCTAACTGGGCACTTTAATGGCAATCTACAGGCAGAAAAAAACCTGTCAGGGATTGTGTAAAGCCTTCTGGAGATGGATTAGAAGCTTACTTTTCCATACTTGTTCTTTTACAACTTCTTGTTTGTCTCTATCAAATACCAGTGAAGCAATGAAATAATGATAATAATTTCCCTTAAAGGACATGAGATGGATCTTCCATATAAAACTGATTAAATACATTTTCTTCACAAACTTCTGTTCTGTTTGCTTCATAGTGCTATGAACAAACAGATTTTTGATAAAGAGTCTGAAAGTCTTATAGATTTAAGTTATAAAAATATTTCCCTGTAGCATACAAATGTTCTTTTCTTCAATCTATATGGAGTTTGTATTCCTGAAAGTCTCCTTCCACATCAAAGAAGTAAAATCTTTCTTTCATATTTTCAAATGATTTGCTTGTGTTTATTTTACACTGTTTGCACCTTTTCCTCAAAATTATTTTGTGAACAAAATAATCCAAAAATAGTACGCCCCTCTTTAGTGTATACCATGAATATTGTTCCCTTTTGTCTAATCTGAAATGCTGAAAATCCCTATTGCATAGTGTCAAGAGGAAGAGATTTTTACTCTCATGAAAACCAGAATGTGTTTGTACCGATATTCAGGTATTCTTGGAACAACAAATCCAAATCAGAAGTTACTTGCCGGCAGGAAAAAAAATGAGCTTCTCAATATTTCTTTGCCATGTAAGATCGTAGCACTTCTGTCACCTATTCTTCTTCTTTTTTTTTTTTTTTTCCCTGCTATATATAGAGTTTGCCTTCAGTGGTTAACTGTCAGCATAGTCCATGTTTTTCATGCATCAATAAATTATGCCGTCTTGTTTTTCCCATTAGTAAGTTGTCTTAGTTTGTGACTCTTTCCTTTTGCCATTACTTCTATTTTCTCACGTCCAGTAAAATACATAGATCTATTTCCTCCCTTCTAATAAAATATATAGCTATATTTCCTCCCATCTTATCTTTGTAATTAACTGGACACAGATACCTTTGATGGCTTTTAAATATTGTTCTGAATCATCCACAGAAAGTCTTATTTTATGCCACTTTAAATGATTTACCATTATTCGTCTGTGCTGACAGTGATATCTCCACCATACGTTTGTCTTTTAAAAAAATACTTTTTTTTTTTTCAATTTCAAAACACTTAAATCCTCAAATTACTCACTGATATTGCATACATTATTGCTACTACTTTTCTCTTCACTTTCGGTGTTCTATTTTTCAGCTCAGGTCAGCTCTTACTTCTTCTTCTCTCTTGGCGTCAGAAACAATGGTTCATGTAACAGAAACAATTTTTGTTAAAGATTATTTTCCGAGCTGTGCTGTTGATAGAAGGAATAAAAGGATGCTGGTCATTTAAAAACATCAGTGTCTATCAAACCTTCTTCCTTGTTACAGTTTTCTTTCTATTGCTCCTGAGTACCTCTTCCTAAATTCAGTGTTTATTTTTCTCCCACTTTATTAAGACACGTTCACTTATTATTCTCGGTGAATGGATGACCTCAATCCATTGTACTGTATTGGTTCTTCTGTAGTATCTTGACTTATGCATGCATCCTTGGTGCTCTGGAGTACTCAAAGTGAAAAGACAGTGAATGAATCTTCTGCTCCCACTACTTGAAATCAGTTTAGCTAAGTACATACTATAAAGTTTTGAAATTGCACTCCAACCATTATGTGGGAAAGATAATTTGGAACAACTCAGTGCTGCTGCCTAGAAAGTTTCTACCTACTGGTTGTCTGATTCTGTAGTAAGCAGTCTCCTTCACAGAATGTTATGTATAATTATTACGTGTTTTACTCACTTTAGGTGATCAAGAGCTGAATAAAAATTGGAAAAAAATCACCCTGTTTCTCTGGAGACTGTCCATCTTTGGGCATTATAACAAACCTTGTTAGGCACTGTAGAGAAACACACCTTTGCTATTCATGCTGTACCTGTGCTGTGAATAATTAGTTGAATGCTGTTTCTTCCAGTGTCAATCTTGCACACTTCATGACCAGTAAAACTCTCATTTTTGTTGACAAACTTGGCACTGTCAGATTTCATTAAATAATTAATACTGACACTGGACACCAATCCATAATTTTAGCATAATTAACTGATCAGGTTATCTGTTGGAGACCAGAAACTTTCTCTTGCTTTTTGGATGAAGTCTGTGGAGTAGCTTTCAAAACCTGTGCATCTCCAGACTGTTTTTGACATGTCTGTGATTTACACCAATGAGACCCATTGCATTGCTATGTGTTGAGAATGCCTATTACATGGAATTGCAGTAGAAATCCCTGACATTTCTGCTAAGGGAGTATGAAAAATCAGTACAAGATAAGGACATTTTTGTTATTCCTTGAATATGAATCAGATCATTAGCTTTTTGCAGGAAGTTTATATCATAAAAGAGAGCAACACTAGCCAAACTGAAATTCAATTGCAAGAAATGCAACTTTAGACAATCGTAGCAATAGTAAAAGCAAAACCAATGTCTTTACTGCTTCTTGGGTGACCTGGAACACAGCACTTAATATGGTAACTATCCCATTTACAGTGTGGTTAAAATAAAATCAAAAACACAGATTTTGTTTTGACCACTGAATGAAAAGCAGAATAGGGTTGGTAAAATTATTAGAAAATGAAATGCTGCCTACCAGTTAAGTTCACAGCGTAAAGGCATCTAATACTAACGTGCTCTTTGAAGTTGTCATGGTTTTATGATTTTTGGTGGTCAGTATTCCACATCACAACATCATGCAGTGTACTGGGAGTTAAAGAGCAAATGCTTTAGTTCCAGGTACCTGTTTGGAAGAGAAGAAGAACTATGTTCCCCAAGAGCCTTTTCGAGTACTGCTATCATTCCTGCTCAAGGGAACAGATATAAGGGTGCAGGTCATCTGACTCGGCCCTCTTGTCGTCTCATCGTGTTCCCTGTTGGATCGGCTCGCTACTGCTGCTCCCGACTGCACGCAAGACTTTAGTATTAGCGTAAGGCCTTTGGCTCTCAGACAATCTTTCTCTCAATTACTTTTGATTTATATTGTATTATAGTGTGTTATCTTACATTCTGATACTATATTTAGTAAATTAGTTTGTTTCTCCTCAGATTGTTGCCACTGTTTTTAATTATTTTGGGGTCCCCTATTTCCCATCCTGGAGGCATGGATTTTGCGAAATCCCTCCGCTCCACTAGTCATGGAACCATTGACAGAAGTTTTCTCTCAGAAGTCTAAATGAATTTCTGGATTGTATTTCAGAGTGAAACTAACTAAATGCCATTTATTTTGGATTTGAACACTACTAGGTAGTAAAACAGACCTTTCTGTTCAGGCTTGAATAAGAAATGCTTCGGAGTCACTCTGCTAAAGATAAAACTCAGAAGTAGACAGATCGATCATCATTCTTACCTAATAGCTGATGAAGCTGGGAGTAAAAGGAATTGCAGCTCTCTGAAAATCAGGTTCTCCTTGCAGATGGAAAAGTAAAAAGGAGCTAGCTTGGAGTCTTTCAAAAACAGAAGCTATCTAAAGTAGGCAACTGAAAGAAACAATCTTAGAATGATTACTCAAGATCATGTCACAGCCAGTCAGAAGTACTGTACGCTTAGAGATTAAATAAATCAAAACTATGGAAATGTGGAAGACTTTTTAGAAGAGCATGTAGCAGCAGGACAAGGGGAAATCACTTTAAACCGGAAGAGGATGGATTTAGACTCGATAATAGGAAGGAATTCTTTACTGTGATGGTGGTGAGACACTGGAACAGGTTGCCCAGAGAAGCTGTGTGTGTCACCTCCCTGGAGGCATTTAAGACCAGAGGCTTTGAGCAAACTGGTCTAGAGGGAGGTGTCCCTACCTATAGCTTGGGGGGAAGGGATGGGGTGGAACTAGATGATTTTAAATGTCCCTTCCAACCCAAACCATTATATGATTCCATGATTCTATGATTACAGCATGTTGAAACAACATTTCATACAATCTCTGAAAGCTATTGGGTCCTCATAAAGGAATGACATTGAAACTACTCACATTTTTTTTCACTGTGACTAACAGAAACATCTGCTGTGCTGAATAGTTTCCAGTTAGTACAGCCAGGATTAGCTAACCATACAATCATAGTAAGAAAAGTAGTAATTTAAACCCAAGGATAGAATAACTTACAAATGAATAAAATCTAAATTTGAATCCATTTAATTATGATACAAAAATTCTCAGTTTTTAGAACTGCATGTTTGCACCTGACTAAGAAACAAAATCTGTGGTTCAAGAGAAACGCCACCACAAACAATGCACTGATCTACTAAAATGTGCCAAATCACTTAGAAAAAAAAATTTAGTGGAGATAGAAAATCTGCTGATGATCTAGTGCAAAACTAGAAATGGACTAGAAATAGAGGTATATGGCAAGAATGTTTGCAAAAATTTTCTTATCCATGGCAAAAAGGCTACCTTAAACCACCACATCCATATGTCTTTCTCCCTCCTCCAACATGATTATCATAAACCCTGTATCTCAGACATAGTTAGGCCTGTAACTAGAGGTGTTCTGCAAGATCAGTGCTGGGTCTTATCTTGTGCAATATCTTAATCAGTGACTTGGTTGAAGGGACAGACGGCACCCTCGGCAAGTTTGCTGATGACAAAAAGTTGGGAGGAGTTTGCTGAAACACCATAGGACTGTGTTGCCATTCAACACAACCTGGACAGGCTGGAGAGTTGGGTAGGTTGGAACTGATAAGGTTCAAAAAGGGCATGTGTGGCATCTTGTACCTAGGGAGGAATAACCACATGCATCAGTACAGTTTAGAGGATGAACTACTGGACTGGAGCTCTGTGGAGAGGGACCTGGGTGTCCTGATGAACAGTGGGTTTACCATGAGCCAGCAATGTGCCCTTGTAGCAAAGAAGACCTGTGGTATCCTGGGTTGCCTTAAATTAAGTGTGGCCAGCAGGTCAAGGAAGGTGATCCCCTTCCTCTACTGTGCACTGGTGAAGCCACATCTAGAGTAACGTGTCCAGTTCTGGGCTCCCCAGTTCAAAAAAGACTGGGATTCCTAGCAAGAGTTCAGCAGAGGGTGGCAAAGATGATTCACTCTATGGAACATCTCCTGTACAAGGAAAAGCTGAGAGACCTGGGACTCTTCATTCTGGAGAAGGAAAGGCTGACATATATAATAAATCATAGCTGTTAATAAATACCTTAAGTGCGGGGGTCAAGTAAATGGAGGCAGACTCTTTTTAGTGGAGTGCAGCAATAGAACAAGGGACAACAGGCAGAATTAGGAACACAGGAAGTTTCACAAAAATACAAGGAAGAACTTCTTTACTGTGAGTTACAGAGCACTGAAATAGACTTCCTGGTGATGTTGTGGAGTCTCCTCTGGGGATACTCAAGACCCATCTGGATGCTTTCCTGTGTGACCTGCTCTTGAAAACCTGTTTTAGCAGGGGGATTGGACTCAGTGATCTCTCATGGTCCCTTCCAACTCCTACAGTTTTGTGATTCCATAAAAAATCTAACTTTTCTATCAGAAAATTTGAAAGGGAAGATGAAGACTTATGTCTTAGATCACTTGTGACTAATATTACTAACCTCCACTTCGTCACGACCCTTCTATTGTTATATGTTCCTTCTGCAGCTGTAAGTAATATAGAGAAATGTTCGTTTTCCTATCCACTGAATTTATAAGATCAAAAACAACAAGAAAAAAGAAAAACAAAACAAAAAAAAAAAAGAAAAAGAATATGAAGACATTTTCAAATTTTAGGGCAAAATTATTTTGTTTTTAAACATAACTTATTATTATACATTTTTTTATCAGTCTTGTCATCATTTTAAAGGTATCAGTTACATTTCTCTCAAATAGTCCTTGATTGCACCTTGAAAAAGTCAATGTTCTGTCTTCATCTGACTTCCCTTTCCAACTCAGCCACAAACATAAAATATGTATTTTAACTTCAGTTTTCTGTTGCTTCTACCCCTGAAAAGGCAAGAATTAATTGGATCTGTTATAAATGACAGTGGAGCTATGTAATTCGTCATCGTGGAAAGAGAATTACAATTCTCTTTCACCTGGTTCATCCCAGGTGAATATGATATATCAGTGTCAATAATCATCATTACATTTGAGAGCACCAACTTATGTCATTCTTTGGCATTTCTAAGTAATTGCAAGCATGTCAAAAAATAGAAATAATCCAGATAGGTAAAGATTCTTAGTAAGATATGCTTTGTGAAGACTTAATTTTCACAATGAGCAACAAATAAATCAAACAAAACCAAATGCAACAAAACAAATAAAGCAAAGAGAAAAATGAAATATAAAGGAAAGTTATTTTTTCTTGATATAGAGAAGACCAAATAAATAGCATATATTTTATGACTACTGTTAGTGTTCACAAAAAGATGTGACATCAAGCTGTACTTTTAGGAATCAGCTTGTTATCAACAGTACGAATTGAGTTTTTACATTTGTGGGCAGAATATGAAAGTAATTATTCATTTGTGTTCTGGCACAGAATGACTTTCACTGCATACTCCCTCTTTCAAAGGCTGTTGCCTATTAATCTTCTATGCTTAAGAAATTTCAAGTTGTTTCGTACATTTATGAGATATACAGTGAAAAATTTGCTAGGTGTTACTCAGTATCTTCTGCATGTCAAAGAACATGCTCATTTTCTGCCTTGATCTCTCAAAATAAGAAAAGTTAAATATTAGGCAGCATAGAATCATAGAATCACCAAGGTGGGAAAAGACCTTCAAGATCATATAGTCCAACCATCAGCAGCTAATGTTTCTTTCCTCACATGTTCTAAACTCACAGTATGCTTGTCAAACCGCTGCAAATGTTTCATTTGATTTTTAGAGGTTCTTGGTTCCTTTTGTTTTCCTCAGAGTTTTTGTTAACTTTTAATCATTCAGGAAGTAGAAGGGCCTAGACAGAACATACAAGATAGTTCTGTACAAAAAGATATCTTCAACTGTTGGAGCTCCCATTTCTCTACTTTTTATTATTTTATTGTGTCTAGACATTGAGTACAAAATATGTCATAGCAAGAAACAAACAGGAATGAGCTAATGAAAGAATCTCCAGATAGAATACAAATGATCTCTACTCTGACAAGAACACCATTATAAAAAATTTCTCATTTCTTACAAAACCAGATAAATATTCCTTTTTCCCACATCATTACGAAATTAATTCCAGAATCAGAAATGTTATAGATCAATCAAAGATCTTGTGAGGAAGGAGAGAGTTTATAGCTCCAGAAGTGCCAAGTTTTCTCTCTCTTTCAGAAGAAGGGCCAACTCTGGGCAAGATGGATCTTATCTGAAAAATATGGCTAGTAAGATTTAAGCAGATCTTTCATTTTTGATCCTCCTCATCTGTATGTGTTGATTAGAAAGTAATTCTCTTGGAATTACATTGAAATTTGAGTCACTGCACTCTTTTTCTGGTTCCAAAAAAGAGAACAAATTTTGAGTGATATTGCTGAAATGAACTTCAAAGTAGGACACTTTACCATCCACCAGTACCCCCAGATCCTTTTCAGCAGTGCTATGCCCAATGTTTTCATCCCCCAGCTTGCCTTGGTAGTGGATGTTGTCTCAACCCAGGCCTTGCACTTGGATTTGTTGAGCCTCATGATGTTTTTCTGAGTCCACTGCTCAAGCCTGTATAGCTTCCCATCCCTCTGATGTGTTGACCACATCCCACAGCTTGGTGTCATCAGTGAACTTGATGAGGGTGCGCTTGATGCCACTGTTGATGTCACTGATGAAGATATGAAAGAGTATCAATCCCAACACTGACCTATGGGGGACACGACACACCACAGATCTCCATTCAGACACTAAGCCAATGACAGGTTCTCTGGGAAACCAGTTCCAATGCCTCATCACCCTCTGAGTGAAAAATTTCTTCCAAACAGCTAATCTGAATCTCCTCTTTTTTGTTTTTACCAATTTCCCCTTGTCCTATTACTATCAGACCATGTAAAAAAATTGGTATCCCTCCTGTTTACAAGCTTCCTATAAGTATGGGAAAATGCAATGAGGTATCTCCAGAACCTTCTCTTTTCCAAACTGAACAAGACCAGCTCCATCAGCTTTTCTTCACAGAAGTGGTGCTCCAGGCCTTTGATTATCTTCATGGCCCTACACTGGACCTGCTTCAACATCTCCACATTTTTCTTGTGCTGGGGACCCCAGGCCTGGACGATGGACTCCAGACGAGGTCTCACAGGAACAGAGTAGAGGGAGGCAGTCACCTCCCTCTCCCTATTGGCCACCCCTCTTTTGATGCAGGCCAGGATGCAGTTGATCTTCCAGGGTGCAAGCACACACTGCTGGCTCAGATTAAGTGTTTTATTTATCAGAATCTCCAAGATCTTCTAGGTGCAACTGCTTTTAAGGAATTCTTATACCACTCTATACACGTATCTGGAATTGCCCTGACCCAAGTGCAACACCCTGTACCTGGCCTAGTTGAATCTCATTAGGTTCACACAAACCCACTTCTCAAGCCTGTCCAGGTCCCTTTGGATGATATTCCTTTCTATCAACTGCACCACTTAGATAAGTGATGATGATGCACTTCATCTTACTACCTATGTCACTGATACTCATTTCCATTGCCTGTACATTTCCTTTTCATTCCTAAATTTAACCAGCAAGTACTTGCTTAGCCATGCTGATTTGCTACCTTGTATACTTGTTTTCTTTTACTGAAGGATGGAGAGCTCTTGTGCTCTCAAGAAAGGTGTCCTTAAAGAGTTGCTGGCTCTGACCAGTTTCTTTGTCCCGAGGTACAGTTTCCAAGGAGATCTCATCCAACAATTCCTTAAACAGCTGGTGTGCAGCTGAGTTTGGTCATTTGCAATGCCCTTATTCCTCAAATTTACAAACTCAACTAGATCATGGTCACTGTAGCCCAAAGTGCCTCCAATCTTGACTTCTTTAATGATATTCTCTGCATTGGTGAGTGCCAGGTCCAAAAACACTTATCTTCTCATTGGTTTGCCTGTTACCTGGACCAGAAAGTTATCCTCAACAAACTCTAGGATTCTCCTGGATTGCCTGCAGCCCACTGTGTTACTTTCCCAGCAGATATCTGAGTTGCTGAAATCCTCCATTAAGATGAGAACCTGCGAACACTGTCTCTTATAGTTGAAGCATTCAACTATGAAGAAGGACTCATCCACAGGTTCCTTTTGGTCAGGTGTCCTGTAGTAGACCCTGGACACCAGCTGTTGGTGGGGTCCTTAATTTTAACCGACAAGCTCTCAACCTTATCATGGCTGTTTCTCAGAGGCAGCTCTTCACATCTATCCACCTCTTAACATAGACAGAAAATCCCCTGTCCTGCCCTGTGTGTTCCTTCTAAAATGCTTGTAGCCCTCGATTATTGTGTTCTAGTTGGGCGATTCATCCCACCATATTTCCTTGATAGCAATTAGGCCATTATTTTCTAATTGGTCAATGGCTTCCAATGCTTTATGCTTATTTTTCATGCTCTGTGCATTGGTATAGAGACACTTCTGTTAGGCTATTGGCTACATTATCTTCCTGAAGGAGACCTCCCAGATTTCTCTGGGACAAGTCTGATTTTTTTTTCTCTACCTCCTGTAGTGGAAGTGTTCCTTGACCGTTTGATCACTCAGAAATAGATCTCCTTCCCAAATCGAATCTAGTTTAAATCTTCGCTAACTGCTTGAATGACTCTGGTAACTGAACTCCACAACTCTCAGAAATAGATTGCCTCATTATACTTCACACACACTTAAACACTTTCTAAACTAATACAAATGATTATACTTCTATTCACTCCTAGTATCTTTGCTCCAGACAGCTGTACAAATAGTTTTAGATCCTCGTTATGCATATTAAACAAAAGATCTATGGAAAAAAATAATGGATTCCTAAAAAGAAGTCACTTTGTGAACATGGAAGTTTTTAAAAGTACAAATCCACAAGAAGTTAGGATAAAGTCTGGGGAAACACATTCTGAATCTATGTGAAAACTTAGAGATATTTAGCGTTTCTGGTTCTGAAACAATCAAGGTAGATAATACAAGATAAAAATTTCAAAAATAACAGAAATGGAAAATCTTACAACACAAGGGACAGTAGTAGAAGTGAAATTTTCCTGTAAAAGTTGTCCTCAAATTTTATTGTATATCTATTAAACACATTTCTTTCATTTGCAGATTAGCAGTTAGCTGACATGTAACAAACTGTATCCACAGTTTCATAAGCTGAAAAGGATTACTCACACGGTTAGAGAAAGAAAATACATATCTATTTTATGTCTGGGCGAATGAAGCATGAGTTTTTATGAACTCCTTACTGGAATCTGCAATAATCTTATTGTAGAACTTTGCAGCAATTTGTGTATGAGAACTTTTCAGCTTCAGATAACTGAAAGGTGACATAAGATGCAGAATGAAGGTCTGCAGCATTACAAAAGCGATCAGGAAATAATTTAAAGTCGCTGGACATTTTAAAATACATTATTAAATATATTATAAATATTTGTAAATATACTTGTATATATTTATACATATTTATGTAGAATATTTTTAATATATTATTTAAAAAGAGCAAAATGTGTTACTTTTAAAATATTGTATGTAACGAAAGTCTACAATGCATAGCATGGGGTGTTTCAGAATGTGGAAGTATGGAAAAAGTTGAAAAAGGCATTGGAACTAACAAGAATTCTTAAGTGCAATGAGCTGACTCAGTAACATTAGTCGTGCTTTTAATATACATTTTCCTTGATTTTCTGCTCTGAAAAAGGAAAGATCAAAGGGCTGGATTAGCCCTTGGTCTGATGGAGTCAGTTCTATATGTTTATATTTCCAGTAAAACAATCAGCATTGCTTATTCACTATTCAATAATTTAATGTCCAGTTTCATTTCCTACATTTTCTGAACTTTGCATTTTTTTATTTCTTTCTAATACATTCATTATTTTTATTCTACTACAGAAATAATGGAGAATATAATTCTCCTAGTTTTGCTCCCAACTCTTCCATGAAGGTATTATTGTCAGTTAGAAGGGTTTTAAGAAAATGAGGAGTATTGCATAGTATTACATAGTGTAAACCATTAAAATATATATATATATAATGAATCAGTGTGTTCCCATGTTGTTCTAATCCAGAAAAAAAAAGATTTGAAGATGAGAAAGAACTATCACTTTTTGTAACAATGCCAAAATACCCAGCAAATACAAATGCAATCATTTTACACAGGGAGGGCATTTGTTTTGTTTTATTTTCTGATAATAAAAATCCTTACCCATCATCATCAAACATCAATACAATTTAGATTTATGAACTTCTTGTAATAGAAAAAAATGTTATGCTCCAAACTACAGAACTGCAGATAATACATATATTTAATTTTAATTTGTCTTATTCAGGTTAGAACTCCTATTGGAATCTGCTTATAACAAGGTATTTCAAGACCCAAGGGAGAATTTCTTGCTTTCCTCCTAAGATAGTATGAAATAAGGAAACATAAAAGACCAATCTGGTTCTGAAAACTGATGATTTTTTATGAACAAAGGAGAAAGAAGCCAGTGGCTCCATGCCTCAGGAAAAGAAACATTCCAAGAAAACTGGCCCATTACTTTTCTGAATCTTTTGCAGGTTAAATAATGAGAGCACACTGACATTGAAAATATATATATACATACACATACATACACACACACATATATAGGAATATATATTAATTAATTGATTGATTGATAAAAATTAATAATATAATATAATTTATATATAAATATATTATATACATATTATATATATTTTTATATATATTCCTATGAGCTTTTGCCAGTGTAGTGCAGATATCACAGAATTTTCCTACCATTCTAACTGATTAATTTATTCTTAAAATTGATTGTTCCTTCTTTTATTTATTTATTTTTCCCCCCGATTAGAGATGTGGTCAAAAATACAGATGTTCCCACACAGGTCATTAATAATTGCTTTTTGTCCATAAAAATCCACTGAATCATATGATAAGCTCTTATTTGCTAATGATAACATTCACATGATTTCATTTCTGTGAACTGTTTTAACTTCTGCATCCTCCTTGCAGTTATGAAAGACTATTCATTTTATGTAAAAATGTATGTAGTTGCAGATGATGTCTCATGCTTGTAAAATTTGTTAATAAAAGGTTATTTTAAAACATGGGCTGAAGTTTTATCCTCTGATGTTTCCTGAAGACATCTCTTTTTGATGTTCTGTTCATAAAATTTTCCCAGTTATTACTAAGGTTTTATTTTCATACTAAAATATTTGATGTGGAAATTTGAGAAAAGGTTTAGTATATTTTACATTTTTTTTTCCAGTTTGAATGAATGTTGAGTATACAACAGAAGAAGGGTAGAGAGAGAGACATGGTAGTGAATGACTGTATCATAAGTCACAGAAACAAAGAATTTGTAAGACATTAGTGTCCTTAGTTTCTATCTCCTAAGAGCTGATAAATATTTAACTTTATTTTGCAAAAAACAATCAAACAAACAAGCACACAAAAACAAACAAACAAAAACCCAGATAATAAAATATAGCATTGTGCTAAATGATACAGCTGCATTGTTGTTGTCTTCAGGCAATATTTTGGACTAATTGTATGAAAAATAGACAGGTCTGGGAATATCTCTGAAAAGTGTCTGGATAAACTTGAATTTTGTTCTAAAGACAGAGAAATATAGGGTGGGATATAAGTTGTTTGAAAAGGTATGTAATCCGTTCAGGTCTTGTTGAAGTTCATCCCATTGGCCTCAGCCCAGCTACCCAGCCTGTTCAGATCCTCTGTAGGACCTTCCTACCCCCAAGAAGATTGACAGTTCCTGTCAACTTGGTGTCATCTGCAGACTTACAGAGGGTGCACTTAGTGCCCTCACCCAGGTCATCAATAAAGATACTGAACAGGGCAGGCCTCACTACCACTCGTGTGAACACCACTCATGACTGGTCACCAGCCAGATTTAACTCCATTCACCACCACTCTCTGGGTGTGACCATCCAGCCAGTTCTCTACCCAGCAATGAGTGTACCTGTCCAAGCCACGGGCTGCCACCTTCTCCAGGAGAATGCAGTGTTGAAGGCTTTGCTGAAGTCTAGGTTGACTACATCAACAGCCTTTCCCTCATTCACCAGATGGGTCACTAGATCATAGAAGGAGATCAGGTTGGTCAAGCAGGACCTGCCTTTCATGAATCCATGCTGGCTAGGCATGATCCCCTAGTTGTCCCACACATGTTGTGCGATATCCCTCAAGATGACCTGCTCCATAACCTTACCTGGCATTGAGATCAGGCTGACAGGCCTGTAGTTCCAGGATCTTCCTTATGGCCCTTCTTATAGAGGGGAGTCACACTGGCAAGCCTCCAGTCTTCTGGGACCTCTCATTATTATGATTAATGAGTTGAGAGGAATGTGGGTGAAATTTTGCATGATGTCAGTCATCTCGTGTAATAGCAGGAAACATTGCAAGTTCTTATTCCTGTTTGTACAAATTTAGTACTAAATGGGACAGACATTATTTTAGCACGACTAGGAGAAAAATGAAAGCATGTTAGCCTTATACCAATTACAGATTACATATCATTATAACAGGAGCACATTAATCAATTTTTAGATTATCTTTTTTCCTTTTATTTATTTATTTTTTAATCAAAAGGCATGCATTCAATTTGTTCAGATAGTAAAGATTATTTCTAGAACAAAATTCTGATTCTTGCTATCTTACTGATAGTTTTACTGTCTTACGTCTTCTGGGATGAAGTAGTTAATTTTTATTCCTTCACTGATGCAAAATATTTCATTTACAATCTAAATTTCCATTTATATTCTAAAAATATGTAGGAAAGCAGAATGAACATTAGTTTTCTGAACAGCTCACTGGCAGCTACAAGTAAGAGGTTCTAAGCATAACAGAAGAACAATCTGAGCAGATAACTGAGCTGTCTAACACGTATCACCACAAGGTAGTTGGACTCTGCTATAATAGTCACTAAACTGAAAATATAAAGCCTCAGTATCTTTCTTTGACATTAAATTTGATGTTTCTTTTTCTATTTATATTTACAATGGTTCACTTCTTTGCAAATCCCTTTCAGATGTAAGTTGTTGTAACACAGAAAGAATTCATAGTTCATGTAATAATTTGATGACAAATAAAATAATTGTCAATTTTCAAGAAGAGGAAAAATGCAAGGAAATATTTATCTGCTGCAATCAGTAATATTTCAGTATAATAGTTAATTTTTTAATATATATATGTATATATAAATATAACCTTACAGCATTTAAAGAGACTTATTGTTGCAATACTCCCTGCGGACCTGGTGCCTCTGTTAGGTGAATTTGTGATTTGATGACACTCATGGCTCTCATGCATTCAATATACTTTATTTTCCTTTATTCTGAAAAGAAGATTTCACACTGCGTGTGGAGCCCGGACATGGCTTAGCTACACAGAAAAGAATTTTTGGGCTCTTTTGGTATGATCTCTTTAGGTACGTTTTCATTTTTCACAGGCATCCAGGATTCTTCTGATTTCTTACATATGTTGATGTTTAATTCTGAAGTTTTTAAATACGATAATATCTCAAACTTACTTCAGCTTAATAAGTAGAATATGATAATGTTATCTTGAAATATTTCATGCTTCAGTGAAAAAAAAAATAAACCCAATCCTATATTACATTTATCTGTTCCTTCTGTCTCTTTTAGATGCATTTTTTTCTACTTTTCACTTTTAAAATGGCATTATTTTGACATGTATAGCTACATGTCTAAGATACATACATTTTCAAAGCAAAAAAAGAGGAAAAAGATAAAGGAAAATAAAAACAATTATTGTCACAGTGGATTAATGTAATGAGGAATATTACAAAAACCAGTAAACATTTTAACAGAAGAAATTTTACTGCATCAGAATAGCCCAGTGGTCTAAGTAACATGGATAATTTCAATCAAGTTTAGTTTGGAGAATTTAGTTTGGAGGATCAGTACTGTTTTTCCTATCTAAGCTATCTGAACTTTCACATTGCCAGCCAGAACTTGTGCTAACTTTGAAATAGAGAAAAGCCCAGTAATTACATGTATGCTTATTTCACATAAAGTAGGCACATTTTAAGGTCACACAGTTTGGTTATTGGTACTAGAATTTCCCTGACTAAGCTGTCTGTGTATGTTGTAATCTGTGGAGAACAGCAGGTGTCCAGACACCACAGAGACTTGGGTCTGCAGCGCATCTTAGGCAAGAATCTCAGGTTCATTGCAGTTGCCAGCATGGGAGAGGATAGCCATTGTGCTTTGTGAGACTGCCACAACACCTTCATCTCAGTTCTCCCACCAGAAGCTGTGGAGGTGCCCTATGGCCCACCTACTAAGCAGCTGAGTTTCCAGGAGGGACATGTTCAGGGTGCTGACCAGTGACATGACATAGCTCTAAAAGAAAAAGTCTTTTTTTTTTTCTTTTTTCTTTTTTTTTGGGTGATAGTTTTAAGTATGTTTACTTTTGTTTCAGTAGATTCACAGTGATTTTGGACTTGATGTTCCTTTTGTGTCCCTTCCAACTGGAGATATTCTATGATTCTATGAAGAGTTTTGATTCTCAGAATTTTACACCTTATTTTTTGGGAATATGATGTGTGACACGCATAAATCTTCATAGAGCAGTACTTGCAGTACTTCACCATAATAACACAGTACAACCAGCTTAACTGCTCCCCTGGCACAAATCATATGGTTTTAATTGGGAACACTGGCCAAAACAGTTTTAAAGCAATATCTTTCTAAGTCTCTAAACAATGGTAAAATGGCTCAACTAATCTATCTAAATGACATAGCTGTATTGCCTTAGAGCTCTTTACAGTACTCTTAAAATAGTATTGTCTGAAACACGCCACCCACTACATATTTTTTCACTTCATGTTGTGCAGCCTTTATGGATGCTGAAATCTTTCCCTAATAACTCTGAACCTCATGCCTCCATTCATCTTCTTCTGTCCTTCCCAAAGATAATAAAATCCAGTGGTTCAGTGTTTAAACTAAAAAATTACTTTTTAGTCACAAACTAACACGTCTATTCATCTACATGATTACTTCAGGGACACAGTTTTTATTTTAATTTTTTTCTAATACATTTTATCTATTAAGAGGATTTAAGAAGACATAACTGGTTGGTTATAGTTCCAGATTCACACTAAATCTCCAGCAAGTGAAAAATTGTCTGTCTTAATAATTCAAGCTTATGGAAAAAGGCAACACATTTCACTGACAATGATTACCTAATGAAAATTATATCAGGATTCTCAGCTTCCATTTCAGGAGCTAAGCTCTCCAGTTCCACTGTTCCAGAGTATGGAAAAGTATGTGTACTTGTAGTTTACTGTCTCTTCCAATAATTGTTTCCCAGTAAGCATAGGTCCACATTTCACTTTCCCATTTTATTCTGTTAAGAAGATACAAAACTCAAAACATTTTAAAACATGCATTATTTTAATTAATGCTATTCCAAGCAAAATACATGTCCTTGAAAGCATATTAAGTAATGCAATTGAAAAAATCTATCTATCTATCTTTCATTGTGGTAAAAAAAAAAAAAAAAGTTAATTTGGAAGATTTTAGAAATTCAAATTACATTTGTTAATGTAACCTCTCTAATCTTCACAGCTTGTTCCTATGAAAATCAGGCATCAAAGAACTATTCTAATTATTTTACATTAACACCATGCAAGATAAAATGGCTTACAACACAAACAGTGCTACCTCCTTCCCACTGACTAGAAAAATAAAGTCAGAAGTGAGAGGTGAGAGGAAAAAATCAAATGTATTTTAATCATTGGATATAAATGTAAGTATTTTTGAAACTTAAATTCCATAGTAAAAAAGAGTAAAATGCTTTTGTAATACTTTAAAATTATGTAAAAATGTTGCAATTGAATTTGAGTAGGACAGAAGACAGATCACATCCGCTTTGGATTCATAACCTCTTTTTGAGGCCTACTGAAGAATGCAGTTTTCTCTTAAAGAAAAGGACATCCTGCCTCAAAGTAGTAAAGTGCACAAGAGTGGTGAAGAGGTCTTACGAGTTTCAGCAGCTTGAAGCTGTGGGAACCTTGAAGGTCTGAAAAGTGCTTTTGAACATTTGCAATATAATGTATGTCTGAACCACTTGCCTTCCAGAGTGTGATGAAGAGCACTTTTGCAGGGAGGTTGCGGAGAATAGGTGAGGGTCTCAAATTATTCTGTGTGTAATCTGTGTCAGTAGGCTCACTCCAAAGGCAGCTGAGTAAGCAGTTTTCCCAAATAAAATTCAGCATCCTATCTCTAAGTACATTTATAGTTTCAGACTTACACAAACCATACTTATGTCTCTTTGAAGCCATTTTTTTTCCTAAACCTGTGAGAATATATATCAATTTCTACTCATTTCAATATTCACCTGCGTAATTCAGCTGAGATAGCTGTAATGTACAAAGATTTGGGAAAAAGAACAGCTCCAAACTCATCTTGGACTATTTCTTCTGGGTTAGAAGGTCCCATATTTTTCCCATAACTTTTCACTCACCTGATATTTCTCATTCTAATTAAATGTATAGAAAGGGAATATTTTTTTACCTACTTCAGATATAGATAAGACTACGCTTTTAAATGAACAACAGAAAATCCAAATAAGACACGCTGTAATTTAATCAGAATGTAGATTTTCTTTCTTCCAAATATATTCTTTATAATTTCCTGTTGGAAGATTTTCCTCTTCTAATACTGTTAAATAATCAATCTCTTTACCTTCATCAACAGAAGTAATGTCAGAGCTGTGTGCAGCTGAGGAATTTTCACAAAAAGGAAGCATTCACCTGAATGACTTTTCATGTCCTTGATGCACAGTATTAGGGTCATTTCCCTGCCTGCACTACTCAGAAGTTAAGAATGTCAATCTGTTGGTTATGACAAGCTGTTCTGTAAACACATCTCTTCCTTTGCTGTCCTCTCACTTTAATGACTTATCTTCAGCTTTTTCCATCTTTTGCCTTTCAAGCTATACTGCCAAACCACAGTTAATAAATCCTTCCTTGTCTTTTTCATCACTTTTTGGCCATTTTTTCCATTTTTTTCAATTTTTTGAATCCTTTTTTTTTTTTTTTTTTTAAAGCGGTCATATCAAATAAAGCTCATTGATAAGATCTTTTCACACATTTCTGTCCTCAATTTTTCTTTATTTTTTTCTCCTCCACTCTTTTATTTTATTCATCCTACTGTTTCCTCTTCATAAACTTGATTTAATTTTGTCATTCTTTCTGTCTGCTCTGCTTTCAAAACTATCTTATCATACCTCCATTCATCATCTTAACTCACTGGATGTCTGCTTCCACACTTTTCATCTCAAGATTCTTTTTTTAAATAATTATGCTAGCTATTATTTCACCACATCCAGACAGAAACTACAGTTCCTAAGAAAAGCGGCATGAAACTCTTCTGGAATTACATGATCATGACTTATTAGATATTCAGTTTTATTATGATTTTACCTGGTAGATCTGTGAAGTTGCAGTTTAAATGAATTGATCATGAAGTAAGTTACTATCATTCCTTACTTTGCTGACAGTTTTGTGCAAAACCAACACAAGACAGCTGCAATTCCTACAGAGGCATTCCCATTCTCAGGGTGGATATTATACGAACAGTGAGCTTTTGTAAATCCCATTTGCTCCCTCTGTGAGCACGTGAGGAAGGGTAATGGAAGGTAAATATGTCAAGGAAGACTGAGCTGTTACTGTTTTTCAGGGAGGCATGAAATGAAGAACCAAGGAAATGTAAGAAATGTCTAGTGTGTACGCAGAGGTGAGAACTGGGGCCTATATATGTGTATAAAAGGAAGTTACTGATTTACCATTTTTTTTTTAAATCTGCATATAATATGAACCAGGGTAATACATGTAAAGACTAAACTTTCACACTCAGAGAAAATTTCAGTAGACAAATGTGTGATGGTTTCTCACTCTCACAGAACTGAAATGGGATTTCTTATTTTCTTCTGGGCTGCCTGTACAAGAACAGACTTAGGTTTTTCCACTACATTTAATTTTCTAGACAGAATTATTTCATGACTAGAAGAAAACTATGCACTCAGATGATAAGGTAAAAAAAAATAATAATCTCAGGGAATCATAAGTGAAGACAGAACTGAAGGATGGATGTAGGAATGACATGAAAATGAAGTAAAGTTCGAGATATAAATTCCCCCAGGCTATAGCCTAATATGCATTAATGCAAGCATTATACAAATATTTGTCTATGCAACCAAAATAGACAGTTAAGTGAAAAAAATGTTCTAATATGAATCAGTGGCAGTGCACAGATCACAGTATACAGCAAACAGAGTATTCCATTAATGACTAGGAGGAGGGCTTCTATTTAATTCTCTCAAGGACTATGGCTTCACAACTCTGTTGCTAGTGAAAAGTAAACGGGAATAAAAATCTCACAAGTACTACATGCAATTTAACAACACAAATTTTTAGAACTGCATTATAAAATCTTTTTCTCTCTTATATATGGTATAAGATAATCAGCTCCAGAGAATTTTTTAGTGTTTGCCAGTCATTCAAACTGAAGCCAAAGAGCTTCAGAGAAGGGAAGAGTTCTTTTTGATCATGTTGAAACACAAAACATACAGCTAGATATTTCTGTGTTGCCTTTTCTTTCTATGCTCATGTAAGTAATCTCTGAACTTCTAACATGTCTTTACTTATAGGAATGAGCGTGCTCAGTGACTTTGTTTATCACGACATTCTGCTTTTTCTTTCTTATTTTGTAATAAAAACTGTATTAAAACACAATTAGAGGGCTAGATTAAACCAATATAAACCAGAGTGAAGGAGAGTGATTCATCCTTGGCTCATACCACCATAGTTGAAATTCTAGATTGCATATCGCTGTCCTGTCCAGTAATGGTAATGCAACAATTTCAGTCAGATATAATCTCTATTTTGGGCTTGTATGTACATAGATTTTATGAATTGTCTTCATTATTGAGTGCACACTCAAAATGGAGATGGGAGGGGGGATGCTGCAGTGGGGAAGTTTTCAGATTCACTTATGCATTTCATCAGCTTGAATATACTTTACTGATTTATTTCATTTTATCTTCTCTTTCTTTCTCCTCACAAAGGAAAATGGAGAGACATCTGAAGACACAGAGCAGATCAGACACTGCTGGATCAGTGATCCACTACTGTTATATTTTGGATATCCACATTTCTCTTTCACCTTTTTTTTCTAAGGCAAAGAATGCAGAAATTCTTGAAAAAGAAAAACAAGGCACATTACAGTGAGATTCAATTACTTTAAAATAACAAAAACCATAGATGTAAAATCATAGAAAAGATACAAGTAGAATACAAATAAGGGAATAAACACTGAAATTCTATGCTCAAATGTGTTGCTTCCACAATTTATTTACAATAATAGAAAAAAAAAGACAGAGGTAGTGCTAAATTTAATTCAAGGGAAAGTTATGAAATTCATCACTAAATGGGAGAATGCGGTAAACTGAAAGCTCACTGGTAGGGGTTATGAAATGCACTCTAAGAGGTTACAAAATTGGCACGTACAAAGGGGGAAAAATTCAGAATGAAAAGACAAAAACTTCTTTATTTGGGAAGATCAAGGAGATCCTCTTGGAAGACAAGTGAAGGCAGGTATGAGATAAGGAGGAAGCCTGAGACAGACAGCATGTCTTCACCAAGGGAATATCATGCCTCATCAGTCCAGAGGTGGGTTTCCATGATAGAATGACAGCATCAGTGGACAAAGAAAGGTCAGCTAACATCATCTGCCTGGCACTTCTGTAAGACCTTTGACATAGTCTCACAACACAGCTTTCTCTATAAATTGGAGAGATATGGATTTGAAGGGTGGACTATTTGATGGATAAGGAGAAGGTTGGAAGGTTGCAGGCAGAGAGTTGATGTCAATGGCTCCATGTCCACGTGAAGGCCAGAGATGAGTGCTATTCCCCAGGGGTCCATCCTGGGACAGGTACTCTTTAAAATATCTTTCAAAGACATAGTTGATGAGATGCAGTTTGCAGCAAGTTTGCAGAAGACAGTGTCTCGCTCCAATTTATAGGAGGGCGAGGAGGTTCTTTGAAATATGTATGCCCGGAGTGAGATTAAGAAACAACGGTTCAAATGTTGGTCCGACCAGTTTATTACAAATGTTAATAAGGGAGATGGGGAAAGGGGAGGACAGACACTATTAAGGATTGGGGTGATGGGGAAGGGAAGGCGAGCAATAGAAAAGATAGAAAGAGGCAAGAATTGCGTAAAGCGGGGATAGTCACCACCAGGATCCGGCAGCAGTCCCGTTGCACGATGTTCCGACGGTCCGAGGCCGAAGGGCAGGAGCAGCGAGGCCGGTCTTGGGCAACGAGAGGGTGCAGGTCAGGGAGGAAGCAGCAGGTCTCAGGTAGCAGGCCCAGGGAAGTCTGTCAGCAAACGGTCCGTAGAGAAGGATCTGAAGGCAGAAAGCTCATGTCGTGGTGAGAGATCAGCCTCCACGTTGCGGTGAGAGATCAGTCTCCATGTTGCGGTGAGAGATCAGTCTCCACGTTGCGGTGAGAGATCAGTCTCCACATTGTGGTGAAGGATCAGATGGCAGAGAACCCCTCAAGTCTGTCATGGTGAGAGATAAGCCTCTACCTTGCTGTGAGAGATCAGCCTCCACATTGCGGTGAAGGATCAGATGGCAGAGAACCCCTCAAGCCTGTCGTGGTGAGAGATAAACCTCTACCATTGCCGTGGTTGTTGGACCCACTTTTATCCTCCATTTTCTCCTGCCTACGTGACATTCCTGGGTGCTTGAGCAAGAGTCCTGTGCATACCTCCTGAGATGGCCATCTTCCTCGAGAGAAGTCCACACAAAAAGACCGTTTCCCGGCCATTAGCAGCAGCTTATCTCTCTCTCGTTGCCCCTGACCTTGTCCATCTGTGCTCCTTAGAGGATATCACAATCCTTAGCCAGGACCTGTCCATCAGTGTCCTAAAGACAAAAGATTTCTCTGCCTTTGCCCAGGACTTGCCTGGACTTGTTCCTCAGCAAACTTTGAGTCAATGATATAAAAGAATAGTCCCTTACAGACAGCAAGCTGAGTAGTGCAACTGACACAGGAGAAGGAAGATATGCCATTTGGGGGACCTGAACAAGCTCAAAAGATGGGCCTATGTGAACTGGGGATTATTAAACCTCACCAGAGGTTTAACAAGTCCAAGTGCAACCTGTTGCACTTAGGTCAGGGCAATCCCAGAGGCATGTACAGACTGAGAGAAGAAGTACTTGAAAGCAGCTATACTGAGAAGGTCTTGGGGGTTCCAGTAGATGAAAAACTTAACATGAACCAGCAGTCCCCACCTGCACTCTGGAAGGCCAAAAGTATCCTGGACTGCATCAAAAGAGGAGTGGCCAACAGTGTGAGAGAGTTGATTTTCTCTCTCTACTCTGCCCCCATGTGACCCCGTTTGGAGTTCTGTGTCCAGGTCTGAGGTTTCCAGAACAAGAAATAGTTGGAGCTTTTGGAGTAGGTCCAGAGGAGGTCCACAGAGATGTGTAGGGGGCTGGAGCCCCTATACTATGAAAACAGGCTGAGGGAGCTGAACTTCTTCAGCCTGGAGAAGAGAATTCTCTAGAAGGACCTCACTGTATCTTTCCAATACTTAAAGGGTGTGTAAAATCAGGAGGGAAAGCGAGTTTTTGCACAGGTAAGTAGTGAAAGGAAAAAGGGAACCGATTTTAACTAAAAGAAGGGAGATTTAAGTTAGATGTCAGTGGGAAATTTTTTACTGAGAGAGTGATGAAGTGACTGAGCAGGAAGCCCAGAGAGGTTGTGGATGCTCCATCCCTGGAGGTGTTCAAAGCAAGGCTGATTGAGGACCTGGGAGTCTGATCTAGCTGATCTTTGAGGTGCCTTCCAATCTAAGACATTCTATGATTCTGTGATGATTCTTTGATTCTTCATAAAGGAAAAAGAAAATAACAAATTAAGAAATCTATTTTACAAAATTAACTGATAAAATAGTTTAAAGACCTGGTCACCTGCAAAAGAGACCCTGCTTTGCTTGCTCTGGGAAGCTCATTTGAGCTCAGCCTCCCACTACAGCTAAAAGAAACTCAACAGTAAACATGATAAACTTTGCCTGAAGGCTCACTGAGAGGAGGAAGGAACACAGGCAAGTAAAGCTCGTGTGGCTTGTTCTACAAAATAGGACTGGATGAAGAGACTAAAAGGAGTAATTGTTCATCCCTCTGTCAAACACTGAATCAATTATGCTTAAGACAGTCTTGAAAGGTAGTTGTGTGCTATTCCCTATGTTAGAGTTTCTGCTGAAAAACTAGTTTCCTCAGGCAAACTCTTACCAGTGTCTTACCATTAGAAAGTTTGGCCTCAAATACAATCATGTCATCCCTATCACAACTGAGATCATGACTTTTTTTGTATATTCTACTGTAATCACAGAGAGCGTACTGTTATTCTCTTTTAATATTTCTACTAGTCTTCTGAAGCCTTGTCAGATGACACTGGGTGTCCTCTGAGCCCCAGGAAGCAAATCATAACACTGGACTATAATTATTGCTCAGATCTCTTCCTAAACTACCACCCTGAGAACTGGGAATTGGAGGAATAATTTAGTTCATTTCACTGTGATACTTCTTTTTGGATGCAACTCTCTCTATTTCTCTCTTGCTCTCACTTTTTTCTTCCATAATTTTTGAAAAAGGAAGTGCTATGACTCTTAAAGCCTAACTGTGCACTGTGTTTAGAAGATAATAATTAATGGTTAGGTCTGCAGTTCATACCTACATGTTGAATTGCAGTGACATGGCTCAGAAAGCTAATTTAAAAAAAAAAAATTCTTTTTTTTCACTTGTTTTCCTCTGGTATACTAGGCTTGTCATTATTGATTCTACTGGTTCTGAATTCCCCATTCATTGTCCCAGTCTTAGATCTTGCCAACCCAATAAAGGTTGATGTAAATTGGTGCAGGTAAATTGAAAAGCTCCAAGAAAAGGAGCTTAAAAGCTCCCTCTGTCATATGACAGGTACATATAGTCTTTTTAATTCTTTCTATGCCTTTCCTGATCGCTATTTTACAAGAAGTTACTAAAAGAAATCTGAAAGCAAATATTGATTTTTGACAGATTTGGCAATAGATGTGGATTTATGAGAATCTAGTCTGGAAAGACATTGACTTTTCTATACATGACAACAAGATTTAATGCAACAACGTGATATGACAGAGCTTAATGCAAAACGATGGCTTGGAATCGAAGTACTTATGTGGATAAGATGCGATGTAAAGAGAGAGAGAGCAAAATAAAGGGAAAGGGAATAAAAATAAGAAAATGGTCAAAAGAATTCCAAGGAGAGGTAAAAGCAAAGTCTGCCTGGAAATCTATTCATGTCCTTTAAATAATTATGTACATTATACAGTATATAATACATCATGTTTTTATATCAAATATAACTTCTTTGTTACCACTTTTGAAGTAACTAGCATTATATTAAACACACACTTCATGTTCAGGTGCAGATGAATTTCCAATCTATGAAAGTTCAGAAGATTTCAGCAGGATAAGGATTTTCTTCCTGACTTTGCTATAGGAGAGATATCAGCAACATATGGGAGTGAAGCTCCTGTTCTTTTCTTTAGAAGAGACTTGCATACACTGAGAATGGGCATTCCTTCTAATGAGTACTAGGCAAGTTAAAGTGATGTCCATAATTTAATTAGCTTCCATGAGGTTATTTACACTTTGTAGTGTAGAGCTAGTTAGATACAGCCACAAAACAGAGCATACCTGTGGGGCGCTTTTCTTCAGAGAGATGAACAAGATGTGTTATTCTGACAAAGAAGCTATGTCTGTTCTGGTGTCAAAGTTGCTCAGTGTAGACATACCATAACTAACATTAATGACAGTGAATGTAAGCACCAGAATAAATCTTTTTGAACAGGCAAATCTCATCCCGCTGAAGGGAAGGCCACAGAGCAATGTTTCTGCAGCACAATGCAGTGTTACATGACCTATATCCAGTACTGGAAGAAACCAGACTGAAGAGCCCTGAGCTATATTGCCCAGAAAGTCAAGCACCTCTTGCAGTGAAATTACTCATTTGAAGATAACTTAAGGATTGCTAAATTATGCTGTATCGTAGAGGACAGACATGCAACCTAAAGTTCACACCTCCATTCAGCCATGACAGTTTAGAAAGAGAATGTAAAAATCAAACCAAACTCATCCTTAAAATCTCAATCAGTAACTATTGTTGCAAAATCAGAATGGCAATCTTATCAAAGAGAGAAGAATCAAGTAGCACTGCCATTGTGTTTGACTTAAGTTTCTCTAGGTATAGTATTAAATCAGATTTTTGTCCCTGTGCCAATAATGAAATCAATAATGATGGCAGCAGTGCCAGAAATTTGTGGAAAGCTGAAATGCTGGTCATCTCTCTAGACATCTACAAGGATTTTAATACAGTGCTAGAAGATTTTCTTTGTGTATTTTTGCAGCACTGCTCACTTACATGAGAGTGAATATTCCATGAGATATAATCAGCTGGCAGTTCTTTCTGTAGAAAGCCGCCCAAGTTGATCAGCACTCTCATAGGCTACCTGTGATATTTGTTCATGATATTTAGTTTGCAGAATATGTCCGCTTTTAGCAAAGTGCCAGCAAACAATAAGTAATAAATGCTTTGACAGTTCTTTATGTCAGTGTTTAGAATATCTCAAAAAATAAATTGAGATTCTTGATTGTGTAACAGACAATTAATTTAAATTACCCAATTTGGTAACCTTTTCAGAAAAGCACTAAAAATGTTGACTTTTTTTCTCTGTAGACTTAAAAATTAGTGGAGCTTTAAAAACAACTGTTTATTGAAATTGCTAAGACTATTCTGATTGATCTGATTTATATTGTTATAATTAATATTTAATGAATAATGAAAACATTAAACGTCTTTTAAATGTGAAAAATGAAAAAAAATCTCTCTTTTTAAAAGTTGTATCCACTCTTTAGAAAGGAGATTAAACAGCATACTATTTTCCAACAGTTTGATTTCTCTTAATTGCAAGTTGCATGAAGCTTGGCTGATGTCTACTTATGAAGTCCATCACGAGTGCATTGAAGTATGAGCAGTGTTAAACCCAAAGCAAGACTGTTTTTTCTACCTGATCTTGAATTTTAATAACACTTGCCTGTTTGAGAAGAGATGTAGAACTGAATAAATTCTGAATTCATTAAATATAGAAGTAATTTTGGCAGGCTTTTGCAATAGTGACATTTTGTCCCATTTCTTGAGCATGGTGAGAAGAGGTCTTGATTCAGTGGTGTGACAGAGATCTCTAGGCACATCTTTCTCTCTTGTTATACTCTTCTGGTTTCAGATAACTGGCATATTATAATGAAGTTTAAGCAAAAATACTTCTAAAAATAATTTTTCTATATTATAAAATTTATCTTTCAACTATTGGTTTTCCAATTCTGCTTCCAGAGCTTAAATAAAACATAATGTTAACATCTTTTTTAAAATTTCTTTTCTCCAGTGTTTCTATTGTTCCTGCCACATTTTTTTTCCTATTTGTCTTTATATAAATTATATTTTCTCACTATAATATCCAAATAAATAAATACATCTTGTCAGTTTATGTGCAAAGTTGCTTATTAAATTTTGATTGAAAAGACAATAGAACCAACTGAAACCTTAATTTTCCTACATACTACTTGTTAATATATGACAAAATCACAACTACATTGCATAGAGGAGGCACAAGAAAAAGGTACGAGCATGAGTAGTGTTAGGAAATTTTGAATGTTGTTCCACTAATAGGAAAAGTTTTAATAATAATTTATTTATAGAGTTGGATTAAGAGTTAGATAATCTGAATCTAGATCTGAAGGCTGACTAGAGAACTCTAAGAAAACAAATGAACAAAATAAGAACATGGATCTTCACAGAATAAATACCATTTTCACTCGGAACTGTAAAAAAAACTGTGGATTCTACACAGCTCTGTTTATAGGTAAGGTGATTAAGGAATTTGTATTTATTTATTTATTTGTTTGTTTATTTATTTATTTTTGTATACCCTGTAAACTCCTGAAAGAAAGTGAAACATTTCTGTATGGTTTCCTAAAAGCTTTCCATTATCATTATTTTCATCACTTCAGAACTCTGCTGGGTCTTTAACTAATTTAACTACATCTCAGATAGAAAGAACAAATCTCTTCCTTTCTGCTCAAGCTTGGCTGTTTTGCTAGAGAAAGTAGTGTCTGTGACCACCAACTGAACTAGCTTACATTGCCTTTTCAAATCTAATACTATACTTATAATAACATTTGATTAAGAGTTTCATTTTGTGATCACTCTGAGTTAATTGTTGCTTTTCTGTTTAACAGCAAACAGTTCAGAGCAGTTGAGTGCTTTACAAGACAATGGAGGGGAAATTACAGCATGATTCCTGAAGGTGATTAAACATATAACTAATAAAATTAATACTGTCTATGATCACCATTAAAATCCTGTTATCAATCAGTCAACAAAGAATAACATCATTTTCTAAGTACAAATTGAATGCTTTCCCAGTGGAAGTGTATGGTAAATAGAAATTCTCCTGTTTTTGGGAAAGGTAGTTGCCCTCCATTCCAGTGTCCAAACTCTAAGGCTGTTAAAATGTACATGAGGCAGCTACATGGAAATAGTGCAAAGCGACAAGCCCCCAGATCCCCAAAATATTACACTATGTCTGTACTTAAGTTCTACAAATAATTTTTTATTTCCTAACTACCTAAAGTTCCTGGGCTTTTAATGTCATTTAAAAACAACAACAACAACAAAAATATTACAGATTTTAGTATAGATTTTTCAGTTTCATTTGGAACTATTCATTATCTTGTCTATTCTACTGTATCTTACAGTTCAGCTCAAAATGGGTAAATAAAGAGCTTTGATAATAAAGAACACAGAGTTGTAACAAAAGTCTGCAGAATGCTGAATTGAAATACGAAATGACTTGGGAAAAGAAGATGCCCAGTTCTCTCCACTTTTTAGTTCTCTACTCTGAAAAAATCAGAACAATAATTCTTAATTCCCTTCTTTTTTTTTTTTTTTTAATAATATATTTTTTTCATATTTATCATAGAATCAGAATCACAAAGATTGGAAAAGACCCACATGATCATCCAGTCCAACCATTCACCCATCACCAATGGTTCTCTCTAAACCAAGTCCCTCAACACAACATCCAAATGTTCTTTGAACACCTCCAGGCTCAGTGACTCCACCACCTCTCTGAGCAGCCATTCCAGTGCCTGACCACCTTTTCAGAGAAGCAGTATTTCCTGACGTCCAGCCTGAACCCTCCCTGGCGCAGCTTAAAGCCATTCCCTCTAGTCCTATCTCTAGTCACACAAGAGAAGAGGCCAACCCCCAGCTCACTACAACCTCCCTTCAGGTAGTTATAGAGAGCAGTAAGGTCTCCCCTGAACCTCCTCTTCTCCAGACTGAACAATCCCAACTCCTTCAGCTGCTCCTCATAAGGCCTATGCTCCAAACCCCTCACCAGCTTTGTTGCCCTTCTCTGGACACACTCCAGGGCCTCAATGTCTTTCTTGCAGTGAGGGGCCCAAAACTGGACACAGTACTCGATGTGCGGCCTCACCAGTGCTGAGTACAGGGGGACAATTACTTCCCTGTTCCTGCTGGCAACACTATTTCTGATACAAGCCAGGATGCCATTGGCCTTCTTGGCCACCTGGACACACTGCTGGCTCATGTTCAGTTGCGTATCAGTCTTTACCCCCAGGTCCATTTCCTCTACGCAGTCTTCCAGCCACTCTTCCCCAGGCCTGTAGCGTTGTTGTAGCCTGTAGCTGCGGTTGTTGTGGCCAAAGTGCAGGACCCGGCATTTGCTCTTGTTGAACCTCATCCCACTGGCTTCAGCCCAGCTATCCAGCCCATCCAGATCCCTCTGGAGGGCCTCGCTACCCTCAGGCAGATCAACACTTCCATCCAGCTTGGTGTCATCTGCAAACATACTGAGGGTGCACTCAGTGCCCTCATCCAGGTCATCAATAAAGATATTAAACAGGACAGGCCACAGCACCGACCCCTGGGGAACACCACTTGTGACCGGTCACCAGTTGGATTTAAATGCATTCACCACCACTCTCTGGGCCCGGCCCTCCAGCCAGTTCATTACCCAGCCAAGGGTGTACCTGTCCAAGCCACGGGCTGCCAGCTTCTGCAGAAGAATACTGTAGGAGACAGTGTCAAAGGCTTTACTGAAGTCTAGGTAGACTACATCAACAGCCTTTACAGAATACGTACGTGAAGAAAAACATGTAATCATTGGTTTTAAGATTTTCTATTAATTGTTTATAGATATAATCTAGGATGGCATAGTTTATATAGTTTTATAGATTATATATTCTAATCTTAAAAGTCTAACTTGATCTTTTTTTGGTTGTTTCCATGTCAGTGTGGAATTCACGGAAACAAACTCTGAAAATAATTACAGCTGTAATAGTCTGCTCAAAGGAGTCTTGTGTTTATTAAATTGCAGTGACAAAACAATAAAATGCAGCTGAGCCTGACTCACACCTAGAACTTTTCATGTTCTTTGCTTTCATTATTTAGAGTATCATTACCTTAACGCCAAGTAATGGAAGTGAGAAATACTCCTCTTTTAAGGATGACTCTGTTAGTTCATTTTGAGTGTATAACATTCTCACTGTCTTGGTGTGTTGTTGGAACAGCCATACACAACATTTGCCTGAGTAGTAGTGTAATGAATGTAGTGGCCTTGCGGACAGAAACATCAATGCCAAACATGCTGTATATCTGTGCACCATATACAGAGTGATTGTAAGTCAAAAATGCATTCAGGCAGCATAAGAATGGTTGCTCTTACAAATTTTTGCAGAGGTCATTTCCGTAAAGTCTTAATTCATTTTGCTAAATGTAACTGTATGAGAATGTTGGATGGCATTTCAGGGCAGAAAACTGGAAAGACGTCAACACCAATAATTTTCTTCCTTTGGTCTCTTCACAACAGAAGGACAAACAATTTTTTGTTTTACAATCCTACTGTGAAAGAGAGAAGATTAGATGGTTAATAGGTGAAGCTATTTTAAGATCAAACAACTGCAGGATTTCAAGTAACTATATTATTCATTTTTGCTTTAAGTACACTCATGAGAATGAATGTGTTTCTTTTTGCAGTTCAGTAGAGCTCCTGAGCATCCCACGTGAGTTTCAGAGTAAGTCAGAGTTGGTAGTTAATTTGCTATCTTGTGCAGTGCAAGGATTTAATGATAGAATTGGAAACAGCATTTGGGAAGACCTTTCTTGTTATAACCTGGAGGTAAAGAAGTCAAGTGGAGATTGCATTTTTAGTTTTAAGAGTGTCTCAAAAGTTTCAAATCAGTATTTGCTGAATTAGAGGTTGGAGAAAGACAATAGTAATTTACATAGACATACTCCCCAGTAAAATGTTTTGGATTGATGGGTAACTCTATGAATTGGTGCTGTACATTGCAGTTCTTCATTAATTTGTGAAAGGCACAAAGCATTGGCTATATCTTGACTTTTTCCCACTCCTGCAACACAAGCACTTTTTACTTCACACTGAAGATTTTTATGTGACTTATAAATCTCCTCCAGGGGGTGTGGTTATCATAAGATAATCAGACCCTGGGGGGATTAAAAACACTTATCTCTGGATCATGACTTGTAATACCCCAGGGGTGTGATTATCTCAGGAAATGCACACTCTCTGTCATGCCTAATTGCTTAATTATTACAGTGGTGAGTTCACACTACAATACAGAAGCATAGGTTGTGTCAGCGTTTCTCTTAGAAAATTCTGTTTTCAGGAATATGCCATGAGAATCTGCTGCAGGCTTAAACCTAGCAAAAAAAGTATTCTGCCTAGGAGCATGTTTCTCTACCAGATTTCCAAAAATTAGATTGAAAATTAAAAGTTAACTCTATGTGTTTATGTAATAGCTGATATCCAGTTTAGGTTCTGACATTAAGTTAAATGGAGTTAAATATAACAACATTTACTTTAAAATATTTATAAATATGTATTCATCCAAGGAACTGCAATAACAAAAAAGTACAATATTCAAATATCTGTCTGAAACATTTTAATGTTTCAAAAAAACTAAGGAAGGATCAAGCTTACTGTCTCCTAGCACTGGTGAATGCATAATAAAGTTAATATCTTAGTACCATCAGTAACTGATAATATTCTTCCTATTTTGCCAGGAAATTTAATTTTCATATGCTCTCTTAGTAGGCTTATGTGAAATACTACCAAATCTATTTTTGCAAAAAGGAATTCATCATAAAGAATATGTGTTATTGCCTCACTTCTACTTTAAGAAAAACATTAACATTGAAAATACTGCCATTTAACAATATTTATTAATATAATACATGGAAATGGATGGCCTACAGGAAGTCCAGAATCTAATAAGTATTGAAATTTCTTAGTTCTTATAAATTCAGATTAAAACACATCACCGTACTATGCATTTTATGGAATATTATATACAATTCAGAAAGTGTGCAGGTAAAAAATCGTCTTTCTATTTACATATTTCCTGACATACAAAAAAAACCCCAACTGCTTAGACAGAGAAGACATAACTAGTAATTTGAAGGATTCTTAAGCAGTGCTTGCATGTGTTCTTTGTTGTTTTCCTTCAAAACCAAAAGAATTCTTTTTTTGCTAAACTATATATTGATGGAGTGAACGTGCCATCCATAATGAAACATCTTGAGAGCCACAGCCCATAATACATCTGATATATGTTCTAGCATTCTACCCATCATGCAAGCAACATGTTATTTCATCACATACAATTTTGTTTCATGGTGCCAGGATTGTATAAGGGAAAAGGAAATCTTGGTTTTGTGTAACTGGAATAATTAACCTTGGCAAAGCTTTTATCATTCATTTCATGAGGATGATTTAGTAAAGACTATAGAAGACAGCTGTGTTACACTGAAAAGATGAACGTTCAGTTCAGTAGAATATCTTAGTATCAGAAGGGCTTTCAGTGCACTGAGGCATTTCCACCATTATATGCAGAACTTTCTACTTCGGAGCTACATTCATTTTCAAATGGCAAGTTTGAATTTAACCACATGAAATACTGACATATTTTGTCTAAAAGAAATAATGCAGTCTATATGCATCCTACCACATGTTGAGACTATAATCCTTCTTGCCTGCAGATGCACAGTCCTTGAAAGAAAGCTGAGTGCGCTTATGTTTGACGATAAAATACTTGTTTGATACCATAAAGAAGAGCAAATTAATCTGATTGTTTTGTGGCTGTTTTATTCCTCTCATATTCTTTCTTATTCCACACCATGTATTCTCATTTTTCCATTATCTTCCACTTGGCATTACTGCAGTACATACATATATACATACAGATGCATTGACAGTGGGTGTTGAACAGTTGGGGAAAACGGTGATTTGATTATGAAGGATGTGGGTTTTTTGGAAAAATCTTAACAATCAGGCAGTTTCTAAGCAAAATGGTGGAAAGTAAAACATCCAGGATACACTTCTGCTACCATGAATGCTTTTTGAATACTGCAAGAGAAACAAGAGGGAGATTGAGACATATGGTAAAGATGATAAAAAATAAGAAGGATATCTCATAAATTAGAGCATGGGTTTATATAAAGATTAGTGAGTGCTATAAGCAGAGAGGGATAAAAAAGCTTGACATTTCACACTAGGGTACACTAGTAAATGGATAGAGAGATACCATACAGCGCTACTATAGAGTGAAAGTTGAAGATTTCTTGCTCACTGGTGGCTCATAATTATAGTCAAAGGATGTTTGGATTATGTCTTTTCAATACATAGTTCTATTTAAAGTAAAGTGCTTGCTACCTGGTTATGATGAGGGATATCCTGGCAATTTTTCACATAAATCCCAATGTAGACTTTGTGGATATTTGTGTGTGTATAATGATGAAGTAAAGAGCAAAGGTGTTAGAGGGCAGGGAAATGGTGCAGTCATGAATCATAGAAGTAGAAATGCAGACAGTGAGAGAATCAGAGAACAGAAGAGATAGACAGAAAGAAAAAGACAAAACACTTTCTATTGATGAGCAAAGAGTATATATATAAAAAAAAACTTCCCCAAAAGTGTAACCCTGCAGGTTATCAGCTCTTGTACTTCAGTTTTTAATCAACTTCTTCAGCTTTTTAATCTGTGTCTGTAAATATGAGATTAGAGGTCATGCAGTATAGAAGAGTGATCAAAGTAAGCATACATGGGATTTAAGAGAAAGAAAGGTTAACTGTGGCTTGTCAACCACATTTCAAACCTTGAAATCATTGGTTTGATTGTCTGTTGTACTTTGATGGAGCATTGCACAAGTACTCATTAAAGATAAAAGTTATCTGATACTTTCAAGGAATTGTCAATATTACATACAAATATTACACACATATTACAAATCAAGTTTTCTTGTGTATCTTATTTTCTATACTTTATGGGTATATCAAAAACTTAGTATACAAAATGAACAAACAAACAAACAAACAAACAAAAACACCTTAGAAACAAACACTTCCCCAAACAAATACTTAAGTAGCCTTATTTGCATAAATAGAGCTTTAGAAACCATGTTAACAATAGCATATTAAATTTGATGCCCACTTGTGGCTGTAGAAGTTTGATGCTACACATGAATTTTAATTAATTTTTTATGCTTGATTGTTGTTCTTTGTTTCTTCGTTTGATTGTTTCAAGTGGAAAAATAGTACTTTTGTATTCATAGGAAAATTGTGTAATACAGTCTTCATGCAGTGGGTGGCCAAAAAACATTTCCTCAAACACTCACTAAACTTTGAGCATGATTTTGATCCTGCCATTCCTGGGAAACTGTGAATTTCAAATAGCATTGATTTATTCTTTCAGGATTGCTCTATCTGAAAAGAAAGAATGTGACCACTAAATTTGGAACTTCCTGACTGGTCAGATCTTACAGCTGGAATTCAAACAGAGACTATTGGAGAGCTGGTCACAGTAATTACAAAGAGACTGATGAAGAAAATCTATTTAAATACAGAGACATATTTGGAAGTAACATTTGGCAGAAACGGAGGTTACATATAGATGGCATTTTTTCCCCAAGCAATACAAAAGGAGATGGTCAAAACATATTTATGATACCCAAATGGATGTTTCTTAACGCATAATTATAGGGAATAGGTGGATTAGATTCTAATTGCCATCTTCATTTTCCTCTTTAATATTGTAAGATAGAAAAGTTACATATAAAGCATACTCACCCATGGATATAGTACGTTAAAAGAAGAATTCTGGTCAAAATGTATCATATCTTACTCTGAAAATACTGGGTCTGCCGTCAGAAAAGGATGGGCTATTGCATGCCTTTAATGAATGAAGATGAGCTTACCTCCCCCCTCCTCTGTATTACTGGCAAGTGAGCCAAACTGTAAACATGTCAGCTCAAAGCTGAAAGTACTTACTCATTTCTGGATCTTTGCCAATTGAAAAATGTAATGTTTCTGAAATCTGAAATACATATATATATAAGCCACTGCCCAGGAAATTCAACCTATACCAGTACATTATTTTTTATTTCTTCCTGTCTTCCATCAATAGCACATACTGTGAGGGAAAAAAAAAAAAAAAGGAAAAAAAAAAAGGAAATTATGGATGGCAATTAAAATGATTCTGACCACTATTTCCAGAACAGCTTCCTTTCCTCTAAGTAATAGACACATAATTGCTTACTTTGTCAAATTGTTTGTCACTACTAGAGAGGTAATCTCACTTTGCAAATCCACTTCTTGGACAGTTTGCTAGTTTGATGCATTCAAAGTATAGATTATGCAATTACTTTTACATTTTAAACATGCTTCTTACTTCCAATTTTCTGCATTGTAGTAGTACTGCATTTACTGTGTCTACTGTAACACAGACAACCATGAACATACTTATCATTTCTCCTTAGTGAGAAGTAGAATATTCTCTTTTTCTGATTCTTTTTCTTATAGTGCAGGTATACACATTTCAGATATATACCCATAGTCAGATTAAATAAATTATTACAATTTTAAAAAATTATTCTACTGTTAAAAGAGTTTGTGACTGCAAAGCATATTTAATATATATATATTTATCTACACTATGACCTAATTGTGATCACAGAAAAGTGATGGGATGGTTCACGTAACTGCAGCATGATGATCAAGGCTACTAGCTTTTCCTAAGAGATAGAGAAGGAGGGGCAAGGGATTTGCCATCTATGTTAAGAGGTGGAAAGAATATGAAGAGCTGCCTCTGAGAAACTGCCTGAGAGCTTGTGGGTGAAAATCAGGGATCAGATTAATAAAGGACATCTGGCAGTTGGGGTCTACTAGAGACTGCCTGATGAGGGGAAGCCTGTGGATGAGGCCTTCTTCCTTCAGCTTGCAGTAAGTGTTGTACTTGCAGGCTCTCATCTTGATGGGGGATTTCAACCACTCATATATCTGCTGGGTAAGTAATCCAGTGGGCTGCAAGCAATCCAGGAGATAACTTGCTGGTCCAGGTATCAGACAAACCAAACAGAGAAATGTTTCTGAACCTGGTGCTCACCAGTGCAGAGGATATAAGTAAAGAAGTTAAGATTGGAGTCAGTATGGGCTTTATTAACAACACATTTTGTAGTGTTTGTGATCTTGAGGAGGATGGGCCTGGCAAAGTCAGTACCCTGAACTTCAGGAGAACAAACTTCAAGCTGTTTAAGGAATCACTGAATGAGATCTCCTGGGATGCTCTCCTTAGGTGCAAAGAACCAGAGCACAGCTGGTAACCCATCAAGGATGCCATTCTGAAAATGCAACAGCTTTCCGTCCCCCAGTATAGGAAAACAAGCAGAAGTGGCAGGAAAGCAGTATAAGTAAGCAAGGAACTGCTGGTCAAACTAATGGATAAAAAGGACATTTACAGGCAGTGGAAGCAAGGATGTGTTGCCTGGGGAGAATACAGGGATGTCATTAGGACGTGTAGAGATGGGAATCAGAAAAGCCGAGGTGCAGATGGAATTGCACTTGGCAAGGGATTTGAAAACTAACAAGAAGGGATTCCAGGGGTACATTTGTCAGGAGAGACAGACAAAAGTGTGTACCTCCTCTGATGAATGAGAAGGGAAAATTGACCACAGCGGATATGGAAAAGGCTGGGATGCTAAGTGAATTCTTTGCCTCAGTCTTCACTGGTATGCTGGATTCTCATGACTCTCACATCTTTGAACTTCACATCCCTGAAACTCTAGATGGGGCCTGGGGGAGCAAAATCCCTCCCACTGGAATAGACAAGGGAGTCTGAGACCACATCATGAGACTGAGTGTGTACAAGCCCAATGACATGCATCCCAGGGTCCTGAAAGAGATGGCTGATGTGGTTGCCAAGACACTCTCCAACACATTTGAAAATATTCAGTTTATGTCCTCAGTGGCTAAAAAAGGGGAAATATCACTCCAATATTTAAGGAAGAGACAAAAGAAAACCCAGGATACAATAGACCCATAATCCTCACCTCTGTGCTAGGAAGATAATGGAACAGATCCTCCTGGAAGATATTTGAAGGCAATGCAAGATGCTGAGGATCCGGTATTACTTCACCAAGAGCAGAACATGCCTCATCAGTCCAGAGGTGGGTTTCCATGATAGAATGACAGCATCAGTGGACAAAGGAAGGTCAGTTAACATCATCTGCCTGGCACTTCTGTAAGACCTTTGACATAGTCTCACAACACAGCTTTCTCTATAAATTGGAGAGATATGGATTTGAAGGGTGGACTATTTGATGGATAAGGAGAAGGTTGGAAGGTTGCAGGCAGAGAGTTGATGTCAATGGCTCCATGTCCACGTGAAGGCCAGCGATGAGTGCTGTTCCCCAGGGGTCCATCCTGGGACAGGTACTCTTTAAAATATCTTTCAAAGACATAGTTGATGAAATGCAGTTTGCAGCAAGTCTGCAGAAGACAGCAAGCTGAGTAGTGCAACTGACACAGGAGAAGGAAGATATGCCATTTGGGGGACCTGAACAAGCTCAAAAGATGGGCCTATGTGAACTGGGGATTATTAAATCTCACCAGAGGTTTAACTTTGCACCTCCAGGAATGGGGCATTCACAATTTCTCTGGGCAGAATCTCTAACTCTCTACTTTGCCCCCATGAGGCCCCATTTGGATGCGTCCATGTGTCCATGTCTGGGGCTTGCAGAACAAGAAGGTCTTGGAGCTTTTGGAGTAGGTCCAGAGAAGGTCCATGAAGAAGATCAGATGGCTGGAGCCTGTATTCTATAAGGACAGGCTGAGGGAGGTGAACTTCTTTAGCTTGGAGAAGAGAAAGCAACAGGGAAGCCTTATTGTAGCCTTCCCATATTAAAGGGAATCTTACATACTGGAAGGAAATGAAAGTTTTACACAGGTGATAGGACAAGCCTGAATGATTTTAAAGTAAAAGAGGAGAGATTCAGGTTAGATGACAGTGGGAAATTTTTCACTGAGAAGGTGATGAGGTGCTGGAAGAGGCTGCCCAGAGAAACTGTGAATGCCCACTCCCTGGACGTGCAAAGGGCAAGGTTGGATGGGGACCTGGGCAATCTGATCTAGTGCCTGGTCTACTGGTTGGCAACTCTATCTATGAGAGGGGCACTGGAAATGAAGTATCTATGTGGTTCCTTTCAATCTAAGCCATTCTATGATTTTATGAGTCTATGATTCTATGACTTTAACTTTCTATCAATGTATGTTTACGACAAAAGGGATATAGATAAATCATATTTTACAAACAGCTGAGAAAGCATTGTAAACATTGTTACCTCATAGAGTCATAGAATCATAGAATGGGTTGGAAGGGACTCCAAGGATCATCACGTTCCACCCCCCCGCCATAGGCAGGGCCACCAACCTCCAATCTGGTACTAGACCAGGTTAACCAGGGCTCCACTCAGCCCGGTCTTGAGCACCTCCAGGGATGGAGCATCTACAACACCTCTCAGAAGCCTGTTCCATCACCTCACCACGCTCTGTGAACAACTAATCTAAACCTTCCCTCCTTTAGCTTAAAACCATCCCCTGTGTCCTATGAGTAACTTACCCAAATAAAAAGTTGATTCCCCTCCTGTCTCCTTTTAAGTCCTGGAAGGCTGCAAAGAGGTCTCCTTGCAGCCTTCTCTTCTCCAGGCTGAACAAGCCCAGCTCCCTCAGCCTGTCTTCATAGGGGAGGTGCTCCAGTCCTCTGATCCTCTTTGTGGCTCTCCTCTGGACCCTCTTCTACAGCTCCCTGCCTTCTTTGGGGGCCCCAGACCTGGATGCAGTACTCCACATAGGCCTCGCGAGGGCAGAGTAGAGAGGGACAATCACCTCCCCGCTCCTGCTAACCTCCCCTCTTCTGACGGAGCCAGGGATACCATTGGCCTTCTGAGCTGCAAGAGCACACTGCTGGCTCATGTTCAATTTTTCATCCACCAGGACCCCCAAGGTCCTCCTCCTCTACCCCGAATAATTAAATCTGAGTGTATATTCTGGTGTCAGGAGCCACACAGCTTCCAATTCTTAACATATCAGGAAAAATACATCAAAGAGAGAATGAAAAGGTATACCATTATGAAATAAGAATGTGTGGCCAGCGGTTGTATCAGTAGCGTCAAAATCAGGCAGGAATTGTTACTTCAGTATAACTCCTAAGACTCTCACATATAGATAGCGCCTGTATGCAATCCCTGATCCTTCCTGTGTGAACATAATCCTGTAAACATATGTAAACATAAGAAGAAATACTTTTTAAAGCTCTGAGACACTTTCCATAGAAGACAGTGAGATGCAGCAGAACACAGGAAAGGAAAACTGTAGATATTTGAGCTGATAAGTTGGTGCCTCTGAATTTTAGTCAGTTCCGGAAGACTGTTAGAAACAACATACAAAAAATATCTTGACATTTTAAAAAATGCTGTTGGATTTGAGGTGACACCATTTTGTTCACTTTTGTCACTAATGAAAAAGGAAGAAAAATCGTGGTGTTAGCTTAGAGTTAACACCATTTTTTTTTTTTTTACTGCTTTTTACTAAGAATGAATCATATCAAGCCACAGATATTTGCTTTTGCAGTTAACTGTAGAATAGCTTTTCTGTGCTGAATTTTGATATTTCCAGTGGTCTTTAAGAAGCACACTCATGATCAAAGACAAACATAAAGAAGTCTGATTGGTAGAGAGCCTTAGACTGAATTACTGTTATGTCAAAAAGTTCTATACTTTTACTTGCAGTCTTATAGAAGTTTTTTTTTTTTGAAGTGAAAGATGCAGTAAGAACTCAAAAAACTCTAATATATTTATTATGTGTGACAGCCTTCGTATAATAATTTATTCTTCATAGTAGGAATTCCACAAGTGCCACCACTTATTACAAATGTAACAGTTCACAGAACTTATAGTTGGAAGGAGTTTCTGAGTCACTTGGTTGAAGACTAAACTTATGTTATAGAGTCAAAGAATTTTTTGGATGGTAAGTGATTTTAAAGATCATCTAGTTCAAATTCTTCTGACATAGGCATAGACAGTCCAGGTTACTCAAAGCCCCAACCAGCCCAGCCTTGAACACTTCCAGGAAAGTGCATCCCCAGCTTCTCTGTGCCATACATTTCAGGACTGCTCAACCTTTTCCACTTCCTTGTGTAATATTTACCCTCTCTCAAGGAACATCTTCTGTAGATTTAGAGGTTTGCTTCACATTAATCCTCTGATTTACAATTACTTTCTTTTGGTGATTTACAATATGTACATGATTCCAGATTTAAATATCAGATTCCCGATTAAACTTATTATTTATTTATTTATTTAACTTTAAAAATCAACTACAGAAAAAAAATCAACTACATTTATGATGAAAAAAAAAAAAAAAGAATAAATGATCACTGTTCTTCCAGAATCAGAAATTTTAGTTCCAACTTAAAATTATCCAATAGCTGTGTAATAAATGGGGTTATTAAGTCATTTGAGACACCAGTTTTTGAAATTTGGTATGTTATCTTTCACTTCTGTCGGCAGTATTTGTGAAGACAACATCAGCTGGTAAGAAACATTCTTAGACAACTGCCGTAAGATAAAAGTATTCAATCTTGTTTAGCAAATGGTAATTCACAGTAGGAGTTGTTGAGGGATGGCTCCACAGCCGAGGGGGTCATGGGTCTCTTGAACCGTTGTACGAGTAGAACAGGCCTAACAATTGGCAGGAGATACAGATGGAAAAGTACTAACTCGTTATAATGGCTGTGAGCTCGGGTGCTATGTGCACAACCAAGGCTATGAGACCTTGAAGCTGTCAAAGCAGGAAGATAAACTGAGGCTTCAGTTAAGATAAGGGGATAGCTAGCCTGGGAAGAGATTAAGACAGTGGAATGGTATGAAAACATGCATGACCAATAGTATTCTTAGGTAGGGGGCTTTTTGCTATGCTTCAACCAATTTCACGCTGACGCACATTTGCCACGATCTATATATATGTGTGAGTAACGAATAATAAACGGGGACTCTGATGCACTCATATTGGGTCATGTCATCACTCCCCACGCGGCTCGGCCAGCGAACGGACTAGATTTGGTTTCGAACCCTTGGGGGTCTGCAACAGGAGTTAGTTCCACCATGGAGAATTGGTGCTCAGAAGAGCTCCAAGAACTTTGGTTGGAAAAGCTCTTTTTTGAAAGTAGAGTAGAAACAGATGACAACCCCTCAGGCTTTTCCAGACTTAAAATCCATTGTGCCAAGATCTTTTAAGCTGTTGAATTGACCATCATATTTCCTCAGTGCTTGGAAATGCCATGGAAATGCCATGAAAAATACTTTGATATGAGTATTCTAGTGTATTCATGTGTCTCGCTCCAATTTATTGGAGGGAGAGGAGGTTCTTTGAAGTATGTATGCCCGGAGTGAGATTAAGAAACAACAGTTCAAATGTTGGTCCAACCAGTTTATTACAAATGTTAACAAGGGAGATGAAGAAAGGGGAGGATGGACACTATTACGGATTGGGGTGATGGGGAAGGGAAGGCGAGCAATAGAAAAGATAGAAAGAAGCAAGAATTGTGTAAAGCGGGGATAGTCACCACCAAGATGCGACAGTAGTCCCGTTACACGACGTTCTGATGGTCCGAAGCCGAAGGGCAGGAGCAGCGAGGCCGGTCTTGGGCAACGAGAGGGTGCAGGTACTGGGTGGGTCCCGGAAGAAGCCACAGAGTAAGTCTGGGAGGAAGCAGCAGGTCTCAGGTAGCATGACCAGGGAACTCTGTCAGCATACGGTCCGTAGTGAAGGATCTGATGGCAGAAACCTCGAGTCCGTCATGGTGAGAGATCAGATGGCAGAAAACCCCTTAGTCCGTCGTGGTGAGGGGTCTGATGGCAGAAACCCTCTCTCCTCATGGTTGTTGGACCCTCTTTTATCCTCCTTTTTTTCCTGCCTACACGACATCCCTGGGTGCTTGAGCAAGAGTCATGTGCGTACCTCCTGAGATGGCCATCTTCCTCGAGATAAGTCCACACAAAAGTCCAATCCCGGCCATTATCAGCAGCTTATCCGTCTCTCATTGCCCCGACCTTGTACATCTGTGCTCCTTAAAGGATTTCACAACCTTAGCTGGGACCTGTCCCTCAGTGTCCTCCAGACAGAAGATTTCTCTACCTTTGCCCAGGACTTGCCTGGACTTGTTCCTCAGCAAACTTTGAGTCAATGATATAAAAGAATAATCTCTTACATCATGCTATGTAGGAAATTAATGTTTCACTTTAGTTACAAAGTTACGATTGCCTGAATTCCTTTTGTTGCAAGTTTTAAATGTCCACAGATTGCCAAGAAAGGTTTCATACTTCTAGAGTCTGTTTCCTCTGATGTGTTCTTAGGTTTGTCTTGCATCAACTCAGGGTAGCAGGATTTACTTAGCCAAGATTTTTACTACTTTGACAACTTCTGTACGGAAGGATTGATTTGTTTTTCTTGCTGTTCTGTTTTTCTCTTTTAACTTTTTTTTCCCCCATATTTCTTTACTTGTAGCAGAACTTCATTTCTTCATCTTGCAACTGGTATTTGTTCAGTGTTGTACTACACTGGGACATTGACACCAGATAATATATTTCTGAAATCTCTGTAATTTCCCTCATTTCAAGGGTCATGTTTTCTATAGAGAAAACATAAGAACTTTTCATTTACTCAAGATACTCAAAATGTTATCCGTCAAAGTAAAATTCTACCTTGGAAAGTAACAGCATGGATTTGATGAATATTTATTTAATGGACAGCTTTGATGGACAAATCTTCGGTTAGATTGGCATTTTTTTTTCCTCCTGATTTTGTCTCAATTACTCAGTACTGGTTTTCTCTTAAAAGACCAAACTGCAGGGAGGCTGACATGACATAGGTGACTTAGTAGCCATTTCTCTATTGAGGAAAATTGCACTTGGTTTTAGATGCCAAATTTTGTAGTAGTTTAATATGCTTAATAGATACAAACATTGGTATGATCCTGTGATGTTCTGAGAGAAAACTGAGTCTTTTCCCATAGCAAAGGTCTGCTTCTTAGCAAATCTCTTCATTTTGATAAATAGCTGGTCTGGTTTCACTGATATTAAGAAAAAATCAGTCTAAGGCAGACAGTCAATGTAGACAATTTCAACCTGAATAGCTGAAGTCTGAAAAAGATATATGAAATGGGATATAGAAAACATCAGACAGAATCACATAATCACAGAATGGCCCGGGTTGGAAGGGACCTCAAGGACCACCAAGCTCCAACCCCATGACCACAGGAAGGGCCACGAACCTCCACATTAAATACTAGACCAGGCTGCTCAGGGCCCCATCCAACCTGGCCTTGAATACCTCCAGGGAGGGGATATTCACAGTCTCTCTGGGCAGCCTGTTTCGGCACCTTATCACTCTCATAATAAAGAACTTCCCCCTGCCATCTAGCCTAAATCTTCCCTCCTTCAACTTAAAACAATTTCCCCTTGTTCTGCTATTATCTACCCTTTCAAAGAGCAGATTTCCCTCCTGTTTAAAGGTCTGTTCTATCAGTACCATTTGCTCTGGTGATGGAGAAAGCGTGATGGTTAGACTTATACATTATAAGAAAAAAAAAAGTAGTTAAACATATAGTTCTGCAGAAGGTTGCTTGTTTGTTTCATAGATTAATGGATCCCAGAAGATACCACGTTATGACCTCTGAACAAAAATTAATTCATTGGTCAGTGTTGGCTGTGCTTTGATACCTATACTGTCAATATAAATATTTTGCACTGCCAGAATCTTCTTGAAAAGTCATCAATAACTCAAATAGCATGATAGTCTCAAAAGTAAAATATTTTAAAAATAATTCTGAATTGAATTATATCCCTTTAGAAATGCCGCTGCAAGAAATTATACGGAAAAATGGTACACCAACACAAGGAAAAACAAATTCTAGATCAGTTCTTAAGACTTCTGTCATAAGAAGAGTTGATTCTTTAATGTACATTATTAAATGAAGTGAAAAACAGATGGGTTAGTATACTGAGACTGCTTTAGGAAGATGTGCACTGCATAAGTGCAAACTTTCAAGGATCGAGGTTAGATTATCTTTCTGCCAAGATAATGTTGGTGATCAAAGTTGACACTGACAGCTATGGGAAAGAGATAACATAGTTAGACATCTTACAGCAAAAGATGTGAGCAAAAGGCCCCACTGTTTCCCCTGCCTGCCAGTTTCTGCTGAAGGGCATTTAAAGGCTTTTCCCCTGTTGCTACACTTGCTGGTAGAAATGAATTCCAAACACGGACTCTATGGTCTTTCTTTCCCTCCCCAGAACAGTAAAGGTATGCTTCATTTAGTCTTCTCATTCATTGTACATTTATTTGAAAATCCACCAAAATATGAATCTACTATCAGGTGTAAATCTCTGAGGATTTATTTGATTAGAGTGGCCATATATTGAATTTGAAAGTGGGAAATTGGAAGGTGGGAAATGGAAAAACTCAGGCACATAAATACAGATTAGCCTCTCTATAACACCTTTTTGCAGTATCAGAGTAGAAATTGATAAAAGGATTTTGACAAACAGTCACAACTTAGGCTGTCACTCAGTTTCATCAGAAGAAAGCTGCATGACAGATTATACATGTGATATATATATAATTCATATATATCTCTATTTCAGAAGTTTTACATGTTATCAGGACTATATGTTCTTCCTAAAACAAAACAAAATTTGGACTAGTGAAGTAAGCATTTTAATGCATTTACTTAGTTGAAGTAAAGGGAGTTGTTCGATTTATTCTTCTAGAGAAAACATAAATCACATATTGAAGATGGTAATTTGAGAACAGTTTGTTATGCAAGCTTTACTTAAGATACAACTATGAAAAATAGATAGCAAAAATATACATGTCTCTGTGTGTCTGTATGTGTCTGCAAAAGTGTACATGGTGTTCAAATAAATACATAATGTGTTGGGCTTTATTTATAATACTCATATAGGAGTCAGAAATCGTAACTAAAGTTTTACATGAAAAGTTCCTTTAAAATGTGGTAGAAATGAAGCCTGAGCTGTATCCAGGAAAGATGTAAAGAAGCAGCGATGTGTTGAGAAGACAAAGTTCATTCTTACACTGATTTGAAGCAGAGTTTCAGGCCAAGTCTCATCTTAGTCAGGCAAATTCCATCTTCCCTAAATTTCTGAGTAACTTCAAAGAGGAATCTTTTAACCTCTGCTATCAAATACTCCTTTGAAGACCCTGAACAAGAGAAAGTGGGCTGGCAAGTCTTTAACTTAATTGTAGATCACATAGGAGTGGAAATCACTGTAGATATTGATCAAAATTATAGTATTTTACACAGACCAGTGCTGCACTGAAAGTTCATACTAGAAGTATCCACCTCAAAATATTCTAGATTGTGTTGGACTGGACATACTTTGGAATGAGAACATTAAATCAAGAATCAGAACATGTCCAATACCAATACCATGTGTGTTTCATACTCCAGTGAATTCAATTATCCTGAAGCTCAAAATGCAAATAAACTGAGAATACATTTTTGGAGAGCAAACCAACAAAGGTGGTGTTTGTTTTTTTGTTGTTGTTGTTTTGTTCTGTTTATTTGTTTGTTTGGGTGTTTTTTTTTGGGGGGGGGGTTTCAGATGTCAAACAAGTATAAATAAAAAATGAGGTGATTTCTATTCTAGAGGAAAACAAACAAACAAATAAATAACACTCTAATTTTCAAGAGTACTGCATACAACTGACCACACATCTGCTCATAGTTCTATTTAGGCCTGTGAAGAGAAACAGTGTTGTAACATGAGGCCTTCAGATGAGTCCCTGTCTGAGACAGAAATAGTCAAGTGAAATTTTCAGGAGACAATAACATCTTAAATAGGATTTAACTATGTGAAACAACTGGGAAAGTAAAATTAGCAGTTATAGATACCTGTGAAGAGTGTAGTTACAAAATGTAATACTTGCCATTGTCACCGAAAGCAAGTACTCCTCAACGTTTAAATGTTTACACATAAATTTTTTTCTAGGTTCACATGTAGATCTCAGGTATTATATACTTGCATAATTCTCCTGCAGATACGCAGACAGAGAGCCTAGAAAAACAGCCTGATGCCATCCCTCCTTTCTTACTGGGGCAGTAGTTGTGTCTCAGTGCAGAAGCTCCCCTATCACAGTGTAATTCCTGTTTTCTTATGGATTTCACTGTATGGTTGGAGTTGTGAGGCTGGAAGGGCATCCAAAGACCTGGCAAAACAGACACCCAATCTAAAGTGCTTGCATGGGAAACATAAAAAGTTCCTTCCGAAACTGGTCACCTTCTGGTTAGCTGGATGTTCACAAATTGTGAGAAAGGGGACACAGTGTACTCCACTGTAGTTAGGCTTACTCTGACCTATCGGAGTCCTTGTGATAAATCATGTGTCACACATAACATGGTTGCAGAGACTATGCAAACTTTAACTCAGGGAAAACTCTTTAATTTAAAACACTAATCCTCTCTGTTCATTTGTCCTCAAAGTATACTTTCTCAAAAATACATTCATAAAAGCTTTCCTCAGATCAATAGCAGAGGTACCACGATGCCCTCAGATGTGCAGAAAAAATGGTAAAGCACAGATGAGGGGTTATAAGTAGTCCTACAGAAAATTTCTTTCCTTGTGACATGGGAAGTTTTGTAGACTGAAAAGATGAGGCATAAATGGATGTTCTATATCCCAGAAAACAAACAAACAAACAAAAACACAGAGATTTATATTTCCCAGGCAACATTTTTAGTTTGATAATTTCTCAGGTTGCAGATGGGCAGATGTCCTTCAGAGTTTCTAGTGTGTGAGTCAAGATAGATGACTTCATGGTTAACTCTCCAAGATTTCAGGCCTATTCTTCTAAGTCTGACTGGTGTTTTTGCCATTTTTGTGTGCAAACTACCAGTTGCTCTTAGACAGAGCAAATCTTTAAAATTCTGCCCTGATCAACTTTTTTTTTTTTTTTTTTTTTTTTTTTTAAGAAAAGAAAGTTAATAATTGTATCCAGTTTGTAAGGACCATGTCTGATGTGCCTCATCCTAATTCTGTTTGTGGTTCCTCCTTTCACATTTCTTCCCTTGTGATTCCTGGGTTCCCAGACATCTCTACTTTGGAATTACATTTTTAGCTTTGTCCTTTTGTTTCCTTTAGGCAGTACAGCATACATTTTCTGACCTCAGCCTGGTCTTGATTGCAGGTTACAACCTGCTAACATATTGACAAAGATCTCCAGTCACTGAAAGTATGCTTATCAAGGAGACTACAGAGCAATTGGAAGCTTTTGAATAGATTCATTTCAGAGTCCTGTGAAGACATGAGAACATAACAAAGTGCATCCTCAGGTCATAATGTTAACACATCTGAAAGTTAACCACAAACCTTTAATTTATAAATTTGTTCAAGAATTTGGACCTATTTTAGTCTAACCCATTACATTTTTATTTAACTGTCGCCATCTGTTAAAGAGTGGACAATGATAAAGAGACATTTTTAATATAACTTATACAAAAATAAAGATAACAAGTGAATTATGTTTTCAGAGTGCTTGCTTTATGGAGGTGGAGGTCAATATCAGTATGCACTGTTGGCTGTAAAAGACACCTTCAAAAGAAGTTCAGGAACTTTCCAAATTGGGGGCACTAACTGTTTCTTGTTTTGTTTTGTTTATAATTTTAGTTTGCAGAACATTTAGATTTGCAATTACAGTCTTACAGACAGCTCTAATTGTATTTTTTGGTTGTTTTGTTCCCTAGGTGTTTTTCATTTTTATTATGTAAGTTAAAAATTTTAAGGATTAAAAATAATAATAATAAAAAGGTAAAATCTAGTTTGTAAGACTGTGGAATTGAGCTAGTATAGAAAGCTTGATTTTTAAAAAATTATTATTAAATAAATTTAAAACATTTTAGATTGGAAATAATAAAAAAATGCCCTCTGCCAAAAAAAAAAAAAAAAAAAAAAAATCAGTCTTAATTGGTTGGTCTTAATTTCCCAGAGAAAACTGTATTTGTCCTTGTTTTTCATTTGTTTGTTTATGTTTCTCATCATCCTTGTATAAAAAACATTTATTAAAATGATTCTTAGTTCTTGTATTCTCTTTGAGTTTTTGTAGAACTTTCATGTGAACTGTTACTTCATTAAACAATGAATTTCTAGAAGTTTAATTAACATTTGCTCTTCTCATCTGTGATATAAAGAAAGAAGATTCTTAAACATTTTCATTCATCTATATTATAAAAGTTCTATTTCTTGAGTATCCAGTCTAATAGTATCATTTTAAATTTAATGTCATTATTTCACATATGATAATTTTTCAAAATAACTTTTTGATTACATATACAAGAGAGAAAAAAAACTTCTATTCTTCTTTAGTACCAGATTTTAGCTTTTTATCTCAATCTCACAACTGATTTATTAGCAGTTACTAATATGCTCCAAGAACTATGAGTCTTTCATGTTGAAATTTCGTGTCTCATCTGTTTATTTATATGTCATGTCTATCCCCTTTATATTTTTAGAACCTCTGCCTGCAATATTAAGTCATAAATTAAAAATGTCCTTTTCTGTTGCAAGGTCAAATCTCTAAAGCTCTAAAGCTATGCTGCCAGAAGTTGAACTCCTCAACTTATATGTGTCCAATCTACACATACAAAACTAAGTAAGTTTGTACATATGTAAAGTGAGAACTCTGCCTATCTGCTGTGACATTGACATAAAACTTCTGTATTAATTGTGGAAGCTATTTTGAAATTTTATTCCCATAGTACTGCATGTAAACAGGACTGTCATACTACTAAATGATTTATTACAGTTTCAGAGGTAGCATATGCTGCAAGCGTCTTTTGCACGGATGAGAGGCGATCTGCTGTGACACTCAGCCTAGGAAAAGCTGTATTTGGCGCAGGGAAGGATTGGCCGCTAGGTGACACTACTACACCACATTTGGGCGTGTCGAGCATTATTTATCCAGCAGGTAAAAAATGGACCTGAGGAGCTATCCTTACAGTTGATAACATTTACTACAGTTATTTATAAACATGAAAGCTATTTCTCTATTCTTTTTTTTTTTTAATTCTAACTATGTAATCCATATAGGGAATATTAGGTCGAAGTAATATGCTAAAAAACACTTTGGTATTTTTGTTAAGTTTTTACCTCTGCTCGGTTACCTGATACTATTAAGATAAATACGCAAATGAAAAAAGTAAATTGACAACTTGTTATTATGAGCTCAGGCTCTGATTCTCAGTTATTTTCTAACATTTGGTTGAAGTATTGTCAAACTATAGATGCATGACAGAAAGACTAAAATTTAAATCAGTTTAGAAAGATTTTTTGAGTATGCTTTTCTCACTGTTATCAATATTGTTGATAAAAATTTCAAGATAATATAACTCTTACAGTTTATTCAGAATTGTTTTTATAAAATTATTTTACTAACAAATATAAAAATAAATATGGAAGTATATTCTCTGTAAAACATATCTTAAGTAATTCATTATTATATATACTTATATATGTATTTATATATGTGTGTCTGCAATATAAATGTGTGTATGTATTATGATTATATGATAATATTTGTATGTATATATGTAACATACACACACATACATGTTCCAGGGTTGTGTGTGAGTATGTAAGTATATGTAAATAGAAATATTTAAAATATATAAACACATATATTTCCATATTTATATGCAATCTTGGGGCATATGCAACCACGTGATATGCATACATCTTTCGTAAATAGTATGTGGACCAGAGATGCTGTGAAAGTACTTCCTCCTATTTTATTATGTTGGCCCATGACATCAGTGGTGGATGTTGTTAGTATGGCAGTAGATATTGAAGCTTCCTGCCAATATTCCATTACATTTTGTGGCCATATGACAGATGGCACCAGAGGGGCAGTCTGACAGAATGGTGTCTGACATAGAAGTGCATGTGAAGAAAAGGTGTGGAACTGAATTCCTCCATGTGGAAAAATGGCACCCAGTGGCATTCATTGATACTGTTTCTGGAGACCAAACAGTGGTTGCTAGCACAGTGAGACAGCGGTTGGTGTATTTCTGTAGTGGCTACAGCAACAGGACAGACAAATGGAAACTAAGTTTGAGACAGCTGTGCAAGTATTTTTGAGTGCAGCGTGCATACATTTGTTCGTTGCTGGTGAAAATGCATAGCTAGTGCTGGTTACTATATTGACAAGTAGTGTTTTATTGCTGAGAATTTGCCCTATTGAGCATTGGTATGGAATTCTTTGCATCTGTAACAGTTTCCACAGTAATAAATAGGATGCATTATTTTCAGAATGACCTACGTAGAATACAAGTATGTTTTAAACTATTTTTCTTATATTTGTAAGTGTGGTTCAAAAATGAATGAATCAGATGCTGTCAGAAGAAATAAAAACTGAGCTCAAGTTCATGTGAAAGGACCCTTGGAATTACTGCAATTATAAATGATAAAATAACCTTGACAGTGGTTCAGTGCAATTTGCACCACAGCAGTGATTATTGTTAGCAGGATTTTTTTTCTCTCTCTCTTTTTTTTTTCTTTACTTTAACCTTTTTGATTTCCTCATTGGGTTTTTCCCAGAAGAATTTGAGGCTAACAGTTTTTGATGGATGATAGTAACTTCCTTTTCCAACAGCCACATTCTTCATTTAGGAGCAGCATGCTTTGTTTAAGGAGGCTGAAGTGCGAATGAAGAAGTGCTATTCCCAGGCAATTCTAAGCCTGCAACTCTAAATTGTAATATTGAGCTGTCGTAAGTACAGTGTAGACAGAAATCCTATTTTGTTTTTAAACTGGAAGTTTTGCATCCATTAGCTACAAGGTTCGTAATTAGTGTTTGGGCCAAACAAAGAGTCAATATGATGTCATGTCTAGACTACATGTAAATTAATATGAAAGCAATTGAGTTACAAATTCTATACTAATACAAATTAATCTGAATTAAGTTTAATCCACAGTTATTAACTGATTAAATGTGGCTGTTGGTAGCTACAGGGTGCTGACTTCCATCTGTGATTATTAGGGGCACAACTTAAGCACTTATTCTGCACTAGGAAATATTTAAAGCAAATGTCACATACACTGACTCTTCATGCTTGTTCACTAAATGGAGCATCTAAGAATGGAAATCATAAGTCTACATTTTAAAAATATGTAGAACTTCTACCTTGATTTTCATAATTAACTTCTAGTTAGAAATAGATTTTTTGTTCTGTTGACTCAGACTGGGTTTTCATTTTGTCCTTTGAGAAGTACATATGCCTTTAGGTGAAATTATAGGCTATTGTGGAAAATAATATAGTTTTCTGGTATTTCCACTATTATTATTCAAAATATGTGAAACCTGTTGCCAGAAATAAGTCAGTATGTGTCTGAAACAATCTCACATCACCAAAGCTGCTTACGTTTTGAGCTGGATATTCACTAATGTAAACAACACATTGACAGACATGTCCATTAAAATTACAAAAATGTTGATGGGAGCTGACAGAGCAAGGGCCGGAGTATTGATTTATGTAATAATTTGATAGAAAGAGAATTATATATTTCCCTTCAATGCCATGCATAATTTCTCCAGGTTTTTTTTTTTTTTTTCACATTTCTTCTAAATTTTCAATTCTAATAATAGGGGAAATAAATGTTTTTAAAAATTATAATAGATATTGAAATTTCCTCATCATCAAATGCTGAAATGTCTGTGGTTTAAAAAGAAAGTGAAACTGCAAACAGTTCCCAGCTGATATTTCCTGTGAGAATCTTTTTGGTTTGTTTTGTGGGTTTTGTTTTCTGTTTTTCCTTAACAACAGCTAGAAAGATTAGGGGAAGTATTTTATTTCTTCTTTCTTTGTGCCTGAACAAGTAGCTAGTTCATCAGAAAATTGTCTCAAAGTTTTGGAATCTATTATGAATCTATCATATAGTGTATATATAGCCGATAATTACAATCTATGTAATATCAAAACCAGGGTCATTTGCTTCTATAGACTCTTTTATAGACATCCTACTCATCGCCATAATAACTGAAGCTGTCATGACAGTGGTCTGTGCCTAGCATGAAGCCCTAAACAATTCTGACAAGCTGCAGCTCATTAAGGGACAGTCATTTTGTTGAAATGTCTATCAGCTCTCAGGGATGTACCAAGATGAATAGACCCAAAACAATAGCTCCATTTGTTAGAGCAGTAGCTTCTCTAATACATGATGAGACAATCAAGCCAAGCCGCCTTCAGCACAAAGACATAATTAATCAAATGGACAAATGGTTCAAAAATTGCTGTAGTATATTCTGTAGTGGACAGGGGTTTCCATGGAAACATTGGCGTTTGCATCACAGTTAATGACCATTCTGTACAATGAAGTTCCAAAAAAAAAAAAAAAAAAAAAAATCCATGGAAAAAAAATTCTAAATAAATAAATAAATGAGGAACAAGTGACAGGTATAAGGAAGAGTTTTAGAGTATAAATCTGGCATGACAGACAAATTAATGATTGTATTTTCATACAGCTGTACAATGCAAGGCTTAAATAGACCATCATGGTCATCCTGTTTGACCTCCTGCATAACATGGGCCAGGGAACTTCACTCAGTGTGCTCCACATCAAGCCTATAACTTCATCTGGGTGTAAAACAAATAATTTAGAAAGACATGTAGCTCTGAGTTAAGTTTTGCTACTTAGAAGAGTCTATCAGGTTCCCGCGTAAATTATCACAACACTTAATTATGCTAACCATGAAGAATTTGCATTTCATTTTACGTTTTTTACCCATTTGTATAGCTCTACCTTCCAAGACTTCTTAGGCCTCACTATGAGATTCTGACATACAAATTTTCTTTCTGCATCTGTTTCTGTTATGATGTTACGATCAATTTAAATCTAGATTTTTTTTTGAACAAGTTATATATCCTGAGCCTTTGTAACATTTTTTGTTATATATCTTATTTGGGAATATTTCCTAATTTGGTGCAATTATTTGAGGAGCCCATTCTTTTTATCTGAATAATGATTTACACTCAGAGATAATATTGCTTTTTAAATAATCCTCAACTTTTGTTAATGTAATAGAGAATGGAGTACCTCAGCTTTCTCTTCATCTCTTTTCACTGTTTTTCTATATATACATATAAGAAGTGCTTTTTATTGTCTTTTACTGAAGTTGTAACTGAACTTTGGCCCTCCCAGTTTTCTGCCTCTACAACCTCACAGCATCTTTGTACTTCCTTCAGTATACAACTTCCAAAGGTCCTTAATTCTCTTTTTCTTCCCGAGTTCCAGAAAGAGCTCTCTGTTCAGTCAGTTTCTGTTCAGCAACACCCTCCCCGTCACTGCCCAATTTTCCTGTTCACCTTTTGGTACATTAGATGTTCATCTTTTGGGCAAGATTTCATTCTTGAGGAATGAAATGTCCAATCTTCCAGATCTGTTTACTCTTTAGAAGTGTTTCCCAAGGGACTCTGTCATCCACATCCCTAAATGTGTCCTCTGAAAATTCAGACCAGCAGTTCTGTTTATTGCTCTCCTTGCTTCCATGAGTATCAAGAATTCTATCTTTTTGTGGTCACTGTTACCAAGACACCTTCCAGTCACCACATCATCCATGAAACCTTCCCAGTTAACAACAGATGAAGTAGAGCACCTTACCTAGTCATTTCCTATGCCACCTCTGTCAGGAAATTATCTCCACACACTACAGAGATCTATTAGGCTGTTTCTTCACCACTCTTCTAGATGCCAACAGAGTGATTCATTTTCTTTGTCATTAGGACTGGGTGCTCTAAGATAGCCTAGTCATAATATATAATTTGTTGACATTTTCCCGGACTCTTACCCAGAGACACTTAGCTTTTCCATCTCTGTAACTAAGCTCAGCACTGTCAAGACCATTCCTAATCAAGAGGGTTATTCCACCTCCTGTGCTTATTGTAGAATTGTAGAATAATAGAAACACTTGAGTTAGAAAAAGCCTGTAAAGGTCATCTAGTCTAACTCCCATGAAATGAACAGGGATGCCTACAGTTCCATCAAGCTCCTCAGAGCCTCACCCAGCCTTACCTTGAATGTCACCATGGACAGGGCATCCACCAGCTCTCTGGGCAACCTGTTGCAGTGTTTCATCATGCTTTTTGCAAAAAAAAATTCTTCATTATATCTGATCTAAATCTCCCCTCTTTTGGTTTGAAAACATTTCCTCTTGTCTTATCATTACAGACTCTGCTTAAGAGTCTGTCCCCTTCTTCCTTATAGACTCTCTTTTAGATACTTAACAGCTTCTATGAAGTCTCATGAGTCTCACCCTTCTACAGGCTGAACAGCCTGAGCTCTCTCATCTTGTCCTTGTCAGAGAAGCACTTCATGTCTTAGACCATATTTGTGGCCCTCCTCTGGATGCGCTCTAAGATGTCCACGTCTCTCATTTACTGAGGACTCCACATCTGGATGCAGTATTAACCCTGCTGGCCACTCTTTTGGCCACATTTCTTTTGCTGTGGCCCAGGGTACAGTTGGCTTTCTGAGATGCAAGAGCACATTACTGGCTCATGTTCAGCTTCCCATTCACCAGTACACCCAAGTCCCCCAGCTTGTGAGGACAATGGGGGAGATTGGCTCAATCTGGCTGCAAGACCTAGTACCTGATTTTGTTGAACCTCATTAGGTTCACCTGGGCCTACTGCATGAAACTGTCTGTCTCTCTAGGTGTGTCCTGTTCCTCAGGCATGTCAACCACACCATAGAGCTTGGCGTCACCTGCAAACTTATTGACATGTCCTGGCTTTATCAGTATTTCAAATCATGTCATCATGAGACAAGCTGTTCAGTGCTGGAACACAGTGCCAGGAAGCTGCACTTCCTAGGTTCTAATTCTTGGCAGTCTCAGCTATTCTTACACAGGTTCTGACTTTCTGAGGGGAAGATACACTGAGAAGAGACAGATATTCCCAGAAGTCTCTAGGACTTCCTATGTGATTTCTGATTCTGAGTGACGAGGGAGAACTCTCTTTCTGGGCACCGTAACTAGCAACATAGTCAGCATTTTTTTTTTTTTAATTGTTTTTCCCATTTGTTTGAGTTATTACTTGTAATTCCTTTTTTTTTTTTTTTTTTTTTTTTTTTTTAATGTAATTATCTTACATTCTTTTCCTGAAACTGAGGGACTCTGGAATGCATCTTATCAGGACCCACAGACTTATGGATGTTTAGAATCATAAATTGGTTGTGGACCTGAACTTTTCTCACAAGGGGAGGTGCAGTGCTCCCACCCTCAGTTCTCACATTCCAAGCCATCCACTTGAGATCTGTGTGGAGAGCAGACACTAGTGGAGACTGAAATAAAAAGTTACTGAAATCTCAGCATTCTCTTTGTCTCCTCTTACAAGACTGCCTGCATTGCTCAGTAGGTGGGCTGTGTCCTCCCGGACTTTCCTTTTCCAGCTGATGTACCTATAGAAGGCTTTCTAATCCTTTGTTCCCCTTGCTAAGTCCAGTTCCAGGTGGGCCTTGGCCTTCCTGACCTCATCCCTACACAATGTAATGAATCCTTGTACTCCTCCCAGGTTACATGTCCATGCTTTCACTGCCTGCGTGGTTTTGACCAGTATGTCTCATTTTAGCCATTCTGGTCTCTTGCCCTCCTTCCCCAACTTCCTACACCTGGGGATGGCAAGCTTTTGTGACCTAAGGAGAGCTTTTTTAAAGAAGTGCCAGCTTTCTTCCACTCCCTTGTCCTTGAGGACAGACTCCCAGGAGGTTTTGTGGACTAAATTGCTGAAGAGCTGGCATTTGGCTTTCCTGAAATTAAGCTTCCTGATTTTACTATCTATCTAATATACCTGAAGAGAGTGTACTCTGGAACTGCGTGGTCACTTCAGCCCAAGCAGCCTCCAATCCTGATGTCACCAATCAGTTCATTAGCGTTGTTGAGAAACAGATCCAGCATTGCTTAGACAGCCTCCTGGTATTGTCTATTACAGGGCTCAGGAAGTTATCCTTGATAAAACCCAAGAGTTTCCTAGATTGCCCACAGCTCACTGTTCTAGTTTTCCAGTAGAAGTCCCCCAGCAGGACAACAGCCTGATCGTGACACTTCCTGTAGCTGACGGAAGACATCATCAACAGGCACCACTTGATCAGGTAGTCTACAATAGACCCCAATCACAAATCTCCCTTCGTTGCCTCAGTCTCTAACTCTCACCAACAGACTTCTGACTTGCTTGTGGCCATTCTTAAGGGACAGCTCTTTACACTCTATTCCTTCGTTGATATAGTAGGCCAAGTCTCCTTCCCTCCTTCCTCATCTATCTGTTCCGAACATCTTGTATCTGTCAGTAACAACATTCCAGTCATGGGAGTCATCCCACCAGGTTTTGGCAATGGCAACTACATTGTGGTCTCCCAGAAACACAGTGGCTTCCAACTCCCTCTGTTTGTTTCCCAAGCTGTATGTGCTGATGTAAAAGCACTTAATCTCTGCAGCTGGTCCTGTCACCTTCTTGGAGGATAACTTCTTAATTCCTTTGAAGTATTTTACTTTAGTCTCCCCACTGCCTTCACCATTGTAAGATGAAGCAGGATGAGCACTTCCCTGGATATCACTCGTGAAGAGCCTGTAGACATTGATTTCAGCACTCCAGTTGTGCAACACATCCCATCATGTCTCATTGAGGCCTACAATATCATAGCCTTTAGAATGAGCTAAGAATTCTGTCCCCTCTTGCTTATGTCCCATGCTATGTTTATTTGTGTAGAGGCGCTTAAGTTGCTCCCTAATGAAGCAGATTCACTGACTGACATTCATTTGTGATGCTCTTCAGGTGTCCTCTCATTGAACTTTGCTGTTTATCTTATCTCAGGCAGCCACTTCTGACACTAGTCAACTTTAATTTAAAGCTTTCACTGCAATCTTGACAAGCCTGTAACTATAGATGCTCTTTTCCTCTTCTGATAGTGGGACTCCATATGATCCCACTAGACTGGATTTCTCAAACAGAGTTTAATGGTCTACTGTCAATGGTTTATGGGCCACTTCGGCTCAGTTCTGTGACTAATGGGGTGAAGGAACCCATGGACCCATGCCGTGGGAAAGAGAAAAGGAAAAAAAGGGAAAGGGCAGGGAGATGGGCCTGAAACAAAACAGTGGCAGTGATCGGAGAAGGAAATCTAATTTACTAAATGAGATACCGGAATACGAGATAACATAATACATTACCATATTATACAATATAATTGGAATTGAAGCTAGTAAATAATTAAAAAGAAAAAAAAATTGAGAGAGAGTGTCTGAAAACCAAAGGCCTTACTCTAATGCTGAGGGTGAGATGATCTAGTGAGCGGACATGCTGCCGAGCAGAAAGGGAAAAGAGAGGGCCACCTTGTGATCTGCAAACAGTTTTATCTTTCCCTCTGAGCAGAAAATGGAAACAGAACAACACAAAGTCCTCTAGGGTATGTAGTATGTAGTTCTTCTCTTCTGAGAACCAGGTATGTGGGACTATCAACAATCCCTGGACCTGGAACATTAACTCTTTTACTCTCAGTGCACTACATGATCTTATGATGTGGAATACAGATAACAAAAAATCATAAATGATATCTATGTAGACAAATTCTTGTTCATGTCACCAGGACCATAGCCATTCATTCATTTGGCATATTTAAGAGATCCTTTCAATATACTTTGACCAGAAGGGTCAAAGAGAACACTGCCTGTATCCAAGAGCATCTTCTGGCTGCCTGCAGGGCTCTGTGGTCCTTACTGATATACCTCAGGGTGCTCCTGGTTTTATCACTGCTTCCCACATGAAAAAACAAACAAACAAACAAACAAACAAAAAACAGAAGCAGATGATAATAAGTGATTTGTACTAGCCTTAGTAGTCTTTAGTAACATTTCTAATTTGAGACTCTGCCGCTTGACCCTGCAACAGGAGAAAGAACTATGCATGTCCTGCCATCTGAGGTCTGCATTTCTGCCTATGTCTTCTGGAGCTCTGTGTGGGTGAGGTACCAGACAGCACTGAGGTAGACAGTACAGACTCCTCAGGTGAAGTGGCAGTCTTTACTCTTGGACGACTGCCCATCAATATGCTTTGAGGGTCAGACAGGATGAGAGCCCTTGACCAGTGCAAATAGTGGCTGAAAGGTCCCTCTCATGGAAAGTGAGACTCTCACCTTCATCCATTATTCCCCTGACCAGATTTCTATTCATTCCAGAACCTAATTCAAAATTACTCTCTTGATTGAAAGCAGTGAATTCATTGCACACTTCTTTAATTTCATTATTCTTTCACTTTCTCTCTCTTTTCTTCATTTTGGTTTTCTGCTTATTATTTTCTCTGATCCTTTGCACAGCTATTAGTCACATTTTATAGTGCTGTATCTTTCATATTTTTTTCTTTTTCCTTTTTTTTCTTATTTGTTTGTTTATTTATTTAATTATTTTCTGATATCAATTTTCTAGTCACTTACTCACTTATTTCACAGTAAAGGCAGCAGTCAAAACTATTAATAACCTATTCTACTTAGACTCTCTTATAAAGAAAAACATTGTATGACTCAATGGCATACTTATCACCTTACTTCTGCATATCTCTGGAGACCTATTCTTCTAATAAAACTAATCTTGAAAAATAAAACAGAAAGGTGGCAGTGTAATGGGGGAAGGAATTGGAGGCAGACAGAGAGAAAGAAAATGAATTATTTAAAACATACTCCTTGTTTTAACATATAAATGAAATGAAATGACTTTAACTGCTCATAATTACTTTTTCAGCATGTTGTTTTCATGTTAATACATCAGAATGACATATTGCTATGCATTCTAGCACATTACTATTGCTACTTTTCTCTCATTGTTTCATTCAAGCTTCTAGTTCAAAACTAGTAATGTTCAAAGGTGCATTTTTTCATAATATTTACTAAAACATTTTCAGGAAGATACGTCCTAAAATTTTATTTATTGTATAATGTGCCTTTCTCTGATCAAAGCACACTGGGACTAAAGTCATTAAATTCTTTATTTTTCACAGTGTCTACCTGTATATGTGAACTCACAGCTATATCACATGCACATGCACATCTGTGGTGATAACACTCAAATCTCTTAAGCAAATGCTAATCCCTTATTTGATCATATTGACATGATCTCTGAGTATTGCTGCACAAAGTAATGCATTTGCTTACAAAATTTGGATGTTAGGACTACAGAAAATGACAAAACTTTCATCCTTGCCTGTTTTTGTCTAGGTAAGCTAATGAGCTTTCAAAGGGCTCAGAATTTTCACATGCAAGATAGATAATGAACTTTTATTTATTTATTTATTTATTTATTTTCTGTACTTAGAATCACTGAATCAAAGAATATCCTTGGAAAAGGCCCACAAGCATCATTGACTTTAACTCTTGGCTCCACACAGCAACACCCTCAATTAAACTTTATCTGAGGATGTTGACCAAAAGCTTCCCAACCTCCAGCATGCTCTGTGCTGTGACTACTACCCTGGTGAGACTGTTCCAGAGCCTGACTTCTCTCTGGTAAGCAACCTTTTCTTAACACCCAACACGACCTTCCCCTGATGCACCTAAATGCCGTTCCCTTGGATCTTGCTGCTGTCATCAGAGAGAGATCAGTGCTGTCCCACTGCTCCCCATGAGAGAATTCGTAGGATGCCATGCAGCCACCCTCAGCCTCCTCTGCTCTAGACTGAACAAACCAAGAGATATCTACACTCTTCATATGTTTGGGCCTGCAGACCCTTCATCATTTTTGTTACCTCCTTTGGATAGTCTCCACATTCTTATATCCTTCATACACTATGGTGTCCAAAATTAAAACAGTGTTTGAGCTGGGAGTTTGTAATTATCATAGTCACAACCTTCCAGCTCAGGGCTTCAGGGGTCCCAGATACCATCACTGATGTTGAAAACATTAGACATCTGTTTCTGAAATGATCATATACTGGAAGTGACCATCCCACACAAGTAACAGAAAAGTGTTATCTGCACCTTTTATTGCTGCTAACATGTTATAAAATGCTCTTTTTGTTGTGTCCCACAGTACTGGCCAGCTTCAACTCTAATTGAGCTCTGTTGAACAAATTTCTCTCTACAGTAGAGAACAGTATCTATGTAGTCCTTCTACACAGCTTGACCATGCTTACATTTCTTAGAAGTCAGTGTCTGACTTTTGAAACATTTTACAAAATATTCTGTGAAGCCTCTTTGGAAATGTGACCAATACGTAAAGAATTTTTGAAAGATTCATGTGTAAAATAGATTATTTTTGATTATATATTATATATAATATATATATATATATATATATAATATATAGATAATATTATTTTAGATATATAATCAATAGATTATTGATTTCCTCCTTTTTTTTTTTCCTTTTCACAGTTTTTTGTTGTTGTTGTTGTTTTTGTTTTAAGAAAAGATTCAGGATGTTAGGATGTGAAAATTGTTTTACTTGTGATGAACATTAGTTGCTTATTTCATATAAAGGTGACTTTCCCCATCTTCTCCTGTTTTTTAGTACCTGTGCTTTAAACAACGTTAATTTCTCCCCAGAAACATAAATTTTATTATGCAACCTAAGTATTTCTGGAAATTAATATGTTTCATTTTGATTCCTGATCAGGATACACAATTGGTTACAGATCTCTTCCACTTCCTCTTGTCTCAAGACTTCTATTTAATATTTTGTAGGGAGGAAACCAAAGATCTACAGCCAAATGAAATGCGTACTGTTGGGCAATAGTAGGCAGCAGAAATTCCACTGTTTTATAATCGTTGTAATACATGAATTAGTTGAATCACCTCACTGGGAAGAAGAAAAAATGGCCAAGTAGCTAATAGGCTTAAAGGATGCATGATATTTTGAGGATGTTTATATAAGGCTGCTCTGAAAGTAATGCCTCCTGTTTTATTATGTTGGCCCACGACATCAGAGGTGGATGTTGGTATGGCAGTAAAGGCTGAACCTTTCCAACAATATTCCATTAATTTTTTTGCCATATAACTGATAAAAGCAGAGAGTCAGTCTGACGAAATGGTGTCTGACATGGAAGTGCATGTGAAGCACATGTGTATTATTGAATTCCTCAATCTGGAAAACATCACACCGATTGGCATTCAACAACTCTTGCTGAATGTTTCTGGAGACCAAACAGTGGATGTGAGCCTCACAGCAGTGGGTGGAGCATTTTAGCAGTAGCAACAGTGACATGAAAGAAAAGCCAAGCTCCAGATGGCCATGCAAATTTTTTTAAGTGTAGGATGTAGGCACTTATTTATCACTGGTGAAAATGCATAGGTATTTATGGTGACTATGTTGAAAAGTAGTGTTTTGTCACTGAAAATTTGTTTCTATTTCCATAGAAATAAATAGGAGAAATTGCTTTCAGCATTATCTATGCACTTGGTGTATAAAAAATATGTTTCAACTTAAGAAAATCAGCTTGCAAGGTGACTTGCAAGATCAAAAATCAGATAAAATATCTTTAATATCTGTATTGAAACATGGTAATTATACTACAAATAACCAGATACTTACACCAACATTTTTTAACTGTAATTATTAACTAATATTTATACAACTAGTAAATATTGCAGGAGAATAAAATTTAAACTATAGCAAGGCATAAATGTTTAAAATTGCTTCTTATATATTACAGTCAGCTTTTTTGAATATCCCTTGCTAGTCATTCCTATAGGAAAATATGAAGTCTAGTGAAGGAAGTCAACAAGAATTATACATGACGATATAAAAATGCTGCAATACAGATGAAATATTTAAGTCACTGCTGTTCTTCTTTGATTAGGTCACATTAGATTAACTAGCTCCAAATAACTAAATAATGAATTGTATGACTTTTGAGTGAATTCTTTTATTACTCAGAAGTTGCCTATAGTTGAACCTTGCCTTCACCTTTCTGACCTGCTACACATTCTCCATGTCAGAGCCATTTCTAAGTTTACCATTAGGTCTCCTTATTCTGAGTCTTTTCTGGGGTAGAACTATGACATTTATAGTAATAATTGCACTTTCTTCAGCTTGGTATCTGTCACTGACATCACCTATTTCTGTGTTGAGTTTCTAGCATAAGACATTTCAGAAGCAGCAGCATTTAAGTCCTGTAATTTTTGAAAGGCTGCCTAAATGTCTTAGGGAACTTCTAAAACAAAAGATTTAAAGTTTCTGTATTTCTCTCTGGTGGATACTTACAGTATCTCCAGAGTGAAAGTGTATAACAACTGAAATATTTGTCATCCTTTCTGCTTCTCAAGAACACATAAATTAACAGCCAGATTATAATAACAAAACATGTTTTTGTTTTGTTTTGTTTTTGTTTCTCTGTTTTTTTGTATTTTTTTTTCCCCTGAATGAATGAATCATATCTGTTGCCACCAAATAACATCTCACATATTCTGACTTTACACAGTTCATCTGTGGAGTGGAAGTGTACTAGTCTGGAACATTTTTAATATTCACTGTGTTTACTTACAGGAAAAGTTTTGGATTTTTTTTAACACTTTAAAGCAAATTTTGCATGAAATTTCATCATAGCAATACCAGAAAAACAAACAAACAAACAAAAAACCCACACACAATAAAACAACAACAACAACAACAAAACCCCAAACAAATGAATTGAGAGTCAATTTAGATGCATGGGATTTGATTGTTCAGTGGTAGAATTATTATTTACTATGTGAGTTTCCATCATGTCCAAAGTACAAAATGCAGCTAAGATGTCTTATAGATAAGTCTGGATCCTTAGATTTGTGCGGATAATACTGATTTAACACAAGTAAGTAAGTGATAAGTAAAAACAAAGGGAGGAATTAGTGATTTCACGAACAGCTGCCTTTCATACACTGAATTGACTTCCTTAGATGTCACTTTTTGCTTCCAAGTTGCCCATCCACATTTTATATGGCCTTTTGTTAAGCTCCTCTTTGAAAACAATATGGAAATTTTGAGCCTTACTGAAGATTTTATACTGAAGCCTAGAGCAAAATTTAAATAAATATGCAGTTAATTTAGGATAGGTGGAAAACAGGCACCAAAACTCTCTTTTCTGTAGTCCACTTAGATTTTAATAAGAAACTGGGATAAGTTTATTGCACTGCATGATTTCACCATGGAAGAAAAGATAGACATTCGTGGCATTTCCCTCTGACATTAAATGTACTTATCTGCAGCTCTTAATGCATTAATGATGCCTTGAGACTTGCAGCTAAGGTTTTTGGCATCAGCAATGCTGATCTCAAGAGGGAAAGAAACAGCAGTATTACAGCTAGAAGTCAGATGGCTAACAGACACTTTCAAGAGAGGTTGGTGTCCTTCAGTAGAGAGTAATACAAAAGCCTAGCTAGTGAAATAAAAAATATGCAGCTCTAAAATTGTGAATTACAGTGGGAAAACTCAGTATCTCATTGCTAATGTCCAAGTAATGGAATTATGAATATGTGTCTATTACTGGAACTTATTGGAGGAACAATAAAACATGGCTTATCTGAGATCAAATGCCCTTTAGTCCAGTTGACTCATATTCTTTTTCATTCTGTTTCTGTATACTTGTGTAAATTGATACTACTCATATAAATGTTGGAGTATGCTTTTCTTTGTACCATATGTTCAGCAGCAAGGGAGTCTAGCATGTGACTTACCAATGAATCGTGTAAACTTGACTTTATAAGGCACTCATGCACAGTTTAGATAATGGATATACTCTCACAAGCAAATATGTTAGAATTAGCTTATTATTAAATAATGTTTTGTGAATATAGAAAAATAAGTGACAAACAGTTTTTGTAACTTATTTGCTATGATTATTTCAAGTGGATCTAATTTTATGTGTAGCAAGTCAGCTATAATATTTTTAATTACCAGCAGTTATGACATTTTTGATACCATAAACCAGATCTCTATCATAGCGTATAGCTGAAAATTACACAGCAAATACTAGATTTTTCTGTGTCACCTATTTTTGGGTAGCAGCAATGAACATGCATTTTAGTAAAACAGATCAAAATTACTGTATTCAAGTTGGAGACAGTAAAGATCATCAAGAAATTTCTGATTTCTCTGTTCATATCTGAAATTAAGTGTGTTGCTGTCAGTTGAGGTATGCATGGCAGAAGAGAGAACACTTCTTTCCTTAGTTCTCACCTATGAGATTTATGTAAGTATAGGTCACAGTGCTTTTGCTCATTCATAGAGTTTAATGTTAATTTAGGGATACGTGTACTAATAAACTTATGTAAATTGTCTCCTAGCAGGTTCCTTCCAAATGAAGATATCTGCAAAGAAATTGTGCCCCTGTTACTGCCCCAGAAGTGCTGAGAGAGGATATTGTCCAGAGCAATATTTGACATTCTGGAGAATTTTCACTAAAGGAAACTCTTCGTTTCAGGTGAGATGTAACAGAAATTTGTTAATTAGTCTGGTTCATCCTTCTGCTGGATCCTCTTCAAAGATCACTGCCTTTCATTCTTCATTGTGTAAAACAAGCCACAAGACACAGCATGTCTTCCAGGCACTTGAAGCACACAAATTAAAAAATGACAATGAATGTAACTTATGACAGTAACTTATCCAGTATTTCCATTTTATTTGCATATCACATTCAGAAAATTGGACTAAAACTATGTTAAGACCAAAAATTCAGGCATCTAGTTTAACATATTTCATGATTTAAACATCCCAGTGATGTTTTCAGCTGGAATTCCCTTGTGGATTGTTACTTAGAATCATATGTGAGAGTGAAGACACATTTTTTCTGATAACTGTAAATCTGATATTTGGTATCTGTTAGTTGAAATAATGCACAATATATTCTCTTAGAGCACAGATCTTTAAATATAAACCAGAAAATTCACTACAAATGACATTAACACTTAGAAAGTGATAGTTGGTCAAAACAGTATGAAATTTTCCAAATATTTCTACTATATTGGCAAAATTCAACCATTTTGAAAGGACTTCTCTCTGTTACCGAGTAACTTATTCTACAGAATAAAATTGCACTGAATTTCCAATTTGTCACTTCCAGAAATCCTCTGCAGAATAGTTGCAGAAGGATGCGAAAGAATTGAATTCTACATTGCTTCATCATTTGCCAAGCTGAAAAAAGAGCAATCACTCAAAATCATTCAAAAGGTCCATGGGTAGTTGCCCCATGTTTCCCATTCTTTAGGCACCAGATGAGTGATCTGTGATTCATAGTCCAGTGATGTTGTAGCATAGAGAAAGGACATACTGAACACTTTATTCTCACAGTAGACTCTGAACAGCCAACTTTCTTGTACCATACTAATTCCAGTCATTTTAGTCTCTGAAACACATCTGATGTTTATAACCCATTTGCATTTTTTTCCCAAGTTTTTCTATTTTCCGTAAAAATATCTTCTTAATAACTGATTTCATTATTTTTTAATGAAGGTGTCAAAACATAAACCAGAAACATTTAATAAAACTGCTATGATTAATATATGAATAATTATAGAAAATAATTAAAATAGTGAATAACAATGTGTTTATTTGAGAAATATCTAAAAAGCACTTGAGTAGTACATATTAAGCAAGCACAGATAAATATAAAATGTTTAGTTCATAGAACACTATTTAGAAAAATGTATTTTACTAATTTAAAGTAATATATTTTTCTCAATATTTTCACGTGTATGGATTAACAATACTAGCTGTCCAATAGAAATCAGATACTGACATGTTAATTCAAACATCAAATGCAACAAAGCTTTAAGTATGTAGTTCTCATTCCCATCACCTTGACTATGTTCTTCTTTGATCTGTCAGATAATCTGATGTTCTACTAACATCTTTTAAAGTAAATAAGCTCTACATTTTAAAGTACTGAATTGTAATTGTATATGCCAATAATTAGTAATGACAGTAGCTACATTTTATTGGTAGATTAAAATATAAATTTGTATTGTAAAAAGACGTTCAAACAATTTTTATTGTAAAATATAATTTTGAGTTTGTAGTTTGTCCCTTGTTTTCAATTATAGGATGAATGCAAGAGGTAGTAGTTGTCCTGTCTTTAACATAAATGACATTCCTTGATGCTCATATGCCCAAACTTTATTTATAAAGTTTTAGTAAGGTGGTATAACAAGTTAACAATGACAAAATCATTTTTGCTCTATACCAAATCCAAAATTCTAAGAAGTGGACATATAAACTATTGACTTTTAGTGGCTTTATAATTGATATGATCACTGAAAAATTATCTGTGCAACGTTTATCTTCCTTCAGCACTCTGGAGGCAGTACCTGCAGTACTGTGCCCAGTTCTGGGGTCCCCCATAGAAGATAGTCACGATTGCCTAGAGCTTCTTAACATAGTTAGTCCTTCTCTCACCCAAACTGCTTTTGAGTAGTATTTACAGTAAGTAACAGTGAAAAAATAGTCACATGAGACTTTATCATGGTCACTGATAACTCTTAGCACTTACGCAGGTTTGTATTTTGCTTCTACATTCAGTTGCATTCAGCTATTTTCTCCATATTCATTTTCTTCTCTGCTACCCCTCTCTCTTTTATACACTTCTTACTCTTCACTTCCAAGCACATCTGCATTTAATGGTTTGCTTATTTCACCCTCCACCACTTAGATTAGAAAGGATTTCTCAGGAAAATACATAAATATAGTTCCTGTTGTGGGCCTGAGGACGTGTGACAGAATGACTTCAAGGGTTTAACAGCCTTTGTGATTTATACAGAGAGATCTGGATAGGCAGGATAGCTGGGCTGAAGCCAATGGGATGAGATTCAACAAGACCAAATGCCGGGTCCTGCACTTTGGCCACAATAACCCAGGTAACGCTACAGGCCTGGGACAGAGTGGCTGGAAGACTGTGTAGAGGAAATGGACCTGGGGGTAAAGACTGATACGCAACTGAACATGAGCCAGCAGTGTGCCCAGGTGGCCAAGAAGGCCAATGGCATCCTGGCTTGTATCAGAAATAGTGTTGCCAGCAGGAACAGGGAAGTAACTGTCCCCCTGTACTCAGCACTGGTGAGGCCACACCTCGAGTACTGTGTCCAGTTTTGGGCCCCTCACTGTAAGAAAGATATCAAGGCCCTGGAGCATGTCCAGAGAAGGGCAACAAAGCTGGTGAGGGGTTTGGAGCACAGGCCTTATGAGGAGTGGCTGAAGGAGGTGGGATTGTTCAGTCTGGAGAAGAGGAGGCTCAGGGGAGACCTTATTGCTCTCTATAACTACCTGAAGGGAGGTTGTAGTGAGCTGGGGGTTGGCCTCTTCTCTCGTGTGACTAGTGATAGGACTAGAGGGAATGGCTTCAAGCTGCACCAGGGTGGATTCAGGCTGGACGTCAGGAAATACTACTTGTCTGAAAGGGTGGTCAGGCACTGAAATGGGCGGCTCAGAGAGGTGGTGGAGTCACCGACTCTGGAGGTGTTCAAAGAGCGTTTGGATGTTGTGTTGAGGGTCTTGGTTTAGTGAGAACCATTGGTGAAGGGAGAATGGTTGGACTGGATGATCATGTGGATCTTTTCCAACCTTTGTGATTCTATGATACTATATATCCTCTTCTCTTAATCTTATTTTTATGTACACTGTACTTCAGCTGCTAAGTGTTTTTAGGCAAGACTGAAGTTCTGCCTCGGAAATTTTTGCCTTCAAAATTAGGGAGGACTATGGATGGCAAAAATAATTATTTCTTTCTTAAGCAGTTCCTTTCCTGATGTGTACTATCATTTACTATGTTATGATTCATTTTTGAGATGTGGTTATCAATTAAGATTTTTGAAGAAGCCACTGTGTCTTCCAGAGGTGTGCTTTTGCTCTAATGTTTGTATAACATATTTTAGTTTTAAAAGTCTTATTGATATAATGAAGAAATAACTGACTAATTGGAACACAAAGTACAACAAGATGCATAGAATCACAGAATCACAAAATCATAGAATTGTAGAGGTTGGAAGCAGCCTCAGGAGATCATTTAATTTAACCCCCCTGCCAAAGTGAGTACCCTACAATAGGTCACACTGGTAGGTGTCCAGTTGTGTCTTGAATGCCTTAGCATACTGGTTTTTTTTTCATTTGTTTCTTTGTTTGTTTTCCAGTTGGATGAGTAAAAAGCACTCTTATAACATAAATATTTTTAAAATCAACCTATCACACAGCCAAATAAATTTAGTAATATCTGATGCTTGCTTGTTTTTTCCAGTACTTCTGCTTATTGTTTATTAATGTTAAATAGTCAGTCACTGTTACCTGAAAGCTGACTCTGGATAACTGTTTTGCATTGGAGCAAGCTGCTGCTGAGATATTAGACGTATGTCTTCTCAACTAATATTCAGAATGATGGGTTACTTTGAAAGTCTGAGATGTCTGCACTACACAGTTCACTGTTGTGAAAGTATATGCAGCAATATATTGTAGACAACAGCCCTATTGTGCTTGAAAATCTGCCAAGATAAGAACAACAAAAGCAAACTTCCATGAATATTAAATAATTTCTGAAAATATACAACTACATCTTCTTAGTGGCTTCTTAATATGAGAAGCAGAACTATCCAATATGACTTTATTATTATTGCTATTATTTTTTAACCCTTGATCTCAACATTGTGGGAGGCCAATGACTTAAATCTGCCAATTTATGATGGTTGTTCAAGGACAAAGACTATTTTTCAGAACAATGCTAAAAGTTTGACAAACTCTATACATTATGAAATTCAGAGGTGACACTGGAGGATCATGTCTTTAACTCTAAACTTTTCCTGCATTTTCAAAGCAGTGCTCTGAGTCTTAAGCTACATGGTTTAGCTATCCTGTTGTTACTTACTGTTGCAAGGTCATATAGAATAGTGTGAAGTGATAGATTTCATTCAGCACATACTGAAATTTCTAGGCTATTAAAAGTGCTCTAATGTAGGCTTTCTGTGCTTTCCATTTCAAAGCAGTTCCATACAGTAAACAATAAAAAACCTTCCTGGAAATAGTTGAGTTTTAAGAATCCTGAGATATGACTCTAACTTTTGTATGATCAGAAGAAAGAATAGCACATAATTCCTTCCCAGTCTCTCTAGTTTTTCCTGTTTCTGTTATTATTCTGAAGAAGAAAATTTTAGACACTATTCCTTGGCTTGTACTGCATTTGACATTTGTATTTGTTTGAAAATAGTTCTGTCTATAGATCTTTTGATCACAGCATGCATAATTTCAAGCAGTAAAAACAGATGTAGGAAGGGGTGGGAAGAATTTTCAAGATCTTTTTATGAATTGTGGTTCCCAATTTGTCAAAGAATTCTGCTATTTGTGTGTGAATACTTCATACTCTACATGAAATTTTATAAGTGAGCAATTCATGGAAAAGGCTGAAAGAATCTGCAGTTCCTAGGGGATTGTGAAACCAAGATTTATTTCTTTTCAGCTATTTGCCTTTGTGCAAATTTCCCAGTGATTGACATCAAAGTGTACAAGTCTATTTCAGTTTCTTTCCTGTTTATTTAAGAAATGGTTTGGTTTTCTTGTGAGCTGAATTCAGAGCTCCCTACCCAAAGACATCCTGACAAAGCCATAAAATCCCAAATATTCTCAGTGTTTTTCTGAAACAAAATAGATGGAATGACTAGGACATTTTGCTGTTCACAGTAGTCTACTTCCTCTCCATTTGCTGATGTCACACTGAGGTATCAGTTAAAGATGATATATGCAAATCATTTAGGGTTGTAAGACATAAAAGAAAAGGTTACAAAACATGAGGTCAGAGCTTAGCAATAAAGGTAGTAAATGAAGATGATTTATGAAGGAAAATTAGAACAGGTAGAAATGGAAAACCTTGATTAATTCATTCATATGAACACATTCTGCTTACATGCAACAGAGCAGTCCCTCTGTAGAATTGAACAGTACACTGTTAAGCACATTACTTGATTTCTATGACAAATCGTTCAGCTGAAAATGATGGATGTCCTTCCAACCTTGTAAGGTGCATTTAACAATAGATAACAGTTGAACATTTTTTCTTGAATTTTCTTGAACACATTGCAGAATACAGTGTCAAAGCCCTCAGTTACCAAGTCACAATTTGTACCTTTTTTTTTTTTTTTTTTCTTTCTCAAAACTGGATTTAAAAGAGGGGAAGCACTACTAAATGATCAGAAAAAGAAGAAAATATGTGGGGTCAAGAACACTGGACAAATTTCTTTCTTAAACAGACTGAGGAAATTTGGCTAAATAACACAGTCTCATTTTCATCATTGTTCAATTTCAGTCCAAGAGAGCGGCACATATGGTATATTTCTTCATTCCCAATAACACTTACACTAGATAGATGTCTGGTCACAAGGAACAAATTTAGTTGAGACTTCTCATAGCTTCCCTGCAGATGTCCTAAGACCATCAGAACCTCCTGCAGACCCTGCAAGAGGAGTTTTTTGACTCCTCCCTCCAAAGGCAGAATGAAACTTATTTCCTGTTGCGTCATTCTCACTTGAGCTGAGCAGAGGTGGAGAAAGCCCCTACAACTTTTATTTGGGTGCGGGTCCCAAAATGGGTTCTATGAATTCCTCAGTTGCTTTCTGTGAGCTATTTGTACAAAGAAAAATCGGATTTGTATTCAGGAAAGAATCCATTAACTAAATTAAGTCAGGATTAGAATCCAGAAATAATGCATTTGCTTAGATTGCCTAATATAACTGATAAGGATTTAAAAATCTTTGACTGCAGAACCTCTTCTTGATACCTCAAAACCTCTCTCTCTCAATCTTTCTCTCTCTCTCTCTCTCTCTTTTTTTTTTCTTCCCTCCAAATGATCCAATAAAATCTATTTTCCCTGAGAGTAAAATTTAGCTGGCTGGCATCTTTAGGCCATGCTGTCTGCAACAGTATCAATAGAAAACACAGAAACACTTCTGGTTAAGAAAAATATACTAGTTGAAATTAATCAGTACTACAATAGCAATTGCCCTGCCAGTGTAACAATTTTGGTATTGTCTCACTATTGAGGCAGCATAATGTGTCCTATAAGCATGAATTCATAAACTACAATGGCAGTTAAATAACATTAATATATTCTTTTCCTTCTTCTAAGCATGTTTTGTGGGATATTACCTTAGCCTGATATTTTATATAGGCTAAGTAGACCTTGGGGTCAATGATATATTTGTCTCTCAGTGTGAAACCCCAATAGCTTCATCATCATATGCATGAGCATAGCAATCACACTTCGTACAAAATTCTACTCAGAATCATGAACATACGTTAGACATAGTAATACCCAGTTAATTTAATAACAGGGGTTCCCCAGAAGACATGTAGGGAAACTCTTCTAGTATGCATAATAGAAATACCAGTTGATCTGTCTTAAGAAACAACAAAAAAAAAATAAATACTCACATACATTAAAACTCATGCTCATTATAGCAACAAAAAATATAGACGTTTAGTCATATATGTATATGTGCATTTATATATGTATATATTTTTTTTATAAGCATATACGTGTCTCTGTGCAAATGTGCATATATATCTGCTATGTACATTTATGTTAACATAGGCTGGATATGTCTCCTTTTCCTCATAAAACACACTTATTCTATTCAATACTAGTTGAGGAAGAAAAGGCTTGGGGATAAATTTTTTAACCCTGAAGCTCAAGCCGCTTCTCTTTTCTCCTTCCAGCTTTTCTGCCATAGATAACAAGCCATGAACATGTCTCTAAGAACTCTCCAGGTAGCCGACAGCTAGCGCTTTCAAGTTGCTCCGTTCATGTCCTGGAGCTGGCATGTGACTTTTCCTGTCTCTCTTGTCACCTGAACACCAATTTTGCTTTTTCGTTCTGATGAATTTCAACCACCTGTGAATAGGACTTTGCCCTTTTTGGATCTTCCCAATTACCCCACCTCCTTCTGCCCCTCCCATTTTATAGCAAGCCTCTCAGCTGTATTTGAAGCCATTGACACACTGTTTCAGCACATATTCACTTCTCTGCACAGAAAATTCCTTTGGGTCAGGAGTAAAACCCGTTGCTTCCTTTTTATACCAAAGAAAATTCTTAAACTCTGCAGAAACTCTGCAATTTCTAAAGTCAGGTCAGGAAAAATAAATAAATAAATAAATAAATAAATTTGCTGCTTTCTTGTAGAAAGTCAAGATGTAGAGTATAAGCCTTTCTTGGATGTTCTGGATGTGGTTTTCCTACATATTTTAAAACTGTATAATATCTAATGATGCAAAGGATATATATATATATATATATCCTTCACTTATATATGTATACATATAATATATACATATATTACTCTGAAGAAACTTCTACTTTAGTGAAGGTGAGATAAAACTTTTTAGGTAAATAACCACAGGTAATTATGTCAACATTTTAATTTGTACAGTTTATGCTTTGCTTCCTTTGATAGTCAGAACTCAGTTTAAAATAAATCTTTTACAGAATCAAACACAGTATTGTAGGGATTGAAAGAAAACAGTGGAAATCCTCTACTAAATCCACTACTAAATCTGATTGTCTACAGTGTGTTACACAGGTAGGCATTCAGGTGGGTGTTGAACATCTCCGGAGACTTCACAACCTCCCTGGGCAGCTTGTTCCAGTGCCATGTCACCCTCACAGTAAAGTTTTTTCTCTTGTTCAGATGGAACTTCCTGCATTGCAGATTGTGCCCATTGCCCCTTGTCCCGTTGCTACGCACCACTGAAAATAGCCTGACCACACCCTCTTGACATCTTCTCTTTAAATATTTATAAGCACTGATGAGATCCGTTTTCAGACTTCTCCAGGCTGGATTGTCCCAGATCTCTCAGCCTTTCCTCATATGACAGGTGCTACAGAGCCCTAATCATCCCTGTGACCCTTCACTGGACTCTCTCTAGGAGGTCACTAACTTTCTTGAACTGAGGAGGCCAGAACTGGATGAGGTACTGCAGATGTGTCCTCACCAGAGTAGAGTGTAAGGATCGCCTCCCTGATCTTGCTGGACACGGTCTTTGTAATGCACCCCATCATCTCTGCTGTTCTCAGGACTTATTTTACACATAACTGTCAGAAAATGAAATAGATACAAAAAGTTTGTTAATAGTGATAAAAAACACTGATATCAGGATTATAGCAAAATGATATATGTTAAGTGTATAATATTGTTAAATATAAATCAATAAGAATAAGTGGATGATAAATTATGAATAAAGCCATGAACTCCTTGCTTATAATTATTTATATTTATTCAAGAAATGAGCACTATCAAGACTAGTTACTCATACAAGTAACTAATGTTTTGCTCAATTCATAAATTATGAACATCTAGCATCTAAGACTTCCCTCTATATTTGCTATATAATTGTCATGCATGAGCCAAAATGAATGATTATTGATATTTTTTTTTAGCTGTGATGGTAAAACCCTTCAAAAAACAAACCTTATGGAGCTAGAAGAGTTGAGCACTGACATCAAAACACAGATATGTTCAACTTGTTTTCAACAAAGTTGATCTTGGTCTTTTCTTTAGTTTTTCCATATCACTAATAAAACAGCCGACAGAAGTTTTACTGTTTCTAGACTAGCAGCAGGGGAAATAATAGAAATATTACAACTCCTGCTATGCATGGGGCAGTCAAGTTGAAATAACACATTTCTTATTCTCAAATCAAAATTTCATTGCTATCTGCAATTGCAATATATCAGACAACAAGAATATACAAACAATTGAATTAGCTTTAAAAAAAACCAATAATAATAAAATAATAAAAATATTTTTTATAAAAAATAAAATAATTGTAAATCATATAGGAATTCAGGGATAAATGTATTTATTCACTTATTTTCTAAAATCCATGACACCAACGGGCTTTGTATTTATAAAGAAGAAATGCTTTCTCACTCATTTAATATTTTTTAGTTCTAATGAATTTCATGAATTCATTCTTTTTTGTCTAGCCTGACTTTAAAAAGTTCTCATTCTTCTTCTTTTCAGTAAAGTACCTTCCATAAACAGCTTGGTAGAACACTGCAGTTTCCACGTAGTTGACAGGAGCCTGATCATTTAGATGTACTGTGTTACCAGTTTCCTTTTCTCTTTCTTTTGAGGTCATCCTTATAACCCATTACTATGTAACTATGCATTAGTATATGGTATTACACTTGTAATATTTTCATGCTGTAGAGTCTGTTATGACACACTATGTATTAAAGATTTTCTGGTCTTCTCAGTCTTCTTGAGACAACAGAATATCTTGAATCTTATTCTGAAGTAGAGGAGGCTCTTTGCAGTGGTTGGAAACACATTTTACTGGTAGAGCAGCAGATGAAAGAGGTTTCTGAAATTTTAAAATCTGACTTAAACTTGATGCTTTAGATTCTTCTGGTGCTCTTTCACTTATAAAAACGTGCCCAAATCTATTACATTTAATTGCATATTTTTTGTATGATATAGTATGATTAACTGCCTTGTTAGTTCCTCTACTTCTTGGTAGAGCTCAGGATGGTATAATTGGAGCATTTTTATACATTACTATGTTTTAAAGGAACAACTAATATCTTTTATTTGTAAAAGTATGATAGAAGCATTGACAAAAACATTCAGTGTAGGGGTGAAGTGCATAGTTTAACATAGCAAATGATCTAAAACATACTTTAGAGACAGAATTCTAAAAAGAATTGTGATATGATGTGACAGACAGTTTGAAATTACTAATGCTCCTTTCGGATGCTTGGAGAATATTCAGAATATATTTTGGGGGAATTATTCTCTTGAAAATTTATCACACATTTAGAATTTGAGATTTACAGCTTTGGGGTGATCGCAACCAGCAAGTGTTGAGCGAATCCACTGAGGATGTGGCATATACAGAGTGTAGGACAAGTAAAATGGACTGTCATGTGGTGAATGAGTGTACCTGGGAAGAGAAAACATTTCTTTGTCTATTTTTTTTCCTATTATTTTCCCTTTGTTTGTTTGTTTGTTTGTTTTTGCTATAGATAATGGTCTGTTATGTTTAATCTGTGCTTTCACTCCAAATCACTTCCTAATGAAATTTATAAATTTTCATGGTTGCTACATCAAAATACCCCATTTTAAATACTACTGTTTATATTACAAAGTCAAACAAATATATGTATATATATATATATATATACATATATATATTAGGAAAAGGCAAATTATGTGGCTACAAATTTATTTTGTCTGTCTTCTAACTATATAAACTGTATTTTTAAATTTTTTGATCCTTTGTCCTCCTCTGCACTTCTGAACTCTCCAAGCATAAAGAGTTCGTTATGGTAGCAGACTGGCAGGATTTTTTTTTGAATACTGTCCATATTTAGCATTTTAGATTCAACTACTAAGATCTTGATCCTCATCTTCAGCATCCTAATACAGCATTTTGAAGCAGACAATAGACTTATTTCAGTTTTACACCTATGCACAGTTCTATACTTGCAGATGTGGCAGTTTTTGAAAGAAAAAAATATTTTCTAGCATATTTTGAATGGGATACTTGAAGCATGTAAGTGAGAAGAGGCTTTCAACCAAGTCTCACTGACTCAGCTTTTGGGCTTCCTAATGTTTGGGGCATCATGATGTTATGGACTTTGTGTAGATGTGTGTAGAAGGTGCAGGGCCTCATAACTCTTGGGAGTATTGATGCTAGTGTCAGTAGAAATATGTCATCTGTCATAATTGAAAAGTTGCACTTAGTGTAACTCTCAGCGAGGAAAATGTATTAAAAAATAATATGGCAAGTGTTTCATGATTTTTCAACTAAATTCCTTATATTCAGAGTTAAGTAAAATATTGATTTGCAGCAAATTTGTCTTCAGAAATGCTCATCAAGGTTTCTAAAAATACCAGAAGTTATGTTCATTAATGGGATATTTCCCCAAAACAAAGAGTATTGGTTATACTTTGACACTGACACCTTTGCTGGATCTGTCTAAAGCAAGCTATTTGATATGATATAATATCTTTTCCTATATCTGCTTTATAATCTCAGAGTTATTAATATATATGAATAAAGTTTTGGATGTAGATTGGTAGCATCTAGATTTATTTTGTGCCAGAACATCTTCAGATGTATACGTCATCCATGCATAAAAGTATAGTGCACAGGATTAAGGTTAAACTGTCATATTTTGTAAATGTGTAAGAGGACCACCTGTGATTCCATTCAAATTTAACTGAGGATTTGCTTTTTTCTTAAATGAGATAAGAATTCAGTTTCTATTGTTTACAAACGTAACTATTCAAGGAGTAGTCTTCACTGCATCTATTGAAACAGCTCTCCAGTGCCTCCTTCTATCAAGTTGTCGATGCTTTAAAAAAACAAACAAACAAACAAACAAAAAAAAACCTGAAGATCGTAACTAAAGACCAACAGAATAATTCAAACTATTTTTCCTGATAACAGTGTATAAAAGTGAATACTACGATTGTTTTTTTTACTATATCACAGCCACATAACAACAGAAGATATAATGGAATGCACATGCTTATTTGTCCTAAAGTTCCAATTGCACAGTGACTTCATAGGTTAACTGTACAGAAACAACATTTTAAGAGGATGTTATGGTTTTCCATTATTTTTCTTCTTGAAATAAAATGTATTGGTTAAGTAAAGTCTAATATTGAATTTAGCTAATGCTAACAATTAGAAATTAAGAATTTTAGGTTACCAGCTGGTAACTTTATTTGATGTACTGTCTTTGAAAAGAGGACATGAATCATTGAATATTAATTTGTTAAAAAAAAATTATTTAAGAGAAGACAGTGATTGTTACTGCAAGTTCTTGCAGTTAGCTTATTTTGAAAAGAATTACACGCTTGTTTACTGAAATTATAATACTGTATGGAATCTCCTTCACAATTTCCTTAGTTTTCAGAGTAAGATGACTGGGACAAGATATTTCAACCGTGCAGTAGAAAGCACATCTGTAAATATTTTTATCATTTCTAGATCAAGAATGAAATACGACTATGAAACTAGAGGGTCAGGTTTGGACTCTTTAACTATCATGTTGAGTCTTAAACACAAAATTTACAGCACAATTAATTCTGGTAGTATGGAACTTAAGGGATTTGATGAAGTGTAAGTAAGAAAGATTCTATAATAAGTTGCAAACTTCATGACACTGTGTTAGAGCTGACAGGAAAATGTTTCTCTGAGAGCCCTGATAATGAAGTTCCTTTCAACATTAATGTTTACAGTTCCTGTTTTATTATTTATGGGTTAACTCATAAGAAGAACCCCACAGGGAAAATACTGTTAAGCTGAATAATTATTCATCATGAAATCCCTATTAATTCTTAACACTTAGTGCTGTGGGTACAATAAACATGGTGTATCTATTAGGCTGACTTTAAAATCATGAAGGCTAGGCTAATGAAGAGAACATTTAATAACAATAAGTAGGTTAACAATAGCACTCACTCATCAGGACTGTCATCATCCCAAGCTATTATAACCTGGATGAGAGAGAGATGGGAGTAGTTTTAGAATTTCAAGTTCTGGGGTAATTCCATTGACTTTATGTTCCCTTTGGGTCAAATAAATTATTAGTGAACAAATGAAAAAGGCCCAGAGCACTATAAAAGTCACTCCAGTTGAGAGGATATATTAGCTGTCATTCACTTGGATATGATAATGCTGTAAAGACAGGCAATGGAATTAGGACACTCAGTCTCTCTTTCTCATGAATGTTTTTAGCCAGAACACCTTTATTTTGTTTCTGCTGATGACCTCATTTGATTTTCATTTGATGAGCACAAATGTTTTATTCAGTCTCATTAAACTGAAGGAATCCAATCTCTGTTCTTAACAATGTACAGGTTGTATACATACATATGTACATCCTCTGAGAACGGTATGCATAAAGATATCTCCCTCAAAACCTTTTTCAAGCTGCAGTTCCCTACCTATGTGAAGCTGAACTGGAGCATCTTTCCAAACCATTTTAAACAGTGATTGTTAAGTAAATGCTGAAAAGATGGCCATGATTTTTACTAAAAAGGATTTGTATATCTAATTTACTATGGGCTTGACAGGCCTACATACTATAACATTTTATGAACAACATGTCTTAGACATGCTCATCTGTTCTCCCTAGACATTTCTGCACTCACTGCAAGGCACTTACATCTTTTCTCAAGTGTCTAATATTGTTACAGAAATGTTTTCTGCCTGTATTAATATCATATGCAGATTTTGATATTAATGATTTTGATTATTTTATTTTTTATTGTTTTCTACAAGGCTGAAAGACAGATTTTTTTTATAATAATCCCTTTCTTATCTCTCTCTGCACTTACTAAGTGGAGAAATATGGTCAAACATCATTACAATTGTGGTGATCCTATCCACAGTTACTGTTCAGCACATAAGCAGGAACCACCAAATTTTTCTCTCCCTCCTGAAGTTCTAATTAAAGGCCAGTGAATTTGTCCTTCGGCTTTTTTCTTCAATGGACTCTCAATCAACTATGTTTAGTACAAGTGAAATTTCAGTGTATCTTTATTATTTCTCACCTTATCCAGATCCTATCAGTCCCTGAGCTAAGGGTCAAACCTGAAATCTGAGAACACAAGTGTGCTGTGAGCTCCCATTCTCATCAGTGAGTGAACATGGGTATGACTTAATAATTATCTGCTTTGAGAAGAGGTCCTGGCTGACTTCTAGTCTGCTCTGTTAGGCATATGGGTTGATTTTGTAGAATCATAGAATGGTTCGGATTGGAACGGACCTCAAAGATCTTTGAGTTCCAAACCCCTGCCACAGACAGAGTTGCCAACCATTAAATTAAGTATAAATCAAGTTGCCCAGGGCCCCATTCAACCTGACTTTGAACACTTCCGTGGACAGGGCATCCACAATCTCTCTGGGCAACCTCTTCCAACATCTCACTACGCTCTCAGTAAAAAACTTCCCTCTGACATTTAATCTAAATCTTGCCTCCTTCAGTTTAAAACCTCGTTATCCTATCACCATGTAAAGACTTAATTTCTCTCTCGTTTACAGTCTCCCTTTAAAGGCTAGAATACTGTAATGAGATGTCCCATCAGCCTTCTCTTCCCCAGACTGAAAATCTCAGCTCCTTCAGTCAGTCTTCATCAGAGAGGTGCTCCAGCCCTCTGACCATCTCTGTGACCCTTCTCTGGACCCGCTCTAAAAGCACAGCATCTTTCCTGTGTTGGGAGCCTCAGACCTGGACACATTACAGAGTCCTCACAATGGCAGAGCAAAGAGCAGAGGATACTGTTGGCCTTCTAAGCTGCAATTGCACTCTGCTAGCTCATGTTAAGTTTTTCATCAAGCAGAACACCAAAGTCCTTCTCAGCCAAGCTACTCACAAGGAGTACTTTTCCCACTCTGTAAATGTACCTGAGATTATCCCTAATCAAGTGCAGAACCTTGTGCTTTGCTTTCTTGAAACTCATTATGTTCACATGGGCCCACCTTTTGAGTTTATCAAGGCCTTTTCTGACATCTCTTCCTTCTGCCGTATCAACAGCACCACTCAGCTCGATATCAGCAGAAAACCCTCTGAGAGTTCACTCACTTTGATTATCTATGTAATTGATAAAGATATTAAAGAGTATCAGTCCCAAGACAGATGTCTGGTGCAAACTGCTCATCCCTGGCTTCGACCTGGACATAGAACCATTAACCACAACCCTCTAGCTGCAACTTTACAGCAGTTTCCTATCCACAGAATAATCCACTGTTCAAATTCATATTTCTCTAATTTAGAGAATTATAGCTTAGTACTATAGCATGGTATAAACTTGATTTGTTGCATCTGTTGTGCCATCTCAGACAAATACATTTTCTCTGAAGTTCTATCTCAGAATCAAGCCACTCACTCCTGTGCCCATTGTGATGCATATCACTTAATACAGGCCTCAAATTTCCAGGTGAAGGCTGGTGACAAGTTGTGTCTCTGGAGGTCTGTCTTAGGATTGGTGCACTTTAACATTGTTGTTAATGATATAGACAGTGGGATTCAGTGCACCCTCAGCAACTTTGCAGACAACTCCAAGGTGAGAGGTGCAGTTGGTATGACAGAAGGAAGGGATGCTATCCAAATAGACCTGGACAGGCTTGAGAAGAAGGTTCATGTGAACATAATGAGATTCAAAAAGGCCAAGTGCAAGGTGTTGCACTTGGGTTGGAACAATCCCAGATATCAGGGCAATTTGAAGCACAAATACAGGTTGGGCAGAGAATGGCTTGAGAGTAGTCCTGAGGAGGACTTGGGAGTGTCAGCTGATGAAAGACTCAACATGAGCCTGCAATACACACTTAAAACCCAGAAGGCCAACCATATCCTGGGTTGCATCAAGAGAAGTGTAACCAGTAGGTTGAGATGATGATCAGAGGGCTGGAGCACCCCCACCTCCCGTGGGAACAGGCTGAGAGAGTTGGGGCTTTTTAGCTTGGAGAAGAGAAGGATGAGGGAGGACCTTATTGTAGCCTTCCAGTACCTGAAGAGGACCTGGAGGAAAACTGGGGAGGGACCTTTTGTAAGGTCATGTAATTACAGGATTAAGGGAAATGGTTTTAAACTGGAAGAGGGTAGATTTAAACTAGATATTAGGAAGAAATTCTTTACTGTGAGGGTGGTGAGGCACTGGAACAAATTGCTCAGTGAGTCTGTGGATGCTCTAACCTTGGAGGCATTCAAGCCTAGGCTGCATGAGGCTTTGAGAAACCTGGTCTAGTCGGAGTTGTCTCTGCCTATAGCAGGTGGTATGGAACTAGATAGTCTTTATGGTTCTTTATAATCCAAACCATTGTATGTTCCTATGATGCTACAATATGTGTATAGACTAGGAGAAGAACTTGCTAAGATCAGCCCTGTGTAAAAGGACTAGGGGGTCCTAGTGGATGAAAAATCTTGATGCAAGCCAAAAGTATGTACTTGCAGCTCAGAAAGCCAACAGTAGGTTGGGGCTGCATCAAAAGAGGGGTAGCCAGCAGGGAGAGGGAGGTGACTGTCCTCCTCGACTTGGCCCTTATGATGCCTCATCTGAACCACTGTGTCCAAGACTGGGGCCTCCAGTACAGAAAGGATGTGGAGATGTTGGAGTGAGTCCAGAGGAGGGCCATGAAGATAATCAAAGGGCTTGAGAACCTCTCCTATAATGGAAACTTCAGAGTGTTCGGCTTGTTTATCTTGAAAAGGAGAAGGGTTCATTTTATTGTGGCCTACAGTACTTACATCAGAAGGGAGACAGATTTTTTACGTGATCTGATAGTGGTAGGACAAGAGTGAATGGTTTAAAATTAAAAGAGCAGATATTTACATTAGGGATTAGGAGGAAATTTTTTACTCAGAAGGTGGTGAGGCACTAGTACAGGCTGGCCAGGAAGCTGTGGATGGCTCAACCCTAGAGGTATTCAAGGACGGGTTGGATGGGTCTTGGGGCAGCCTACCTGGTGGTTGGCAGCCCTGCCCATGGTAGGGGATTGTAACTAGGTGGCCTTTGGGCTCCCTTCCAATCTAAGCTATTCTATGATTCTATGACTGTCAAATAACTCTTTCAGGTCCAAGAAAATCATCACTGATGTCTATTTAGCCTCCCTAACTTCCTTATATTTGTAGAAGGGGTAGTTCAGCAGGTCAGGATGGCAGGAGAAAACACTTCTTCTTTTATCCCACTGCAATTTTGGTACAGATTGATTCTCAAGAAACATATACCTATATTTTCCTGATAGTGACAAGCTTGTAAATCCTTAAGGGAGCTTATATGCTCTCTCTTTTTTTTTTTTTTTTCTTTATAGCCCTTCTCCAAGCTCTACATACTTCTTACTTTGTTCTTGCATGCTTCTCCTATCCTATCTTGTTCTCTGAAATTTGGAATGTTTTTATAGGAATAATAACATTAATATAAAATGTCCTTCTCTCTGGGTGTCTTTGTGTTGCCTTCACAGAGCTGTTTTGTCCTGTCAAAAAATTGAGTAATTCAGTTCTGTTTGCCCAGTGTTAAAGCTCTTTGGAATCAATGATCTTCATGGTACAAAACAATTTTTGTGTAATTGTCTTCTCTCTTGCCCCTGGCACCTGCTATTATCTTCACAATATAGAATTTTTGTTTAAAAAAAAAAAAAAAAGATATTGATTTGTATTCTCACTTCACAATGGAGTTTTTCAGTGTTTATTTTGTTTCTTGTTATTAGTTTTTCTTTGAGATTACTTTTAATACAAATATCTGCTGTTGAAATTTCTTGTCTACAGAAATAGATTATCATCCTTGGTGTCATATACTGTAATAAATATGAACTCTAAAGCACCGTCTTTTCCTTTACCTCTAGTTAGAGTTCCAGTTTACTCTCTTGAAATCTAGCAGTTTAAATGATTTTTTTGATCTTGCCTACACCTTGCTCCTGGAAAGAGGAAAAAAAAAAAAACAAACCACCACTGTTCAGGTGATTGGGAAATCTCATTTACATTTAAATGGTCTCTTTTCTAGTGGGTCTGCTTATGTTTCCCTGAAGTGGTACAAACTAAGGCAATTATTGTTCAGCTATGGCTTTAAACCTGCATTGATCATTTAAAGAATATAATTTTAATGTAACAATAATTCTGATTGCTTGCAAATGTAATTTCTCTATTTCAATCTGCTGCCTGCTTTCAATCTGTCTCCCTGACATATTTAGAGTTACATTTTAACTTCTTGTAAATTATCTATGCAAATAGTTATACTACTGTTAGTATTTCTTTTCTTCTTGCACTGATGTGATTACTTTGTGCCGATATGTTTCAATTTGTGAGCTGCTTACAAACAAATTTGAACTGACTGTACTTAGATATTTATCATCTTTTCACCTGTAAGTTTTTTAAGTTAGGTGAGTTTTTCCACCTCTTGACTAGATGACACACCGTTTTATGAAGAGGAAAAAAGCACTTCTAATATAAATTACAAAGCTTTATTAGTTGTTTTTTTTTCTTGGAGGCACTTAACTTAAGACGAAAACATCACAACAAATACCTTACTGGACATTATCCCACAGAAAGAGCTGTAAATATAGATTAAAGAAGAAAAGAAAAATAAATAAAAGGAATGAGAAACTTCAAGAACTCTAACAGTTTTTCATAATAATTATTCAACCTTAGCTGTTGATTTCCCTGTACATGTTGTTTTAGGACTTACTACTCGGGGAAGTTATCCTGTGGTAAACTGGGATGCAAATTTACAGTACGCTGGTTACTCTGCATTAGCTCCCTGTGAGGAAACAGCGTGAGGCAACTTATTCTACTTTAAAAGCACCTCACATAAAGGTGCTTTTAGTATGGAGGAGTTAGTGGACTGTAAATTCTAACTCAAGCTTATAACATTAAGCTGTCTATTCAGACAGTCCTTATCTGTCTGTCATTAATTTTCAGACATCTCTATGCTACTCATCATTGTTGTTCTTCTGCAGTCACAGTTACGAACTTTTTGGATTCAGGTTTGTGTCTGCACAATGACCGATGTATTACTTGTCTACTGATGGTCATTTTCATGTGCAGTAACAACAGTGGGCTTTGCATATACTATATATAATAAGAAATATGCTTGCAAATGTGCCTCACTAAAATCAGTGACAACTAGATACCAAGTATTTTGATATTTTTGGCCTGGGAATTTGAGAGTTATCTCCATTATAAATTGAGCCAAAATCATGCACCCGAACTCCTCCAAAGTTTGAGAAAGTTGACACTGCAACTTATGCCTGTCTCAAAATGTAGATTGTTTAGAGAGCACCTACGTGCTTCTGAAGACAGTGGATGATTGTGGTGACAGACAGTGATTGGATTTGTCTTATTATTTCTGAAAGAGATTTGGTATCTCTGTAGACAGGAAGTCCATTGAGAGTGATTGGGAATCATTTACCACTGATTACCATGACTGTTTTTTGAACAAATAATGAGCGGTGTGAATGACAAGTATTTGTACAGCAGGTATAGATTTTCCAGTACTTACACATTGAACATTCTCTACTCCTTTCCCTCTTCAGAATTCAATGGATTGTAAATCCACTATGAAGTCTGTCAGTACATGAAAGTAAGGAATAAAAAGCTATATGTTGTTTGGATTTTTTTTTCATAAACATCTTTGGACAAAAAAACTAGGAAATAGTGAAAGAAAATAATTTTCTTTTTTCCTTCAAAGGAATATGAAAGATTAAAAAAAAAAAGATTTTTTTTTATTAACACTATGTTTAATTAAAATCCTTGAGATGATTAAAGTAGGTGTTGCATGATAAATGATTTTAAGATATATTGATGTTTTATAGAAAATAAGAGAACGAAGTTCACTTCCTGAAAATGTCATATTTTTTTCTTGAGTTATAGAGTTAAGTAAGTACAAAATGCCAAAATCTTTTCAGCTATTATTTGGTTATTCAGTACAGATTGATTGATTTTCGTCTGATTAACAGTTTGTAAATCTTCCTATGTGAAGTAAGAAATGATTAAAAAAATCTTTTTCAGGACATTGTAATTAAACCCAGGAATGATACATGCTTTAAGCCATCACAGATCCTGACTCATTGTTTGTAGCTGAAAAGAATCATATAGGCTTTGTGTTTTAGTGATATCCTAAAGAGACAGCTAATAAGGAACAACACACATATTGGTAACCTGCTTAGAATCACTTTAGTTTTCAGAGAGTGCTCTGGGTTTGACAGCTCAGGAAAAGGGCAGGAGCAGAGAAAGAGTGTAATATAAGTATGAACACTGCTTTGCTGGCTCTTTTTTCCTTCTCAGTATCTGTTATAAGTAAAAATACATTATCATAGATCTTTTAAACCCAGACCAGACATTTGAACTGTCATTTTCACCTCTGATTTCCATCAAGGTTCACAAACCTTTTTATAGGCACTCAGTAATGTATCCTGTATATCAAGATCCAAAAAAAAAAAAAAAAAAAAAAAAGGCAGCGCTCAGTGTTTCTGTTCTATGGTGGTGAGAGGCAGCGCGCTGGACTCTTTGTAGTCCACAACTAGGGAGTTCAAAAGCACTAACAAAGGACTTCTATGCAGCCAACACTTTTTTTCTGTTACTTTCATTCTGAGCAAAATGTATTCAGCTAACAAAGAATGGGAAATAGTGGTCTTAAAACAATTTTAATGCCAGAAACTGGATTTTCGGTGGTATAATGAACTGATGTCCTGTAAAAGGTTGAAAATAATTAGATCAGAGAAAGCATTTGATAGTTATGAAGAATGAAACTAATCTGTATTTATGCATGCTTTTTCTCTAATAGAACTGCCTGGTTACTTTAATACAATCAATAGGAAAAGTCTACTACATGATGAAAAATTCTATCCATATGAATGCCACAAAAATGGAGAATTACAGTTTAGATGGGCCATTGGAAAACTGCAGTAAAACTATCCATTCAATGAGCAAGGGCATGAAAATTCTTAAGTTCTTAATTTAGTATTTGCACAAAAGCTTCCTATGAGAGATTTAAAGACTGATTTCAGAACCTGCAGATCTCCTGATGATTTATTCTCTAGATGAAGTCCAAACCCAGGTGATAAATGAAAGATAGTAGTGATAGAGAATTGATAACAATAATTAAAAAGAAGCTGTATGTGAAGCACGTTTAACGATTTCTTATTAGCAAATCTGTCTGTCAATAGTTACTTTACAAGCTGCATTCTTCCTCTCAGTAAAGAGATGATCACTTATATGAATGTTCTGCATTTTCTTATTTCCCATGCTCTTTCTTGATGAATAGAAGTGGTCATTTCCACAGATTTTGATCTAAAAGCCTGACACTATACTTCTCTGTACTCCTCTCTTGTATTACAAAGTGCCTGGTAGGAAAACTCAGAATTAGAGATGGGTTTGCCAGTCTTTGTACTATCACTTAGACCTATTGGTATCTTTTTACTACCAGGTTATGAACATGCTAGAGTTCCTTAGGGGATTATCCAGCTGACTCATTGTAGCATGTGCAGTCTGCTTGGGATTAAACATATTACTGGAACCTCCAGTCTGGAATTTCTAAGAACTCGTACATCACCATTTTTTGGAGGGGAAAATATCAAAGAAAAGAAATTAGAGAGAAGAAATGAGGTGAAAGTAGAATACTGTAAGGATAAAAAGTAAAGGAACTTGAAACATTAGTCATGGTTTGACTTGGTTATTCATGCTTATTACTAATGTCTATTTTCATCTGAGAAATACAATGATCACAAAGTGATTTCATACATCTCTATTTAAAATAATGAATGCCTTTCATCTTCACAGCTGTTTTTCATCCACTATTGACCTATCCATGGACAACTGTCATGTGTGAGTATTCTTGAGTATTCTATTCCAAAATTTCAACCAGTAGAGGACAGTGTTTTCAAAAATATCACAAGTACAAATGGCCACTCTCAGCTGACCAGATGATGATACTTTTCAGAATTTCATTGCTTTCAAGTCACCTTTTCCAAAAATGGCAAAAATTTTAAGACAAAATCCATATGGTCAGAGACAGCATGGATGAGCTCTTTGGCCAAATGTAGTCTTCCAGAAAGTGCAAATTTCTGATTAGCTAAAATGCTTCCTCATCTCTCTCATCTTCCTCATCCCACTCAAAAACATACAATTCTTCTTTGAATATTTTTGTCCTGTTCTTTGCCTGATTTTAAAATAAGATGACTTCTTATGATGTAGATGTTTTCTTTCACCAAAATCAGAACTCATACTTAATAATAATAATAATAATAATAATAATAATAATAATAAATAAACTTGAAGTGCATAATGCAAGTGATGAAATCTGAAAGAGAAAAGAAATAGATAGAATGAAGTTAAAGTCCTGCAGGTAAAATACAGCAAGGAGATTAGAATTAAAATCCACATGAAGTTCAAAAATGCAACAGTTATATGCAGTTAAAAGCAAGCCTAAATTAAACAGAAAAAATAGTAACATGCCACTAAAATATCCACTATTCAATTTAACGAAGCTTTTCATTTCCCTCTCTTCCTCTCTTCCTTCCTTCCTTCCTTCCTTCCTTCCTTCCTTCCTTCCTTCCTTCCTTCCTTCCTTCCTTCCTTCCTTCCTTCCTTCCTTCCTTCCTTCCTTCCTTCCTTCCTTCCTTCCTTCCTTCCTTCCTTCCTTCCTTCCTTCCTTCCTTCCTTCCTTCCTTCCTTCCTTCCTTCCTTCCTCCCTGCCTTCCTCCCTGCCTTCCTCCCTCCCTCCCTCCTTCCCTCCCTCCCTCCTTTCTTTCTTTCTTTCTTTCTTTCTTTCTTCCTTTCTTTCTTTCTTTCTTTCTTTCTTTCTTTCTTTCTTTCTTTCTTTCTTTCTTTCTTTCTTTCTTTCTTTCTTTCTTTCTTTCTTTCTTTCTTTCTTTCTTTCTTTCTTTCTTTCTTTCTTTCTTTCTTTCTTTCTTTCTTTCTTTCTTTCTTTCTTTCTTTCTTTCTAAAAAAAAAAGGCTTCTAGGAACTTGCCAAAAGCTTCTTGTGAAAAAAATGTATTTGACCTCTGTGACCCTCATGTAATTCAGTTGGGCTTTCACATTTGAATATTAACATTATTATTTTATTATGTTAGGTGGAAAGTTGAGTTGAAAGAACATAGAGTTATCACCTGTAATGCTTTTCACAGCTTAGATACATGAGATTAGCTTGAAAAAAAATATATATTTTATCATTAGATGGTTAAAAACAGACTTTTTTTTTGTGGAAATGAGAAAAAAGATCCTACTTGAAGACTGTCATATTGTTCAAATTAATGCTTACTAGTTTAGGTGTGTATGTTTCTGAAGTTTACAATTCATTCCATATGAGCACATGATGAGAGACTTATAGTCCCCTCAATTCAGTCTATCCATTGCAACCAGGTTGAAGTAGTTAGAACCATCTTTTAAATCTTAGGATCTGAGTACTAAAACTATTGTTTCTGATTCTTGAAGGGATGTCAGTTTATACTGGCAATTTGTCAAAAGGCCGGGTTTTATTTTCACATAAAGGAATGGAAAGATTCAAGCTTGATTAAGAAATATAACTGGTCCTCCACAAATTTTTCAAACCATCTTGAAACTGAGATCACAAGGACTGTACAAAGTAACATTATTATCTTTTTAACAATTGTGTAAAGCTATAAGAGCAGGGCACAGTAATGAAAAGATCAGACATAAGTGATGAAAATACTTAAGAATGCTACTCATTAACGCTTTACAGTAATGTTTTTGTTATCGAGTCTTAACTGATTTTATTTTTCTCCCTACTTTTATTTCTCATTTATGTCAGACAGTTATTGTGCAGAAAGACAACTCTAACTAGATCAGAGACACAGGTTTGATTTTATTTTAGAACAGGAATCTAAGATATAGCAATTGAATAACAACAGCAACACTCCTGTGACTAATTTTCCCACTTAAGTTTATTTGTTCTTTTTTTTTTCATGATTTTCGTAATGAGACTGAATTATGTAAAAAATGATTGACCTTTTCTCAGTCAACTTTTTTTTTTTTTTTGTGAGATATTCTGAAATAGAATTTGACTATACATTTTTTAAGCTTGGTTCTGAATTTCTCCTTTCATAAACTTATTCTGAATCATATATCTTTGTTACCGCGATCTAATTCTGGTAACTGAAGTTTTTTAAGAATATCAGCAAAACATAGCATGCTGGAAATGTTTATGTCCAAAACATCAAATTTATTTTTATCATAATTGATACAAAATGTTCCAAATGTGCATATCTCAAATATGACACCTTGCCATCACTCTGTGAGGTGAAAAGCGCTATAACTCAGCACTACAATCGTGACTTATGACATCTGTCATTTCCACAAGTAACCCACTGGATTTAAGGTGGATTACTCCCATGAGCAAATGTTGCCCAAAGTGCAAGACACCTTAGAAATTAGAAATAAACCTCTGTCTTGCACAATTATTTCTTGAGAACACTTCCTATATGCCACTTTCAGCTTCATTTATTGACATTTAAAAATACCTTCTAACTGTTAGTAAAAAGGAGTCCCCTTTAAAAAAAAATTGTCCTCCACATGAAAATTCTTTTGATATTCCTATTCCTACTAAATTTGTTGCACTGTACTCTGTAATGTTAGTCATATATATATATCTAAAATACAGATCTATAGCACACATTCAACATTATCTATTTATTTATTTTTTCCCCCATAACGTTTGCTCTTCCTTTTGAAGTGCTGCTAAACAAAGCCACTGTGGTAGTAGCCTTAAAGAGGGAATTTCATGGCAGCCCATAGCTCATCATTTTGTATAATTTGGGTAACGTTATATAAAATTTGCATTGGCAGTTTGCACAGCAAGCTGACGATTATTAACAATATATTTTCCCTACCTTGTTTGTGCAACTCTGTTATTCACGAAGGGTTACAACTGAGTTAATTTTCAGAAAGAGTGGGTTGAAAGGGTCTTGAGCTGAGTTGTTTATGAACACAGCCTTTTCTCTTATTTCTAATTAGTGTGAAATGGTTCCAAACAGGAGTCAGCGCTGCAGAAGTCTGCGCTGCACAAAGCCAGCCTTGTTAACGGACACAGGGAACAGTTTGTTTTGCTGAATAAACAACTTCGTCATACTGCTTTTCAAAAGGAATACAATCTAGTTTACCAGCTGCCCCTTGAATGTTGAATACTGTTGATGTGTATCTGGACATCTCTCTTGGGGATTAAAAATCCTTGTTTCTGTCTAGAATCCTAGGTCAACTTAGTTAGAAATTCAAATGAGAATCAGTCATAAAAGCGTTTTTCTTTTAGCTGATATATCTATTTTTATCTATAGAATTGCAATCAAAACCTCCTTTTGGTTAAGTTTTCTTAAAACTTCTCTTTTTCTTTGGAGTAGAAGCTGCACTGTCCTGGTGTATACTGACAGTAGATGAGTAAAATGGGGATCTTAATGTAATGTTTGCAAAGTAAAGTGTTCACCTGTTTCATCCCAGAATTGGTAGTGGAGATATTCTTTGGGGGCTTCTGCATTAACATAGATTCTATGAATTTAATTGTATGAGAATATAGAATCATAGAATATCAGACCTGATCTGTCATTTTACTGGCATCACTATTAATATAGATAAAGGAATTGGGATTTTTAGTGGGCAGGAAAAAATTCAAAATTCTGTATATACATGCCTTTGTCATTGACTTCAACTTTGTGATCAAAAGGTAAAAAACTGTATAGAAAACATGAAAATCTAGTGTATGGTTTCTGGTTTATAAGGTTTATTTCCTCAGATATATTTAGGTACTGCATCCTCAGACTATATTGCATGCTTTTAGCTATCTCACCTCAGCAGGCAGCCTGTGATCATTCTATAGTACAAGATGATGACTACTCCAGAGGCATAGCTTGATGCCAGCTGAATATCTTTTCAGTTTACTGACCACCTTCTCTCATTAAAGGAGATATGACTAAGGAAGAGAAGCAGAAGAACTAAGAGTATGTGAATGTAAACACAGTTGTTACTAAGGATTTTTGTGTGCTCATTAGACTTTCAGTTATACTTCCGTTGTAATTAATAAGAAATTTCCTGTGTTGTAAATGGGAGCAGAAGCTGACCCTTTAGAACTGAAAATTACTCCAGACACAATTCTGAGGCTGAGTGGGAGAAAAGGAAGGGGGAGCTTCTCCTATGGGGAGTTGTACCCGTGTGCACACCAAAGCAAGGCGTATTTGTCACGGTAGCAGGACAAAAGGACAGCAGTGTGTCCAATCTGATCTTTTCTCCCAGAATAAAAAAAGACCATTTTCCTCTAAGAGCCATCTTGTGCCTCTCCATACAGCCCTTCTTGCATGCACTACCTCTCTGTGTGTATGTTAATTCTAATGGAGAAGAATACTTCTGAGCCTATGATGACTTACGCAGCCTCTACTGTTTAAGAGAACAATTCAGGAGATCATGAGATGTTCTGAAAGTAAAGTCTGTGGAACAGGAGGAGAAAAGATGAAATGCTGCCAGAAAGGAAAAAAAAAAAAAAAAAAAATCCTTCACTGAGATTAAGAAGGAAAAAAAAAGGGGTCTTTGCTCCACTTGCAAAACATGGCTTTCCTCCCTAAGTAGCATAAACAGATTAAAAATTCTGAGACTGTTAAGTGTTAGAGTAAAAAGTGAGAAGAAAGAGTTTATCTAACTGTAAAACTGTGACTCTCTCCTCTCCTCTCCTCTCCTCTCCTCTCCTCTCCTCTCCTCTCCTCTCCTCTCCTCTCCTCTCCTCTCCTCTCCTCTCCTCTCCTCTCCTCTCCTCTCCTCTCCTCTCCTCTCCTCTCCTCTCCTCTCCTCTCCTCTCCTCTCCTCTCCTCTCCTCTCCTCTCCTCTCCTCTCCTCTCCTCTCCTCTCCTCTCCTCTCCTCTCCTCTCCTCTCACCTTCTGCAAGGAAAACATTGCATCTCTTAGTTTTGATAATTTGAACTGCACTCTGATTTGGCATTAGAATGCAGTTCAGAGCATGAAGTATTTTCTCATTTTTAGGCACTTTGGAAGATATCTACATGAGATTGTTGACCAAGTACATACATAGTGTAGCAGAAATTAGGATTTATACAAAACTCCACAGTGTTTTTGATTTGAAAAAATGACTATACCAGCTGCCTCCCTTCCTTACCACCCACTTCTCATCCTCTAGTATCAGGGAGATTGCCTGGGGCTTACAGTATCAAAGTCTTGATATTATAGACTGTGTGATTCATTTACTTTCTAGCATTAAAAGGGTGAAAGTCAAGCACTAGATACCTTTCACTCTGTCACAGTGGAGGAGGCAGACATGAAAGAGATGCATGAGAGTGTCTCTCTACTGAATGCCCTTCCTTCCACCATATGATTCCCTTACCTGTAGTTAGCCTAATTAAACTGAATAGGGGACTGTTCTTAATTGGCTCCCTGCTCTATTAAGTAATGCAGATTACACAATTTAAGAAATTTGCATTTCTTAGAATCTAATCCATCCTTCCAATGGTAGGCTTTTATTTTTTCTTTTTTTCTTTTTTTTTTTTTTTTGGGGGGGGGGGGGGGGGGAGGGTGGGGTGGGTTTTTTGTTTGTTTGTTTCTTTGTTTTTAGTTAGTTAGTTTGTTTGAATTTTATTCTTCATTTTAAATGTTGGTGTGGCAGATCAGGATCCCTGAATGACAACATACAGGTAGACTGGAAAATAAGCATTTTCTAATATTAATTTTCATTATTTTTAAAAACAAAAATTCTACATGAAAGGTGTGCTACTGGAGGAATCAAGAGTGCAAATGTCCCCATATTCCCCCAAAACCGAATTTACAGTCTGTATCTGAAGAAACCAGCATATGCAGATGAAAGTCTTGTTTTAGCGACTCTGTTTTTGACACAGAAAAACCTTCAGCCGGATGGAATTTTGAGTTCTCTGTAGTTCTGTGTCCCACACTGTAAACTGATTACAGGTTGCCGTATGAGTTGCCATCTTTACAATTGAACCTCCAATGAATTTTGGGCATTACAATTCTTTTAAAATCAAGCTTTGTGGTCAACAATGATCATAGAAATTTTAAATGGAAATTACTCATTTACAGAAAGCCACTATTCCAACAACTACTGATGCAGTAATGTTCCCTTGCTCATTGGACCTTTCCAGGACTTTATTCAGTCTATAGTTCTATCCTGTTTTCCCATGTGTAAATATGTCTAGGAAAATGTTCATTAACTTCTACTAAGTAATTCAGGGAAATAGACATCAAGTCTTCTTATTTTAATGTTGGGATACATAATTTCTCTTGTTAGATTTTGTGCGTGATTTCATATTTCTCAATTTCGGAACGTTTTTCTCAGGGCATCATTATCCAAATCCAACTTCAAGAATTCCAAGCTGGAGACATTTTGTTGTTCCTATGCCTGTTTCAAATGAATTTCTTCTTCTCACATCATTATGATCTGCACTGTAAGGACATTCTTTTCCTTCCTCCATTTCCTTCCAAATTTTACCCTAATCTTTCTGTAGCATAATCTTTCTAATTGCCTTTAGAGACTCAAGAATTATTACACTGTTACTGCCAAAGAGGTCTAGAGGATGCAGGAAAAATAACAAAAGTCACAAGTCGAAAGTAGTGAGAAAAAAAAAAAACTAGAGAAAATGATTAGAGGAAATGTTGCTAGGAGAGGGAAATGGTAATGTTTTATTTATTTATTTATTATTACCATATATATACCATATATATTTATTATTACCATATATATATATAACCATATGTATACATGTATATATATACATATATATACATATATATATATATATATTTTTTTTTTTTTTCAGGAAAGAGAGAGAAAAACTAGGAATAAATCAAGACTTCTATGGTGAAGAAGGGAAAAAGAAGTAGAGAGTACAAGACATCCCTGAAAAGGTAGAAAGCTACATGTAAAGAACATAATTTTAAAAGACGTATTTAATGCTATTATTAAACAGTATACTAACAGTCTACTAGTTGAATAATTAAGAGTTCATAAATAGTTATCCAATTGTTTGCATATGTGTATACTTGTTTAAGAACAAGCATATATTTAATTGCTTTGAAAGCACTGGCAATATGTCTGCAGTTCCTTAGAAATGAGGACTAGAGCATGCCATAACATTGCTCCACTTCAGATATGGAATATCCTTCTTTTGCCACTGAGATACTTTCAGAATCATTTACATACACAGGACCTTAAAATGAATCAAATTGTGAAAGACTGTATTTCTTTTCTTTGTCCTGGTTAGCAATTTGAGTTTTTGCCATTATTTGAATGAGGAAACGTCTCTGGAAAAAAAAAAAAAAAAAAAAAAAAAAAAAAAAAAAAAAACCAATGATGAGGATTAGTTTCCAAGTTTCTTCGCTAAGTTAGCAAACTTTGAAGTTATTTCTGAAAGAAAAGCTTCTCGATTTGATAACATCATTACTGTACAATGGTTTTTATTTCATCTACCATTACTGAATTCCTAATGATATAACTCTGAATAGGAAGAGTATCTTAAATCTTATTTTAATGGGAGGTGAGTAACAAAACACAGATCTTCATGCAGTTTTAAGAGAAAAAGTATTTTGATTGGCAAAAGGAAGACATTTGTTTTTGTTGCAGTCAAAAAGATTCTTTTCAGCTAATAAAATTGCCCATTAAATCTACACTTGTATTGTATTAATACAAAAAAAAATTGTGTAGAGTCAATTCAATAACATTATTCTCACAAAAGATTTTGACAGCACTGAAGATACTGAGAGCTCATCTGATTTGTCTCTTATGCCAGGCATGTAATGCACCCTTGTGTTAAAGAATGACTTAATAATGTACGCATTTAAATAGCTTTTCAGAGTTTGTTAATAAGTTTTAAATTTTCTCTACCTTTGCTGAAATACATATTCATATGTAACAAAAGCTTTTTCTGGGCAGAAGAAAGAATACTAACTGATATAAGATTCTGTCTTCAAATGTGTTGTGTGTATTTAATTAGTAACTGAAGTGTACAAATATTGAAAATAGAGTAATATTTTCTTCCTAAATAAACTCTTATCACTTTGTATATCATTGTTCTTCCAATATCCCGGTCAATTTTGGTGACATTTTTGTCTCTTCTGTCCTCCTTCTCTCAAATCCCATCAATCCTCTTCAGAAAATAAACAAACTTAATCCTGTCCTCTCAATAATAAGTGGGAAGACATTCCTCTGCACCTCTATAGTCCCTATCTTTTCATTTATGTAAACTTCCCTTGTCTCTCTAACCAATATTATCAGTCTGCTTAAAGTCTTGGTAATACAAAAGGCTGATATTTTGGGTAACATCTTATTCAATTCCTTAATAATTTCTCCTTCAGTTGCAGATACCTCAAATTATATATTTATCTGTAAAAACACATAGTTAACTGGCTTGGAGATTGATGTATTTGCAGTGATGTTCATTTCAGCTTTGTGAAATTCTTTCAATAATTATAAGAAAATGCTCTGAAATTCACTGTTTAGAATCTGTATTCACTGCTTTCATGCCTACTCATCCTTGCAGTGCTTTGATGGAACTCAGAATGGTGAATCTGAAGGAATCAAATGCGTACTTACTTTTCTTTAAGGGAGATATTCTACTTTTTTCTTAAGATATTGCTAAATTGTCTTCAAATTGAAAGTAGTCTAGATTGAAAATACTTGTTGTGTGGCATACATATGGCACGGTACAGTTTCACTCCACTTGTATAATGCTGTGAAGTTACATGCAGCCACTGAATGGAATAGTAAAAGAACATACTGAAAAGATGTGGAGATTATAATGGAGAGGCAGAAAAATTTAAGAACTAAGCAGATGTTGGACTAAAATAAATGTAAAGTGAAAATTCAGGCAACCAGAGAGTGTCAAAAATGTGATGAATAACTGAATTTGCAGATCTTCTGTAAAGTGAGTTATAACAAAGTTTTACCCTTTATTCTGTCAGATGAACTCAAGTAGCTGATTATACAGTTTGGTCTAATAACAGCACAGTGAAGTACTTATGGAATTTGTTCTTTGAAATGACATAAATTTCAATATTTTCTTTGTTGAACATCTGATCTAACTCATAATTTTCTGTGACTTTATGCCTTCATGATGTTCCTGGAAGTCCATTGGTTTTCTTGGCGTCACTGTTCATTTTACATGAATCTGGAAATGAAAAAAATAAAAAAAATCCAGTCTTCCCTAATATTTTCTGTATCTAGCCCTATTTTTCTCACTTTTGTGGCCACTTCTATGGTATGTGACTCTGCCAAGCTTTCAGCATTTTCCATTTTCTTACTGTCCACAATCTTTATTATTTGGTGAATGTATCAGTGGAAACAGGGAAGGATTAGAATCAGAGATTAAAGGATTTTTCTGTTTATCCAGAGGCCATATGGGATTAAGGGGGTACTATTTTGCCCTGTGGAGCTTCATATATACAGAATGTAGTAAGGTGACTATAAATTCCTTCATGATTATGCTGATCAATGTCTATCATAGATGCTGCATCTCATCACAAAACTTATAGGTATGATCCATCTTTCTATTCTGGCTTCTTCAGGAGGATATTAGCTCCAACACTACCAGTTGTTCTTTATCTTCAGATAAGATCCTTGCATGCATATATCCCTTCCTTCTTAGACATGACTACCTTTAGACAAACAGCACACAAATCCTTCACTAATCAGAGATTTCTTCTCTTACTGCTCCTTACTTACTTTTTCACTTGCCCTGTAATTCCCTGTCACTTTATTCCCTTCTACAATTTCTTTCTTGCTTTCTTAAACTAATCACTGCATCTATTCCACTGATGTAACCAGGAAGTGACCATTCATCCGTAAACTTTCTAGCTCCTTCTCATAATGCCCATCCTCAGGCATTTTTCTCTATTTGCTTTTGTCAAGGTCTTTTGCCCTGTGTTAGATGAAGCAGGATCTCTAGTTTGTCTTCATCCACAGCTGTTCAATTGTTTTTGACAAATTTGATCATATATTTCTTTGTGAAATTATGCCCTTTGGGGTTTTCACCAGTTCATCCATTCACCTCTCCTCTTTCTCAGGTATGTCTCATGGAGAAATCATTACTCCCTCTCACTTCCTCCCAGTGCCTTTGAATCTCTTGTTTCCTTCATAGCTATTTTTATGTGGTCTTACCTATTTAAATCTCTCAAACTATTGTCTCCATGATGTCAGCTCATCAACTGAGACAGGAAAACCATGAAGTAAAACAGAAGAAAATCTCAACCAACAAATGCTATCATTGTCCACAAAAATGCCTTAAACAACAAGAAGGCAAATAACAATTGGCATGTTAAAAGATAACTGTGTGTGAAAGCAAGATTTCAGAATCTTAGCCACTTTTTTAAGTTGAATTTCAACATCCTGCATTTCTTGTAATATCTTAATTTAGACGATAAGAAAAGTCAAAAAGTGAAAAAGCAAACAAACAAAAAAACACTTTAAAAAGATGATATAAAGCTACTTAGTGACCTTTATTGTATTTTGTGGCCAAAAAAAAAAAAAAAAATTATACAAATCAGTATATTGAATTTTCAGAAATATTTTTGTTTAAGGAAAACTGGAAAGTTCTAATGTTTCTCTCTGACATCTCCCTGCTATAGAAGCAATATTTCTGAGAAACTGCAAGGACAAGAATGAAAATAATCCAGTTAGCTGTGATTGCTTTATGCTTTTGTCACTTGGCTTGCTGTGAGTCCTGATATGATTTTGATAACTAGTACATTTTGATTATTCTTGCAGTATGCAAAATGCAAATAACCATTGGATCAAAGTCTCAGGTGATATCAGAACAAAACATCTGAGGGCAATGGGACTTTTAGATGGTCAGCACTTTTATAAATCAGGCAAGTGCCCTAGGCTTCTAATTTTGAATCTCATCCCTACAAAAAATACATTCAATTTTCTAATTTGTATGTTCAAAATCAAGACACAGACAGACAGTAAAAGGAGCTTAATATTTTCTGTGACAAATCCTTTTCCAGCTAAATTTTTTCTCTAGCATGTATAAATAGCATGTTATCCCTTTCTCTTCCATTAGCTTTTATATCAGGATGTGCACTCCTGAAAAATAGTTGAATAGATAAGCAGGCAATTAATTTAAGGAAAGTATCTTAATGTATGTATATATGTATATGTATGTATGTATGTACAGTAGTGGAGTAGATTACTTAACTTATAGTACTGCAATATTTTATGGGAGAAACAATAACATATTTTTACAGGTGTTGAAAATGCATCATTTACAATTTATTTAAAGAAAAAAATCCAGAGTTTCCATTAATAATAGCTGTCTGAAGAAGTTAGCTTGTAACAGAGTTGCAAAGACAACAAACAGCTTTCCAAATATGTTTTCGGAACAAAGTATGTATTTTTAATAATGAAGTATGTATTTTTATCAAACTCTTGCTCTGTATGGTTAGTTTTTCTGTGGTGCATGGCTTGAGAATTTTTTTTTATATTTTTTGACTGAATTCTGTTTCTGGTATTTACACGTATGATAGTAAATTATTTATACTTATCAATGAGAAACTGTAAAGTTGCACCCTGTTTCATTTCCCAGTACAGAAGGGTTAAATAAATTCAAAAAAAAAAAAAAAAAAAAAAAAAAAAAAAAAAAAAAAAACCTTGTCCGTTTTTCACCCACAAATACTTCTTCTAATACTGCTAAGAACAAACAAAACCTCTATTTATTTATTTATGCTGCACATGTTATAGTTGCTAAGAGGGAATTGTGTTGTCTCTTTTTGACAAATATTATAGGAGGATGGGGAATTATTGTTTTTTGCTTACTCTCTATTCCATAATTGTCAAAATAAAAAGCACTGAAGAGTGTTCCTGGCTCCCTATTTGCCTGATCTATCTGGAAAATGAATGGACTAGTAATGAAGCGTAATCTGACAGATGATGGCAGGAGGTAGGGCTAGGGAAGCTGATTCTTAGAATTAAAATCCTGTACAATCCTGCCTCTATAACAGAGTAATTAATCAACTGGGCCTAATGCATAATCTGATTAAACCCTTCTTTGCTAAAATGTTATAAAACATACTCCAAAACTAAGTCTGAGAAAGATGTAGAAAGTCTAAGAATTCCAGGAGCTGCCTTCCAGATCTTTCACCTAGAAACCGAATAATTTTCTTCTTAATATCCATGGAAATTATAGCTTCTTCATACATCATAGTTTTCAGAAGATTTACCTTAAATTTGCAAAAGATCAGAAACTAGATCTAGGACTTCCAAATTGGTATTTATTTCCAGTGCTCAAATGATTGCATCTTAAATAAAATACGTCTGAATTTTGATTGTTGTCTGATCATCAGATGTTGGAGCTATGTAGTGGCAAGAGTATAACTGACAAAATTGTATTTGTGAATAGCATGATATTGTTTCTTGAAATCACATTGCAACCCATATTAGGGCACAGCATATTTTATTCTTTCATCTTAACACTATTTCAAGAACTGTATCAAACTGCTGAGTACAGCAAAATGTGTGGACCTGCATAATATGAACTCCATGACAGAATGTGTTGGGATTAGCAATTTCCATTACTGCTTAGTGTTGGAAAATCTCAGCTACCAGTGCCCAAGGTATAATTCCACTTCATAATGTCGACAGGTAATGCATAAATTAACCAGTAAATCACAACAGGGCATATGCTACTGACTAATGTAAGATGAATATTAGTCTGTTGCAATTTGAGTTCACACAGAAGTTCAGGTGCCAAGCTGAAAATTCCAAATCTCTTTATTCTGCAAAATGAGGCACAGGCACTTTTTTTTTTTTTTTCTAATACAGGTTTATTTTTAAATTTCTAGCAGAGAAATGCAAAAACAAGAGCTATCGAGGGAGGAAGAAAAATAAATTTAATTTTCATGATCTTCCCTTCCAAACTTGGGACATTTGTATCCGGTTTAGAATTTATGTAAAGACTTGAGGAGTTCTCATTACTTCTGTCCTGTTTCAGCCACTTTAGCAGGCAACAACATGATGTGAAAAAATGGAAGCCAAATTCTGGCCATAAATCCTGGCAACCTCATCACATGCAAGGGGAGGTACAATCTGTACTACTTGTAGATCATGTTCACACGTATGCCCTCATATCTAGCATGAATTAGCTCTGTCTACCTGTACATAATGTGCTGTTCTGCTTTGGGCCACCTTGGTCTTGAGGTTCAGTGATCCTAAACTCAGTGTAAACAGCAAAATAACAGTAGCAATGCCATGAATTTGTCCTTGTGCTGTAGTGCAAAGTGAATTTCATTCCAGTTAGATCCAAGTTCACTGGAAATAAGAAAAGGTGTGACAAAGTGTTGGAAGGGGAAGAGACAATAAAAGAAGTGGAAAAGTAACACTACACATAAATACAAAGGAGCCTTAGAAGAAAGCATAAAGGGAAAATCAGCCCTTGATTTTTTGTCAGCCTCTCGGTTCTCTGGGGTCAAATTGAGTCTAAGCGCTTCCAAAGTCTGGAATATAATGAAAGTTTAATTTATTTTTCTTCCTCCTTTATCACTTTTTATTTTTGCATTCCTTTTCTAGAAATATAAAAACAAAGCTTTATTTAAAAATATTTAAATAATTAAATAATTAAACTAACCTTAAAGCCTAGACTGCAAGAGGTGGCAGTGTGAAAGCCCCTTTTTTTTTGATTTTCACTGCGTCAGTAAAATTATGTTATCTCTTCCTAATATCCACAAATGCAGATTTGCCAGCAAACTAAGCACTAATTATTAATCCTATTTTGCTCTCTCTTTTTATTTGGTAGAAATTTTTTTGCAAAACTTGATTATTTTCTTCAGCTTTAAACCTTCTCAGTTCAAATCCAGGAATGTCTGTGGAAAATAGTGGTTTTGTTTTTGAAATATTATTTGTATACGTAACAAAGAATTGAACTCCACCTTCTTTTCCTTGATGATATTAGCTCTGAAGGCTAAACAACCAACTAGTTATTATGAAATTTGTTTTAGACACTAAAATTGGTGTCATTTTTATTTATCACAGTAACACGGGCACAATGTCCTCAGTCATGTCTCTTTATCTATCTATCTGGCTGGCTGGCTGTCTATTTATCTATCTATCTACTTATTTATTTTTAATTCCCTCCCCCCTCCCCCCTTTTTTTTTCTGCCTATATTGGAGCTACTGTCGGTAACAAACTATTGGACTGACTTTCAGTAGGATGGTGAAGTGCAACTTAAAGGCATTTTAAATTCTTATCACTTTGAACTGCTTTGGAAAGTAATCACTCAATATGGAAGATTCTCTCACATGAAGAAGACTGAGACATAGACAAGTGGATGTCTCAGATATCTGCCATATGTCATTTAAACAAAAATGGTGCTTGAAAATTAATATTGCAGTATTTATTTCTACTGATCAGCAGGCAGCACTGTTCAACAGAAACAGGCAAGTAATTACTTTAACATACCCAGGAGTACAATGTTTTTGAAAGTTAAAATAGTGATGATATAAATACTTACCTATGATTTTAGTATTGTTATATAGTTCATAACCATAGCTGAATCTTATAAATTATTTAAAGTGTAAAATGGAGATTTACTTGAAACAAACAAACAAAAAACACCACCACTACATTGTGTGCCTGGAATTAATTTTCAGTTTAAATTTCAGTATCAGTATTAAAAATAGATATATGAAAAGTTCTAATCAGAATGTCCTACTCAATAACACACTTGTAGTTAGGATACTGACGACTGGCAGGCAGTGCTCTTGGGGCAAGGAAGGATTTATCTCTCTTTCAGATTCTCCTGAGTGAGATGGAAGGTTTAGTTTACTTAGTAGGTGATTCTATTTCGTCTTTCATTACCCTGTGTTGTTCTAGTCTTACTATCATATTATTCTGCCTGGTTCCAAGTCCAGAGGTCTCCCACATCACGTTTAGTACAGAAAAACAGTTAACTGAAGTGTTTGATGCCAGCATAACTAGATAGATAATTAAGTGGATATCAAAAAGATCATTATGAATAGTTCTTTTTTTAAACTTTCAGTTCTTATCAAACCTCACTGCAAAGTTTTCATCAATATCAGCAGGACCAAAATAGACAAGGACATAAAATAGTTTTAAGAGCTTCACGACAGCTGAGCCAATGCTTCTGCTGGACCTATTCATAACTGGAATGGTCAAGAGGATTTTGGAGACAGTTCTTTAATATGATTATACAAGAAAGTTGTTATGTAGTGTGTCAAAAGCAAGATCATTTTGACAGCTTGTAAAATCTCATAGAACCATAGAATGGCTTAGGTCGTAAAGGATCTCAAAGACTATCCAGTTCCAACCCCCCTGTATAGGGCACGGTTGCCACCCACAAGATTAGACTGCCCAGGAATCCATCCAACCTGTCCTTGAATGCCTCTGGAGTTGGGACACCCACAGCTTCTCTGGACAGCCAGTACCACTGCCTCACTACCATATGAGTAAAAATTTCCTCCTAATATCTAACCCAAAGCTCCTCTCTTGCAGTTTAAAGAAATTCCCTTTGTCCTTTCACTATCAAACCATGCAAAAAGTCAGTCTCCCTCCTGTTTATAAGCTATCTTCAAGCACTGAAATGCCAAAATGAGGTCTCCCAACAATATAGCTCCCTGGTGCTCTAGTCCTGTAGATACTCAGCAGAGTGTGTGAAATAGCACGAGATGCTATATACAAGATAGTATTCCATAATAATATGAAAGTAGACAGGTTCTTAAAAGACAAGTTCTGCTCTCCTTTAACTTATTAAGTCGGAATTATGGTCAGCTATTCCAAGAAGGAAAGAAGAAATGAAGAAATAAAATTATTGGGAAAGATTAAGAAATATTATTAAAGATCTGAATTAAAATTTTACTTGCATTAAATGTCATAGCACATTATCAATATTTTCACAGTGGAGTCTATTTTTACTATACCATATAAACCTGATTTTCCTCTATTGGTTTATCTACTTAAATAAAAAGCTATTACTAAGCTCAAAACTAAGGATGCTATTTTCAGGTTAAGAAATTCCCTTAGTGAGCTTTTGTTCTCCCTCTTTGTTTTCCGGTTAGCTATCATAAATTTTGGAGATAGCACAGACTCCAGTATTTGAAGTTTTATGAGTTAGATTTATTTGTTTCTTTCCATCTCTTCAAGTAAGCAATGGTGTGCCACTTTTTTTCAAAAGTTGTAGATTTCCCACCAAAACTAAACCAAAACAAATCACATGCTGGTGGATTGTGGATAATCGAAATTCAGACAGTGAGAGATCAATGGTCTGACAACCTATGCTTGTAGTGCAATGAAAGGATCCATACTGAAATGGAAAAAAACCAAGCAGGTGAGTGAGATGCAGCACTCAGATTGGAAATATTGAGTACAAAAATTTTTGAATATAAACTTGACGTTTTAGGTAGAGGCAAATTGTCTTGTGTTATTTGTGAGCAAAGAATTTTCTTGCTACTTGTCCTAGAAAGATTATTTTTATCATTTAAGACAAGTTTTCCATATTTTTTTAAAGAAAAATACAGCATACAATAATGAAAACTGCCAATTTGCTGTTTTTTTTTTTTTTAACATTTTTTTCTTAAGTATTAATATTATTGACACAGGCATTCAGTGATACAAAATAGTACGTTATCTAGCTTAGGGAGCTAATCAGCGGAATGCTGTAGATTTCTGCCAACAAATGCATAGTATGAAAGGAAAACGCTATGCTCTTCCAGTGGGACAAGATATAGTCCCCCTAAAGGAAAGGGATCTCTTATTGCCTTAACAGTGCACTCACTGCACTCACTATAATTGGTTGCGGGTCATTTTTTAACACAGTCACTGAACACCATATTAAACAATTTTTTGGACAGTCAGAAGGTCTCTGTGAGAAGGAAATGCTTATAAATACTGTGCTTCATATACACTGCTAACACTCACACACATATACATGAGAGAGACAGGGAGATTATACATATATATGTATACATCTTTCTCCTAGAGACTGCAAGGAAAGTTTTAATTCCCACTACATAATGGTCCATTTGCCTCGAGTGTTTCAGAATGGTTCAATAATCACTAGCCATGTGTGCAGTTTGTTGAATTATTTAAGTTTATTTCCAGGGGGAAAAAGACAGGGAGGAAGGCAACTGATTCAATGCAAATGAAAAGCTTTTGAAGCTCCCTATGGTGAAGATGTGATTACAGTCAGACAGTTAATAACCTAGACTTAGAAATATCTGAAGGTTTTAAAACTGTCTGGCCAGTCAGTAAATGAGGTTTTTCCACACTATCAACTAACTGCCATGCGTCATAATGGTTTCAGATTTGTTTGGAGTGTGAGTGGACGCACAAATGGAGAAAAAATCGCCCTGCTTCATGATTAAGAAGAGCAGTTGGTAAATCTCAAATATTCTCTTCTGGATTTGTGCTCAAGCTTTCAGTCTTCAGTTGTGTACTTTCTTCTACAGGCTTCACAGATTATGAAGAGCTATCCAGTTCTACTTTTTTGTAGGAAGAAGTTGTTTCATGTCACACTTTCTCTCCAGGATTAGCACAATCTATTCTCCTCCCTTTCCCCAGTGCTCCTTCTCTGCTGTTCTTTGACATAGACAAGCAACCCTGTCCAGATACATTATATATTTGGTATCTTGAATAATTGGCAGTGGTGGAAAAAGAAGAATATGTAGTAATTCATGAGCAGATTTTACTTTCTATAAGTCTGAAAACCTCTGATGTGTTCACAGTCCCTGAACAACAGCAAAAGGTGAATCTTCATCTATGCATGCTACACAGTGGCAGTTGTAGCAAGATGCTGCTAGCTAGCCACAACGAAAAGTCCCCATTTATGGGTATCCAGTGAAATTAAGCCGCTATAGACTGAAACTCATCTCCAGTGATCTCTATTATAAATCATCTGTCCTGATCATCTTGTCCAGTGTGCAGCCATGTGGAAAGGCATAAACACTTGCCATCTGTGCAAAATGGTAGGAAGAAATATAACGTACTGTCTATGTTTATGTTTCCTCCCATGCAAGCAGCACTGCACTGGTATGTGCTGCAGAGGATACTGAAGATGTGCTGTCAGGGAAAAGGGGGGAGCATTTCCTTTGACAAAGGCAATGTGCTCAAAGGAACCTGGCCAACGCATGTAGCCCAGGGCTAAAGCAGCCATAGATGTCTTTAAATTGTGTGCCAGACTGTTGGTAGACAAGAAAACATGAGCAATATCAACTGATAGATGTACCCACAGGGAATGCTTCTCACATCCTACCCTCCAGAACCGATCTGCAGAGACATCGACCTTTCTACTGCTCCCTCAGTGACAAATTGGATGCTTGCACTTCTTGCTTCTGTTTTTCCCAAAAATCAGCTAGGAGGCACCCAGTCTCCTGAGAGTTGACTGCACATTTGATAGTGTGGTTCTTTCTCCTAGACAATGGGGTGTGCTGTTTCTCTATGGCATGGCTGACAATTATCCTCCAATATTCTTTTAACCATTTTCTACTTTTTTGCCCAGTTTTTACCAGGTTTCTCTGACAGGTTGACTACTTTAAACCCAGTTAGTCATTGCAACTGTTCATGTTGATTGAGGAATGATAAATTGCTGTTGTTAATGTTCAACATTCAACTTTTTTTTTTTTTTTTTTTTTGAGTGAATGGAATCAAGCATCTCTTTTCCTTTATATGTTGCCTTGCTCTGAACACAGGTGCTGCTTAAAAGCAGAAGTACTGTGTTGAAATAAAAAACCTGACAGCATGCCTGAATTGCTATTCACTCTTTCAAATGATTTATTTCCACTCTTTTTACCATCAGATATTCTGTGGAATTCCTCTGATTTTCTCATGCTTCTGCTGATAGGCAGATTTACCTTGTACTTTTCTCATCGTACAAATAAAACACTGAAGGCTGACCTCTAACAGATCTCCTGTGTCTGTTTATTCACTTTACAATGGGCCTCCAACCTTATTTTCAAACTTGAAGGGAGTACGTTTTTTTCTGTTCAGGTTTTCTAGTGATGATGAACTGCCCATCTTCTGATCTTTGGAATACACTAGTCAGGATAACACATTCTTACTTGACAAGCTGCAGTTTGAGGGAAAAAGTAATGTCTATTGATAAAATCAGAAGTAGATTTTAACCTTCCAGGGTTTATTTCTGTGAACAGTTTTGAAAGCCACTCCAATCATTTACCTTAACTATTTGCCATCAATTAACAGTAGAATTGTGGATCAATCTCTGTGTCACTTGTCAGTCAGATGATTTTGTGTGCAGCAAACATGAGACCGCCTCAAATCCTAAGATGTAAAAAGAGAATGACAAGAAGGAAGAGATGTTTTCTACTTCTGAGATGTTCATGAGAAAATTAGAAATATGCATATCTAAGTGAATGGACTCTGTTTAGCAGATAATAGACAGCAAAGTATTCACATAATCTATTCATATCTAAATTCATTCAGCTGTTTCTAAAAAGCATTTTTGAAAAGGCAAAACATGTATTACAATCTGTTACATGTTGATGTTAAAAAGTTCAAAATAAAATGCACAACTAGAAAAAGGTTTCCCTTTTTTTAAACGCTAGTACTAGGCTGATTTCAGTTTAGTCCTAGAGGTCTTTTATATGACAGATAGTGAGCTACAAACTTCAAGTGATTTAATGGGATTGTTAATACAAACATTCAAACTTTATGACAGTGTATAGTGGTGTCATTGGTGGCAAATATAGGTGCTGTAAGAAGATTGCACTTTTCCTCTTGCAAGTCACATGTTGATCCTTTGCAGTATGAAGCATTAATGTGGAATATGAGATGCCCACAATGTGTTAGCAAAACAAAAGTAGTGCTCTTAATAGCAGTAACACCGAACTGGTGGGACTTGAAGCTTTGAAGATGGAGACAGTGTGACTTGGAGGACTAGGATCAGTCTCAGTGTCAAAGCTTGAATTCCAGACATGTTGCCCTTTAACTGTGCAAATCACTTTACCTTTCTTTAAGGTCAAGTTCAAAATATCAGTATTTGTTGAATTATTTCTGTATTTTTTTAAAGTCTGTAGAGTGTTTTAATATGTAATGCAACTTATATTTTTAATATTTTTTTATTAAGTTAATAAACCTGTGACATATATTTTATGAAGAACTATGTCTGAACAGTTGTGCAAAGTCAGTAATTAACTGTGGTATAGTACTGCTAGTTTAATAGATTTTATTTGGGTGGGAACATAGCTGCTTGTATTGAGACAGTAAATTCCAACATTCAAAAAAAAAAAAAAAAATTTATGCAGGAAGGATCAAGTTTTATTTCCACTGTTTGTATTCTTCCATGTACAAAAAACCTTTATTTCTTTATTTTTTATTAATTTGCCTTACAGTAACTTCCAAAACCTCATGTATAAGCTAAAATTTAGAATTACATTATTCAAATATTATTTTACCATTCATACTCTAATGCACTAATCCTAGAAGTAGCAAAATACCTAGAATTAGGTTTACAATGCACGTTAAAGGTAATGAGGAATATCAATAAACAGGCTTAAAACCTGCAATATGTCTTTAACTGAAATCGTTTGGCAGTAATGAGGATACAAGTTTCTTTTGGCTACTAGGTGCATTTATCTTGGACAGTATTTAGATATGCTCTTCTCTTCTCTTCTCTTCTCTTCTCTTCTCTTCTCTTCTCTTCTCTTCTCTTCTCTTCTCTTCTCTTCTCTTCTCTTCTCTTCTCTTCTCTTCTCTTCTCTTCTCTTCTCTTCTCTTCTCTTCTCTTCTCTTCTCTTCTCTTCTCTTCTCTTCTCTTCTCTTCTCTTCTCTTCTCTTCTCTTCCCTTCCCTTCCCTTCCCTTCCCTTCCCTTCCCTTCCCTTCCCTTCCCTTCCCTTCCCTTCCCTTCCCTTCCCTTCCCTTCCCTTCCCTTCCCTTCCCTTCCCTTCCCTTCCCTTCCCTTCCCTTCCCTTCCCTTCCCTTCCCTTCCCTTCCCTTCCCTTCCCTTCCCTTCCCTTCCCTTCCCTTCCCTTCCCTTCCCTTCCCTTCCCTTCCCTTCCCTTCCCTTCCCTTCCCTTCCCTTCCCTTCCCTTCCCTTCCCTTCCCTTCCCTTCCCTTCCCTTCCCTTCCCTTCCCTTCCCTTCCCTTCCCTTCCCTTCCCTTCCCTTCCCTTCCCTTCCCTTCCCTTCCCTTCCCTTCCCTTCCCTTCCCTTCCCTTCCCTTCCCTTCCCTTCCCTTCCCTTCCCTTCCTTTCGTTTTCCTTTTCCTTTTCCTTTTCCTTTTTCCCCTTCCCCTTCCCCTTCCCCCCCCCTTCCCCTTCCCCTTCCCCTTCCCCTTCCCCTTCCCCTTCCCCTTCCCCTTCCCCTTCCCCTTCCCCTTCCCCTTCCCCTTCCCCTTCTCCTCCTCCTCCTCCTCCTCCTCCTCCTCCTTCTCCTTCTCTTATTTTTCATTCTCCCTTTTCCCTTTTCTTTTCAAGAGGGGTAAAAAAAAAGAAAAAGAAAGAAAATGGTTATAAGCCTGTTGATTAGTTTTTTATTTCTTTTTGTGCAATAACTGTAATAAACAAAAGATTTTTTTCTGCAGGTGAGAAAAAAAAAAATTGAATTTTGGCTTCAAAGAGAAATGAGCCAGATGTGTTTTGAACTTAATCAAAACATTAGTGCTTGAAAAGAGAGAAGGTGAAGGGATTCAGTCAAAAAAGTATTCAAATATTCCTGTTGAATAAAGTAAACAACTTTCATAACTCAGGAAAAGTTTCTGCTGAATGTAGAACTATTATTTCAGGCTGTGCATTAAAGAAAATAATCTTTTAAGTGCAATAAAAACACAACTGATTTCTATGTTTCAAGATGTGATTGCATATCTAGGCAGACTTCTGTGCTCCAGAAAATAAAGGAATGTGTACATTACATCTTTTAGGAACTGTTTTTCTAACAGGCTTAGCTGTCTGTGCTGCATTAAAAGCCCTGATTGTTGCCTCATTCAGAAAGGAAGAGGCAAGTCTGCAAACCAACAAGGGACTCCAAGGGATTTTTATATTAGCCAGTAATTAAATAATAGTTCATGTTGCCTTCTTCCACTGGGAATTACATCCTTTTCACCTCTTCTCTGCTAAAGCAGAGACATCCATTACGATGAGTAGCTACAACACTTGTCAGATCCAATCAGCTCCAAACGACTGAAGGCCAACTGACGTGTGCTCTCTTAAAGCATGGTTTCTTCTCCCCCAAAAGCCCACTGTCCTTTCACGTGCATGTAACAGTCAGAAGAGATCACATCACACAATGAAGAAAAACAGAAGCATATGGTACTAAGGGGCCTCTGCAGGAGATGGCTAAAATGCCAAGGCTTGCACATAAACAAAATATATGCAAAAATATGTGTTCATATAGAATGCCAGATACAAGCAGATGACAAAAACAGCACAGAAAGGCAGAATTTTGCCATCATTACAGTTACCTAAGATTTTTTTTTCACTTTAAATTTTTAGTGTTGTCTAAACGCACAAAAACTAGCAACCAGTCTCTTAGCAATGCATAAGCTGTTGCAGTCTTAACTTTTCAGTATAATATCAGGCCACATATTTTTCACATCCCATTTTGCTTATGTCTGTTTTAAGTTGCAATGTGACTTCTGAACTGCAAACTCTAAGTGACTACTCTGGTAGATCTCTTTTCTTCCTTGCATTGCTATTAAATAGTATATGTAAAAGCAAGGTCATAAAGTCACTGCATATTCTTAATCAGCATGTAATTCCCTCTCTCTCTCTCTGTCTGTCTCTCTTTCTCTCTCTTTCTCTCTCTGGAGACACATACCTTATTGCTTCTTCCAGCCCACAGAACAATACCTCCTGAACTAAGCAACCTATTAGGTGTTTCACAAAGAAAATTAATGAGAACTCTTCCTTTTTCCCCTTAATTTTGTACATGTAAGGTACTTCTTTTTCTGCAGTAATTCTGCTTCAAAGAACAGCACATATCAAAAGATTCTCCTTTTACCATGTTATTATAAAGTGAGGCAACAGTTGTTACAGGTGTAAACTGATAGATATAGAGCTTGTTCTGTAAGTTGTAAATTGACTAGGAGCTTTAAAATTACCAAATGTGTTATGCAAGTGGGATTATAATTTCAGCAGGATCAGTGATTTTCTTTGTCTATGTTTATGAATCTCCAGACCTGATTTTCCTTATATTAGTACATCTCTGAGTGGAAAAATTAAATATAATTCCAATAGAGTAAACGCAGGGAAGGACCTTGATTCATCTACTACTGCAAGATTTTAAGAGGAATTTTCTCGCTGATCATCAGAAATATGCACTAAGTCTTTGTAGCAATGATCACTTCTCTAATTCAGAATGTAAAAAAAATACTGCATTTTTAACAGCCATATGTGTTGGTTTGCACAGATTAAATTTCTTCCATTAACAACACCAGCATACATCTGAATATTTTTCTTAAATGAGTTGAGACATCAGTTGATTTTAATTTCAGGAAGATTCTCTGCCTTGAAAAGATGCATTGGATTGTGCAAAATTGTCTCCTAATCTGGACTTTCATCAGTACTTTTCAATAGAATCAGGCTGTTAAAAAGCAGTTGTTCCAATGTCAAAAGTTGTGTTGTGAAAACAATATTAAAAAAAAAAATGAATTACTTGAATTCAAATCATTCTACACACATTCATCGGTTTGCTAAATTCATTTTGTTACTATATACTTCAGTAAGACAAGCAATTTTTTAGAAAAAAAAAGCTGCAGAAATATAATGAAAAATGTGAGATTTGGATGATTCCTCAAATCAAGCTGTCATTCATCTCTGAAACTCTGTGACATTTATGTATAACATGGATTTCAAATTGGACAGGTATTTTTTTCATCATCTGACAGGTGGTGATATGTTCTGGTTAGTTTGTTCTTTATACAGAGGTTTATTTCGTATTTGCAATGAATATGGCATTTTGATGAAAACTGTAATCTTGTTCACATCATTTCCCTATGTTTATCTTCTTGTTTTTTATTACAAAAGGAAACAGGATGCTCCTGAATAGAATTGCAAAGCAAGCTTGGAAATGTCAACCATCCTAGAGAGGTGATGTTGCTTAATAATAATGTAAGCCAGAAAGACCACAAAACATCCTTCTTAAGGAAACTTTCCATTTAAAGGCCATAAGTGTGTTTAAGGAAAAGTCTGTTCAAATAAACAAAGAAATAAAGAAAAAATCATCAGCAGTAACAAATTTCAATGAGAAATATCTGCAGAGTATCATAAGGTAAACTTCATTCTTCTCTGAAGAGTGCAAATAAAAATTCATTTGTTCAAGTGATAGCCTTGTTTAAAATTATAAAATATCTTTATTGTTTAAAATTTGAATCAAACAGAAGTAATATTATTTTTTTTATTGACAAAAATTATCACTAATGTGAGATTATAAGAAAGAAATGGAATGACAGGTACAGAAAACACTTTTCTCTATAACTGGTTCATAAAAGAAAAGGTCTTCCAAAATCCAAGAAGTGTCTTCAAAAATTAATGCACCTCTGTTAGTCTGTCCACCTTTTTTACTTAGGTTGCTCTTTGCTACTGGCCCAACATAATTTTATTGCTGCTCTCTGCTATCCCCTGTCTTCTTCTCCAAGTTAACCTATGTATTATTTTCCTTGGCTTAGATTTCTCTTCAAGGAAATAATCTCTTTCTGAAGTAGTTGCATAAGTCTCTGTAGCAAAATCAGAAGGTGGATCATAACATGGAAATCATAACATGGAAACGCATTTCTCATGACAATAATATATGTACTATGCAGTTGATGTCAAGAGCTGATGGTACAAAAGATTTTCTAAATGACATTTTTAAGGTTTATAAAGATGGGATTTTGCTCAGTACAAGGATCAGATTGGCTTTTTAAGAATGATGGTTCATGTTAAAAAACAAAATCCATCTTTGCTGGTGACATCAAGCTTATGGAATCTGCAAACAAAACCTGTAATCCTTTTTCTGCTATCTTGAATACACCCTACTCTTGTAATGTGGGGAACTAGAAAGCAATATATCTGTTTTTCAAATCTTGGTAGGTCCCTTGCAAATGACAAGGAATTCTAAAACTGAGCTAAATACAAATGATAGAAAGCTAAGACCTCATTATATTACAGTTTTACTACCATGCAAACCATAAGCTTAAGTATGCAGTTCTAAGATCCATTATATTCTTCTTCATTTATTTCACTTGACTAAAAGTAAAATTGAAAATGCCTTATCTTTATGGAATAAATCATAGTTAGCAAAATAGAATGTGCAAAACAAAAACACTGAAAATACATAACAGGTCTGGTGCTGTAAGAACTTGGGAAGTCAAAAGGGAAAGTAAAATAAGACCATGTTTTGGGTGTAGCCTAACACAATTCTGATGCATTGGCTCCTCCAGAATAAAAATTAGCTGGCATTAGTACAAGTGCCTTTATTTCTAGTACTTAAATAATGATATATTTTCCCTTCCTAGCATGTACAAATGTTCTAAATCTGCACTTTTTTTTTTTTTTCCCTAACATCCAAACATGAGGATAAGTGGCAGCTGCAGCGCACCAATGAAATCCTTAGGCAATGTTCATGTACACCTGAAATAGGTTTCATCACGATTTTCATAACACCCTGAATATTTGGTGCAGTTTTGGGGTAAGATGCTTTATTATTTTCATATTTATATTATATAGAGTGTACAGTTGAATGAGAAACAGAGTGATATGTGTGATTATGAACTGTAGGTACTGAGAAAGATTGTTCTATTTCTTTTATAGAGTCACTATACAAGATCAAATGGTTTTACTCCTATATATCCTCTCCCAGAAACCCAGGCACTGGGTTGTGAATCAGATCAACGTTATTTCACTTACTAGAATAATGGACAGTGATCTTAATGCAAGTCATAGGATTCTTAGAAATACAAGTATATAGCAATGCAAAGAACTACCACAAAGAGTTCTAGAGGATTTTGAAATCAATGTAATGTGATGAGCAGTACTTTCTTGTGACTACTGAATTGCTTTACACATTTACTAAAAATAAATTATGTTTTAAGAGCTTCTAGACCAAAGAAATATTAAAGAGAAACCTTAAAATTTGAAATAAGGGCAGATAAATATATATTGATATATCACCACAGTTGTTTACACATTATAAAAGCAAACTGTTTCACTTCAAGTTCAGCTAAATATTCAAATTGAAAAGAATTGTCAAAATGTTGATATGTAGAACTGCTCTGACCCCAGGACTTAATTAATTAACCTTAGCATTGAGATATGAATCAAGATTTAGCAGCTGCTAAACTGGGTGCAAACAGGATGCAAACTGATCTTTTAGAATGCCAGTAACAAAATAATTGCAGTGAGATTTTTTGTTTCAGTACTAGTTGGCAATAAAACTCTATCAAATTACCATATAACATAATAGACTGTTCTGTAATTCATTTGTGTTATATGTCTGAAAGTTGCCCAGCATGAAGACAATTACTTTAAAATAGCAAGTAGTCTAAACTCATGTAATATATTTATATGATTACAGGAGTTTCTGTAAGAAAAAACGGTTAGGAAGAGAGTACAGAATAGCTATTTCTTGATAGGTATTCAACCCAGCGGTTTGTACAGAAGAATATTTTCTGAAACAAGTGTGCAATTTCTAGTCTACTTGACAGTGGATTAAGCTGACTATGCAAAGTAGTTTTCACTGTGGACTATACCTGAAGAGAGGATGCACAGAATAATTACAGCTTCAGTCTCCAATAGTTCATAACACTGTCTGCCTGAAGACGCAGACCTAGAACTTAGAACTCTGCACTTTCTGAGCAGTCTTCTTAACTTGTTTTGGCCTAGTTGTTCTTTGATAGCAGCTACCCATCTGAAAAATGCTGACTGTCTTCACCCCAGACCCATGAAATACTTCATATGTACATTAGTGCACTACATTAGATTTGGGCCATGGTTCAAGCCATTGTTGTGGTCACACACATTACTTTCACTGCACACAAAGTAAGACAGTGATGATTGGTGTTTTAAAGATCCATGTCAATCCATTAAATAAATAAATAAATAAATGGCTGATTAATTATATATCTATATGTAATGGGTTAAAAAATGCTTGGGAGCGTGTGTGTGGGGGGGAGGGCATATGTGAAGGGGAGCAGATTTTAGGCACATACAAAATGAAGGATGATCTATTCTAATTAATTATGTACAGATATTGTAGTTTCACACCCTGACTCTTTTCACTTGATAGGTAAATGGTTGAAGACTGAAGACTTATTATAGATTTTACAACCAGCCTATGAGGATTTGGACTGATTCCACTGAGCAGGTTCAGGTCAGCTAAGTCCTTTCTTCAAAGCATCATGGGTGTCTCTGAGCATCATTGCAAGCTTGTTCTGGCAGTAAGCCAGGCTTCAAAAGCCTTTCACTGTGCAGTCACTGACTCACTAATGGGCAACTGCAGGCTTTCTGATTTTGCTTTCGTTTCATGTGTTCATTTGACATAAATTTAATTAAACTATATCTAGTGTTAAAGCAAGACAAGATAAAAGTGATATGTCACAAATTAAAGAACTGTGAAAGATACAGGAAACATGACTTTTTTCTGTTTCTGTAAAATATTGTCAATTTTAGTAAGCTCACTACTTAAAGTCTGCAAAAAAAAAAAAAAAAAAAACTGTACAGATATGCATTATTAAGAATAATGTGCATCCAGGGTTAGATGAAGGTCTCAGCCCTATATTCTCTGTAGTAAAACCTTTCAGAGAATTCTTATGCCTTCTTTCATACCCACACTTCAGGTAGTCACCTCTTCACAGGATATGAGACAAGTTTGCCCTTCTGCCAGCCACATATCCATAGTTGTTAGACAGCTCAAAAGCATACAACAGCAGAAACATGAAAAGATCACATATTAAATATAAAAAATCATCATTTTTCAAAGGTCTCTTTTGGTTTTTACTTAAGGCTAAGGAGGTGATAGTGAAAATGAAAAAGATCACGCTGTTAGAAAGGTTTCATTTAATTGCTTTGAATGTTGCTTTAGGAAACATCCAACTTTCTTCTTGTTCTTTTTAGAAGTCTTTAAAGAAAAAAAATTAAAAGAATATCTAGACTGGAAATATACTAATGTGAACTGACAGGATATTTGCAAGCTGCCCAGAGATATGCTGAGCCAATCGCATTCAAAGGGTTCCAGTACTGTCAGAAATGCACCTAAGTTCCTAGCAATGAGAGCATTAGCAAAGCAGGAAATGAGTGGTGGAAGGTGGACCTGATGTCCAATGAGTAGCTTGGATAAAAATCTCCTATGTTTTTGAGCTGTAGAAAATATGAATGGGTAAATTCATGTATAGGACAAACTCTGATGTCAAACAAGTATACAGTTTATCATCAGCACCAACTCTCTGACTTCCTTTGTTTTATAAATGGTCTTGGGAGGTGGGTTTTTTGAGGTTTTTTGCTTTGTTTGTTTTGTTTTATTTTCCACGCTGGCATGGTTGAAAGCTCAAAAGTAATTCCTCTGGCTGCTGATCCCCGTGCAGAGAGGGCTGCTAACATAAAGGAAGACACATCATAGCTGACAGAATGAAAGATCTTGGCTTTGCCTGTAATGAGGGTGAAGGTGGCTCTGTGGTGGTTTTCCCTGCTGTCATCCCCACCTACACCCTGACTCCCACACAGATGAGGGTGCACATCACCCCCAGGCAGTCCTTGTCACCTTGGGGAGGAAACCTCAATACCATCCACTGTCAGGACAATCAAGAGTTGAAGAGAAAAATCTATGTAGAATACAGACACAGGCTCTCCAGGCAGGATCCCTTAACACTCTCTTATCTCTGTTCCAAAGATCACATGAAGCATTTTCACCAGGAAAAGGGGAAGCAGTGTTGAGGAAAACATACAGAAGTGCTTTTTTTTTTTTTTTTTTTTTTTTTTTTAAGAAAAATGTGCCCATTCAGCAATGGTAAAAAATATGCAAATAAAGTACACAGAAATGAATGTTGTCTGAGTAATACTAAGTCTTTGTTTTGTCCAGGTTGAAAAAAATCTCCTTTTTTCTTCTTAATGAGACAGAAAAACATTGAAATTATCAAAATCAAAGACTTTACACTGAATCATAAGTTTCTTTCATTTGTAAAATTTAATTTAGCAGCTAAATACTCTAAAAGCTTAAGTAGTTTAATTTAAAGATAAATATTTTAGGAACTAGAAAAGAAATCCATGGAATTTTTGTAAACCCCAAAATGTACACGTGAAAAATTAGGATATGTTTATTCAAAGTGAATTTAAAAAGGAAAAGAAAAAAGAAAAAAGAATAAGGCGTTTTTTAAATTTATTTATTTATTTATTTTCCAACAGACAACTTTCCAAACTTTCCATCACCCTAGTTCTCAACAGGCATAAATTTAGCATGTGACATAAGCAAAGACATTTATGGTGTAGTTTTTTAAAGCAACTACTGCTGTTTACTTACCTAGCTCCTTTGGCTCATTTTGACGCGAAGTGCTTACCTCCCTCAGCACTTAAGAAAATCCGTTTTTCACAAGTAAAATATTGCAAGGGGACTGAAAACAGGGACTATGAAAGAAAAGAGGACTTACAAGACAGCATTTTTTTGCTACATGCTGTAAATACTGCAGTTTTATAGAGTGCCATAGCTTGATGATCTTCTTCAGAGAAGTTCTTTTTTTTTACATTTCTATCATAGCAACGTAGCAATGGACAAAAGTATACTAGGACAGCAAGGGGAAATATGTGTTCCTCTCAGTACAAAAGCTCACTTACACACTGATTGTAAGTGAATAAACATGATCCTACATAAAATTTATACTGTCAGGTATCTTGATACGACCTTGTGGATTTATCCAGGTGAATCAGTTTGTACTACAGGGTTGTTAGCAGTTATCATCTATTGTCAACAAAGTAATAAGGAATCAAAGGACAGAAAAACCACCTATATATTGGTTCATCTTCTTTTGCAGCCTATTCTTAGACAGGCAATATTAGATAGAGGCATTTTGACATTTAAACGCTTGTTCCAATGCAGAAATGCTGCAGCTCCTCATAAGGTGCATAAATGAAGACACAGAGTACCAATAACCAGCTTTGCTTATTGTATTTGTTCAGTGCCAATACAATATCAGTGCCAACTGGAGCTGCCTCCAATATAATCAGATAGAACTTTCCTGAAGTGTTTTCCTCCACAGTAGCTAAGGTTTTTTGTTTGTTTGTTTGTTTGTTCTGAGATTAAAAGAGAAAAAGTAAGAGAAAAAAAGCAAAGACAGAGAGTGAGAGAGAGAGAAAAAGAGACAGAGATGATGGAAAGAATGAAACAAAAAGACACAGAGGAGACAAAACAGTAGGAGACAGACAAGTTTAGTGTAAGTTAATATAATTAAGTGCTGGGTTTTTAGATTTATTATCACAATTAACAAAACATACAGAAAGTACTCATTTTTCTATATTCTGTTATTCTAAGAGACAGTGATCAATTCTGAATTTCACAATCACAGATTTTAGTTCATCTTTCAAAGCTGCAAGTTGTCATCTTATTCAGTAGGCATCCTTCAGGGCCTTTTCTGCTTTTTGTGAACATGATATTTTTTGAGACAGAGGAATACCGTTCTTTGTTCTTTGTCAAAATATCTTCTACATATCTTACAGCGTATGCAAATTTTTTTACATATACTCCTTGCATATTTAGGTATTTTATCCCTACTCTAGTTGTCATCCTGACATGTAAGTGGCACACCCAATTCAAAAGGCCATCAGGAGGCATAATAAATCTGTTTTACCTTCCTGTTCATTGCAGTGGACAATATGGTAATGTGTGTCAAGCATTTAGGGTTTTTAGATGAAAGACTCTGTGCATTATATAACAAGTGTAAAATACTATGATTGCTAGCTGAAAGGGATTGATTTTGTCATTGGTGTTGTTGATGGTTTGTGTTGTTTTATTTTCCAAATGTTTCCATTAGCACTACTTCCAAATGTAAACCCATGTTCATATTTTTCTATTTCCTCCTCCAGTTGAGTGAGTCAGTTGTTTTGCCTCTTCTCTATTTGAACTCAGAGGTAGAAGTCAGTAATAAAATGAGTGACACAGTTTGACAAACAGGAAGGGTGGAGTCTTCTTGTAAAGTTACATATCTACTGGCCTTTCAAACAAAACAGAGAGTTTTTAGATCAGACTCCCTGTCCCTGATCTCCAATATGTTCTTGACTTTCTCACCTCCCCTTCAGCAATGACACAGCAGCAGGTCTTCACCCATTGTGCTTAAGCACAGCCTTTCAGTAAAACTCTTTCTTCTGCCCCTTGCCAGAAGGCATGATCTATTTTAAGATTAGGTGGAGGTGGGCACCAGAGAGCTCTTACAGAACTGTGACATCAGGAGTGGGAAGCTAATGATTTGTGATAGAAACCAGAGAAGCAGTACAGAAGAGCTTCAGAAAGTCTTGAGACTACACTGAAAGATGCACATCCTGACTACTGCCCTGAACTCTTATCTAAAGTCAAAGATTTGTACTCAAAAGTTAACAAAGCTCCATACAACTTCTCTTGAGAAGAAAGGTTTTTTGCAGACATTGAATTTGGCTCAAAAATGACCCCCTTGGAGTTTTTACAGGATGAAATCCCAGGGTCTGGTGAAAAGATACTAAAATCACTTTGTTGCCCTCTGATCTAAAGTAGATGATTTTCTTCCCGCAGATATAATACTTCCCCAAACAGAAATATTTGGAAGAAGAATGAAAAAATGAAAAATATTCCAATATTATGTATATATGTGATTTTGATATCAAAATCACCTGTCATAAATGTATGTTTTGATGCTTTTACAAAGTTGACTAGGTACTATGCAAGAGAGACGGTAATGTTTACATAAATGTGATAGAAAATGACTTTTGTTTTTAAATATCCATAATTCAGAATAACTAGAGCACACAAGTAGCAATCCACCGAAGTTTCACAAATTAACTGTTATCACTGTTTTCTCATCTCCCCTACTGTGTGGTTTAATCACTTGTGTGTATCTGGACGATAAAGATATCATGTCAAGGAGTAAGTCATCCTGTACACATATGTGCAGGACCTAGCACTGTGGGCTTTAGATCCTGCCTGGGACGTTGAGGTAATACTTCAAATAATCTGTATATTACTTTCAGAGTGTTATATAGCCACCTGAAAAAGTGGCCAGATAATTAATAGATCTGAATAATTTATTTTTAGTAAAAGGTTCTAATTAATCTGATAAATTACCAGCAATTAATAATTTAACAAATCTAACTGTAGAAAGCCATTTTTCACTTGCAGGAGAATGAACCAGATGACCCAAGATCTTTCCAATTTCTAATTCTTATCTGCTATAAAATAACAATTAAAAAACAAAACAAAACAAAACAAAAAACAGTGATGATTATTTTTGCATGACCAAAGCATCATCCAGATCCACAATTTCCCCAAAGGCAAAATAGCACATATGAGAAAGGTCATCATGGAAATTCCCAAGAGACTCAGAAACTGGAAGCTGTGTTCCAGCACCTCTGGGGAAAAGATTTTTCCTTGATGCGTTTGAGAGAAGCAGAACAGGCAGACTGTACTCGTTCTCTCGCCTCACACTGTAGCCCCAGACATAAGAAGCTCTATCTTCCAAGGCTCCACATAAAGCAATCAAAATTGTCACATATCTGCACACAGATAAGAGACCTTTCCCATAAAAATTCTAATATTCTTGCATTTTGATGACCACAGTTTCACAACTTGCCTGCTCTGAATTAACATATTAAAACAAAAACATCAACAACAACAACAAAAATGGATTTTGCATATTTGCTTCATTCATGTAATAATATATTTCAAAAGGCAGCTTTTGAAAACATTTGTTTGATGAACATGTAGAAAAATCACGATCTGTTCATCGATATTCTCTAAGCAGAAGGCTAAATTTTCTTGAGTGTATAATCTGCTAAAAATTATTCACTTATCTCTCTTTAGTCTCAAAATACCAAGCTTCTCTATATCTGGACTAGGGGCTGAACCCATCTGACAGATGAAGCAGTTGAACTGTGCTGATGAGCTGCAAAGAGAGCCAAACATCTGTCCCCATTTTGTTGTTGCTTGTTCCTGACAGACATTTATGCATTAAGACTATTTATCAGACAACACTTTGTCTAAGCCAAGATATATTCAGCCATCATAATAGGATATATCACTAATATGGGAATATGAATGATTGCTAGTTTGATAAGATATTCATATCAGAATGCAAGCATTGCCATTTAGCTTATCTTCAGTACTCAATACTGCCAGATATTTTTCATCGTTTACAAACTGGGTCTCTCGTATGAGTGATATATTAACATTTAGTCAGAATGTTCCTCCCTTTAGGGTTTCAAAAATGAAATAGTGCCATCCTGCGCTCTAGTCACAGGCTATTTTCAATATGGGAGACATATAGGCTGTTTCTCTGCATGCACAGAGCATTGTCTGCTCCTTATATTTGTGCATTCAGTGAGCATTTCAAACAAAATAATGAACATTTAACATTCTACAACAGGTTTCTATAGGAAAAGATTGTAACAGTGCCTTCATAACCAGCTGCATTATGCATACATGGCTTTATTTGAGTTATTAAACAAGAATGGTGGGTAAAGGAAGTCTGTTCTTACTGAAGAAAATATGGTGTATTCTTTCTTTTCAGCAGTGACAAGACAAGGTGCAATATATGGTGATATTGAGTTTGCTCAGCTTTTATATTAAGTTCTGTTTCCAACTGAAGGTTGGTCTTAAAAGAATGTTAAAATGGTGGAAACATCATCTTTTAGCACTGTTACTGTATGGTTGCAAGCTCAGCTATTGTGGGTGCAGACTGACAAAAGTCTTTTCTTCCTGGCCTGGAACTTTTATCCTCTGGAGTTTTACCATGAAAAGAGCTGTCTGTGAAAACTTTTGAGTGAATCTGGTGAATTTTCTGAGCATCAGTTCCATCTCAGATTAACAGTTTCGTGTGATGCGAACTCACTGGTTCAAACTCAGTTCAGTCTATTCACTGCTTAGGACAGCAAATTTGGTTCAAATAGGACTGAAATAGTTCAGTCCTGCTAAGGTTTTTGGACGTTCTGTGGGTTAAAAATGGTATATAGTGAACAGGAGTTTTTGATGACTCCCTCTTGCATTACACTTTCTGAAACTTTGACATATTTACATTATATTAATCATATTAACTATGCATGTTACTTATTGTGATATTTCTGATGGTAATTATTGTGATATTTCTCCATGGTAAGATCTCAAAGTATTGTTGAGTACATATGTGTCCAGGAAGAAATTTTGATATAATAAAAACTAGCACATGAAGAATTGCAGAAAAAAACTCCACCTTAGGAGTCAGTATTATGAGAATCAAATTTATGAAAAATGCTTATAGTGAAATGAACTGGAAAGAAATTGAAGGAAATACTGGTAATGAAAATCATAAATATGGAGGATAATAGTCAGAAATTGAGATGTGGGTAGTTAGTAGTTAGGAAAGTAACCCCATTTAAAGTGTTTTATAAGCGATGGAAAGTACATTTTGTTTTTGAATATTTTCTGAGTCAGTATAGTAGTTCAGCTGAATTCAGAAAAAATAGAATAGAAAAATAACTCAGAAAATATATAAATGGTGAGTATTCTCAGCAGAAGCAGGATAATTGCAGGACAATAAAATAAATCAAAAACAAGTAGAAAAAAAGATACTTTTTTTTTCTTTTTGTACTTTACATGAACAATCAGTGAAGAAAATAATGGTAAGAAGAACAGACATCATTAGATGGACACTGCTTGAAATGTGCTGTGGCATTTCTAGATGCAGTATGTAAACACATTTTATGCAATCATATGTTTTGTAAATACTGTTCAGAGCACTCCAGGAAATCCACTGCAGAAATTCCTAGTTAAAAATGGAGATTTACAGCATTTTGTGATTATTCTGAAATAATATCTAAAATATTATTTTTTTTTAAATTGAGGTTACTAGAGAAATTGCTTTTCAGGTCTGTTACAATTACTATTTTACTTTTTTCTAAATTGCTACAAATCTGAGTTCATGAAAAAAGTTATAGCACAATCAATCTTATAATAAATAAAGTAGAAGAAAGGACTATTATCTATTTCTTCTGCTTGGAAACTCCTCTATATTACTAACTGTTTCAGAAAGCGTGGAAGAATATATGGTAAGGTAGAGAACTGGGGCATATTGCATGTAAAAGTTGCCAACAGAGCATTAAAACAGAGAAACATCCTCGTCCCTCCACACACTGCTCAGTTCCAAAATATAGTTTAAATTTAAGAATCAGTCTATTGGTCCTTACAATCACTTTCCCACATGCATTTCACAAAACTGTGCTAATATACTCCCTACATTTAAAAGAAAGTGGAAAAAAAAAAAACCCACCAAAGTATTCCTGCACAAATTATATTTGAACATCAGGCATTACACCTTCAGGGCAATCTATGCATCTTTTTAACACAAACTCTCTCAGATGGGCTTGTCTGGGAACACTAAAAGCACTTGGGCCAAGAATGTCAGCATTAAAAATACAGAAGTGGCTGGAAATGCTGTTGTGTGTCAACCTTTATTTGTCCTTTAAAACAAGAAAAAAAGAACAAATGTATGCCTGTAGGCCAAATGCAGAAGGTTGTTTTCTTTTCTTTTTTTTTTTTTTCTTTTTTGTCTCTCTCTTTCCAACTTATATGAGATTTGTACAGTGAATTGTAATAGAAGGTTCAGATGACAAAAATTACAGTGGTGTAGCCAAGAAAAATACCCATGGGGCTTTCTGCCTCCCTTGTGCCCAGCCTGAACTATCAGATCAGCCTTCTGGACTCAAATGCAACACTGTCAATAGGAATACATCATCTTTTTTGTGGTGTAGACGAGCTGTCGGTTGCAATTCCCATTATTCCAAGGCCAGGATTTTCCATTAGTGTAGCCACCTGCTGGGTTTCTCTGCTCAGGTTTAATGGAGTCTGAATTTGAATTTATCACCATCTGTGGGAAGACAGGAAATGAGAGGAGCATCACTAATTCCTTTCTTCATTTACTAAGCAGAAGCATAATCTTTATAAGGAGATAGGCAGAAGCAGCAGTGATCAGGGAGACACAGAGAATATTTTAACTCATATTGACATCAGAGTTCCAGACCAAGAAAAATGCTGTCTGTTCCTTGGCCAATTTCAGCAATAAAAAGAATGTTTTAATTTCCTATGTAATGTTGTACCAAAACATGAAGATAGATATGGGATAGTGTTTCAGTTTTGGTTCCAAGGAGGTCAGTAGAAATTTAATGATTTAGTCTGTTAAAAACAAATAAATAAATTAAAGGCTTGGAATGTGAATAAGTTCTCAGGAAGAGTTAGGAACTGTAAATGTCAATGTTTGTTTACTAGAAGAGATTTTTTTAATCAACAGTTTACACATTTCATTCTTGATCTCCCCTGCGTTAAGTAAAGAAAAAAAAATTAATAGAAAACTGGTGTTCAAGAACAATGAAGAACTCAAGAAAACAAACAAACAAACAAACAGAATTTCTGGATTAAGATGAAAAGGAAGAGATTTTATTTCAAAGCACCCAACCAGGTAAAAAGGAAGTAATTTCCTGCCTAAACATAAAACAAAGGCAGTCTGCTATCACCATGGGCTAGTAACTACAATTTCCATCTATCGAAATGTATAACTAGTTGTTTTTATCCTATTGAGGCTGAAGTCTATGTGTTAATCCTATCTGACCACAGTAACTGGTACTTTGGGGTGGACAAAAGTGAAGGAGAAAGTTTAAAAATGTGTATTTTCAAAAGTCTTATGTGACATCCATCTGCACTCATCAAAGGGGTGCTGACATCCAGTCTGCATTCATGAAAGGGGTGCCATGAGTTCAAGGTTTTCTCATGAATTTTGCCCCATGCTTGTAATCTTTGGATTTACGATCTTGAACTTGTGAGGCTGCACTCTTGTCATATGGGTCAAAAAAAAAAAAAAAAAAAAAAAAGAGTGAGGAACTCAAATTAGATAATTCAAAGGAATGTTATTTATTGCAGTGAAGAAACACATCGGGGGAGGGGAGGGGAATAAAAATGAGAGAGTGAGAAAGAACAGATATCTGTGAAAGACTTCACATATGTACCCTTTTTATTATTAAAATATCTAAATTACTAATTATTCTTCTATCAGAGGAATTTTAAATATTGATCTGTGACAAAGACCTTCAACTTGTATGTTTCTAGTGAAAAATTATTTGATGTTGGATCCATAATGAGGCAGTGAATAAAGCAATCTTTCTGATTGCTTCATGAGCAAGTTGAGTGGTCGAGTTTCTTCTCTGTAGTACTGACGGTGTCAAGTCTGTGATTTGCTGAAGACCCCTTGGTTTTATCATATGAACAAATGTTGTGATATACCTAATTGTCCTACCACATTTTATTTAGCATTAGCCATAGGAATGACTTGTGACAATTCTTAATGGCCTGATTTCCTTACAATTGTTTAACATTTTTTGTTTTTCTAGCAACTGTGGAATTTGTTTATGCTTAAAACTTCATAGTGAGCAATAAAATGAGCATGTTGCTCAAATGACAGTTCTCTTACTAAATGTTATGAATTGTCCTCAATCATATACCCTGTGATTTTGAGATTATTTTTCATTTATATTAGTGCTACAGTGTTACAGGATCGTAATAATCCTTAGAGATGGGTACAAGTACATTTAAACTATCCTAGAAGGTTTTAGTCAAACAGACAGACTGGCCATTCATCAGAATTTTGCAATGAACTGTGAGTCACGGGGCAATTTTCATTTAAAGCTGTGAAGAATCTAACACAGTAAATAAAAGAGAGTCTAATTTTCATAAAGCAAACTCAATTGAAAGCAAGTAGGCAGGGGGTGGATATTATACTTTCCTAGGTACAAGAATTCCAGAAATCCCACTATTTTTGTAGAGTTTGTACAGATGGCTCACCCTTCTGTCTTGTACAGTAGTGTTTTTATTAGTGATTTTTTAAATCATTATTTACTTCTGGAACAAAAATATGTAATGAATATAGAAGCATTATCTCTCAATAGGCTGAATAATTTACAACATGCATTGAATATCTTGCTTTGAAGTGAAAATGTATGTGTGTAGGTCTTGATGAAATGCTAACCAAGATTCTGCATATGAAGACCTAAAAAATTTATAATAATGTCCTGTCTACACAGCATAGAAAGGCTCAAAATCACAGCCTGCATGTGGACTGCATGCCTGGACCTTAGTATCAAAAGGGGAAAACAACTAAGGAGAAAACAGCAAGCTAAACTGTGGTTTGCCTGTTTTGTGTGATGTCACACGTATGGCTATGGTTATTCATACTGAGGGTGGCAACTTCAGTGATTCAAGACTAACACAAGAAAATCTGTCAGCTCTAGTTAAACAAACGTTGTTATTACCTCAGGTCAAGCAGATGGAGGGCAAACTTCTCTGTCAGATTCTGCTGCTCTTTAATTAATGTCCACATTTGTTATGTCAACATGGTGCATCACATTTGGTTTAAATGTTTGTTTTATTCCTATTAAAAATGCCTGTGTTACAGAATTTTCTGTATTCTATAATTAATCTGGAAAACAGAGATCTGAGGCACAAGAAGATTCCTTCAGTTATATTTTGGAAGGAAATTTTTAGAGTTTTTCAGAGGTGTCCCTGTAATATTTCCTTACATATTCTGCTTTTTACTATGAATTTCTAATGGCTTATGAAAACTTCACTTTCCAACAAGTCTTTTCATTGAAGAAGGGCAATATTGTTTTGTAACTGTATCAATATTGAAATATTCATGATGGTGAAATAAATGGATTAGTATAATTTAATATATAGTAATAACTTCCAATTTGTTTTGTTCCGGAGGGAGCAAAAACAAACAAAACAAACAAACAAACAAACAAAACCAATCTGTATCTTGCTGAACATATTCTTTCTCTGTTCAGAAATTACAAAAACTACACAAAAAGAAATGCATCATTTTGGGTGCATAGACTAGACAGACACTTCACTTTTCTCCAGTGTTTCTAGGTACTTAATATTAGATGTTGGCTGTAATTTCAAGGGATACATTTTCTGGCTATTGTCTTGCTTTTTTTCATGACTTCAGTGAGGTTTTTTTCTGATCAGGTTGTAGTAAAGCCCACCTTCGAAGGGTTGCCAAGTTTGATTAAGTATGGACTGACTGCAGGACGGTCAGTGTAGCTACTGACATACTGATACAGTTTAGCTTTGGACAGAATTCTACAAGAGAAATGCATAGTGAGAAGGGAAACAGTGGAAGCTCACAGGGGTCTGATTGCAAGTGATCAGTGTCACCTTAACATGAAATAAAAAAAAAAGGAGTGGTTATAAGCTCAAGGAGGGAAGGTTGAGATTGGATATTAGGGGGAAGTTCTTTATAGAGAGAGTGATGAGGTGCTGAAACAAACTGCCCAGAGAGGCTGTGGCTGCCCCATCCCTGGAGATGTGCAAGACCGGGTTGGATGGGAGCCTGGACAGCCAGGTCTAGTACCAGATCTGGAGTTTGGCAGCCCTGCCTGTGGCAGGACAGTTGGAACCTGATGATCCTTGGAGTCCCTTCCAACCCAAGCCATTCTATGGTTCTATGATTCTACGATATCTGATGTAGAGGCACATTCTTATCAGAACTTTACTGTGTCTTTCATCCTTTTCACCCTCTGTGAACACCAGAAAAAGAAAGGGAGAGAGGTTCCTATAAAAATATTAATTTGTATTCTTGTTTGACAACTGCATATGTATCAAAGACATACTATGTTGATGGATCTCCTCAACATCCTTCAAGAATTACTTTATATATACAAACATATATATAATGATTATGTACAAATACGTAATTTCAAAACATTACCAAATAACTTGAATGTTCTTTAGGCCTTTTCACTAATAGATTGTTTTAATGAGCTTACATATAAGCTTTCATTATTATACTAATTTCCATTCACATCTTGTCTAAAATATTCTGCTCTGAAAATGAAGAATCCCTTCCTGGCAAACATACATAAATGACTGTTTTTGTTGGATAGCAAGGGTAAAAGTTGTTTCAGGTTTGGAGTGGAGTTACAGGAAACTGAACAGAAATATATATTTGCCAGATCAAAGAAATATAACCTAATTCATCACATCTTCTGCTAGAGAAACCTTAACAAAACTATGGTAACCTAGTTACAAAAAATGTTGAAGAAATTCCATTTGATATTGACTTTTAATGATCGTTCAGGTTGAGTGACTTGAGAAATTCATATACAAACCTCAATCATGAATAACTTTCATTATGTAGGCAAGCTTGATCTTAGCATCTTGGTTTTGTATTTTGTATTTTCCTTCTTCCTTTCTGTGAATTTTCCATAACAAGCATTTCACAGCAAGAAAAGCTTTGTCCGTCATTGCCTAACCTCTCTAATTTGGACAATATAAGTAAAACAGAATTTAGTACAACAGAAAAAATCTGTTGTACTAAAATTCAATTGAAAATTCACAATAATATAAAATGGGCTTTTGACTATCATAGGAGAAGGGAAAAGAAGGGAGATAGGTGGTATTTTGCCTCCTTTCCCTTTGGTCTAGGAAGTATATGGTTTTTTTTTTTGAATCTGTGTTTTCTGGATCAGGTTACAGTAGGGTAGTAGGCCCTAGATGCAGAAAAGAACAGAAGGTTCCTAGGACCATATTTTTATTATTACTTCTGACAGGAGGTCCTGGTCCTGAACTTCAGATCAACTAAGAGTCAAAAACACTGAGAGGAAAGAGAATGAGAATTTCATTCTTACCCAAGGTGCTCCGAAACTTCATTGAACTTTGTCCCAAGTATTTGGTGATATGGTGACACTTTGATTTCAATAGTCATAAACAATTTAAGTATCTTTAGTCCCACCATTCTGTACTTTTTGGCTATGACAACCTGTAACACCTCCTGATATTTGGCTAGGTACCTAGGAAATCTACACAGCTTTACCATCATTACTAATATATCTATTTCAAAGACACAAAAAAATGTCTACTATGTTTTCTAGGCATCTGTCATAGAAACAAACAAACACACAAACAAAAATGCAACAAATAAAAATCCAGCAGGAATAAATAAAAAGAATTTGAGATGTCCCCTTCAGTTAAGAGAAGGGAATAAGATTGTTTGTCCAGTATGATATGTAAAAGATGGCTCACATAACCCATATGGAGGTGGCTCCAGAACTGACTCTGCTCAAAGAAAACTTCCCACTAAATGTCTCTATTTCAACTTCTCTTCAGCATCAAGGATTATCTGCATCGATCTCTACAGTCTTTTGCCATCCCCACTGTTTGCTAACTAAAGAACCTGATTCCCTCTGTCATCACAATCCATCTGAAAATTTGAACAAACACCTGTCCATCCATCCATTTTTCTAGATTTTTTTTTTTTTTTTTTTTGAGGTCTTATGCCTCATTTCTCTTCCCTAGCTTTGCTGAGTTAAAGTTGTTTAGGAGAAATTGTGAGAGGACTTATAGTGAAAACTAACTCTAGCAAGCCATCAACACAAAGTGAAAACTCACTTTGTCCTTTTGGATCACTTTTGAAGGCTTGAAAATCAGATGTACTCATAAGCTTTCTTAAAGTTTTAGATATGTATTTTAAACTTCCAAGCTATACAAAGCATGCACATGATTAATGTAGGAAGTTCATTGTTTCTTCTGACTGTAAATCTTATAGAGTTCCTGCAACATCTCAAGAAATATTTCAAAAGGCATTTGTTTTCATGAAGTTCTTCTTGTAAAGTTATTGATTGTTTGACAAGAAAAATGTCATGGAATATTTATTTTCCATTCAAGTACGGATATGTTAATTTTTGAAGTTAAATTTGAAAATATAAGTACAAAATAAAAGGGCATTAGTCCTACCTTTCAACACGTTATGCACTTGATCCATATTCATAATATATTCTCCACATATGTCCATATGCGTTGGACACAGTATCCTCTCTTTTTCCTCCATTAATATTTTCTTCCTAAGAAATAAAATATATATGTATTTATTTTAAGTCAGTAAACAACATAATATAGCTCAATTCATTAAATAGATATAGCTTAGGCCATAGAATTCCAATATAGGTTTATATTGGTAAAATAGTATACTTGCCAAGATCATACTGGTGAGATATTTTATATAGGGAGAGAAAATTCCTCCACATATTTTTAATACAGCTGAATGAATCAGACTTCCATTAAAAACATGCTATTGCAATTTTAAACTCACAGAATAACATAATTGCAGGGGTTGAAGGGACCTCAAGAGCTCATTGAGTGCCGCCCCCCTACTAAAGCAGGTTCCCTACAATAGGTTGCACAACTAGACATCTGGAAGGATCTTGAATATCTTCATAGAAGGAGATTCAACAACATCTCTGGGCAATCTGATCCAGTGCTCCATCACAATTACTGTAAAATAGTTTTTCCATATGTTTGTATGGAACTTCCTGTGTTCAAGTTTTAGGTCATTGCTCCTTGTCCTATAACTCCATACAGCTGAGAAGAGCCTGGTCTCATCTCTCTGCCTCCCATCTCCCTTTAAGTATTTATAAACATTAATCAGATTCTCTCTTTTCCCCATGCTGAGCAGTTGCAGATTACTCAGCCTTTCCTCATACAGGAGATGCTCCAGGGCCCTAATAATCTCTGTGGCCCTCCACTGAGCATCCTGTAGGAGATCCCTGTCTATTTTGAACCAGCAAGCCTAGAACTGGACACAGTACCCACATAAGGCATCATCTATGCACAGTAGAGGGGGAGGATCACCTCCCTTGCCCTACTGGCTGCACTCTTTTTATTGAACCTCAGAATACCATTGGCTTTCTTGATACAAGGGCACACTGCTGGCTCATAGTCAACCTGTTGTCCACCAGAATAGCCAGGTCCTTCTTTGCAGAGCTTCTTTTCTGCAGATCATCCTCTAACTTGTACTGATGTATGTAGTTATTCCTCATCCGGTACAAAATTTTACACTTGCTAGTGTTAAACCTCATCAGGTTCCTCCTTGCTCAACTCTCTCGTCTGTCCAAGTCTTTTTGAATGCTAGCACAGCCTTCCCATATGTCAGCCACCGCTCACAGCTTTGTAACATCAGCAAACTTGCTAAGGGTGGACTTTATCCCTTCATCCAGTTCATTGATTAAGATGCTGAACAAGACTGGACCCAGCACCAAACCCTGGCCTGTTTACGGGCCTCCAATCAGACTCTGTGCCACTGATAACCACCCTCTTCCAGTCAGCCAGTTCTCAATCCAACTCACCATCCACTCATCTATCCTGCACTAAGTTTCATCACAAAGATGTTGGGGGAAACGGTGTCAAGCGCCTTGCTAAAGTCAGGGTACAAAACATCCACTGCTCATCCCCATCTACCCAGCCAATGATGACATAAGAGAAAGCTACCAGGTAGATCAACCATGACTGCCCCTTGGTGAATCCATGTTGGCTACTCCTGATAACCTTCCACTCTTCCAATTGCTTGAAGTTGACATCCAGTACATGTTTTGTGACCCTTCCATGGACAGAGGTGAGGCCTACTGGACCGTAGTTTTCTGGATCCTCCTTCTTGGCATTTTTGAAGGCTGAAGTGACATTGGCTATCATCTGGTTTTCAGGTACCTCTCTCATTTGCCAAGATGTTTCAAAGATGATAGAGAGCAGCTCAGCAATCACCTCTGCCAGTTCCCTCAGCACATGCGGATACATCCCATTGGGGTCCATGGATTTGTGTGCATTGATTTTGTCTAGATGTTCTCTAGCATCTACCAAGCATTCCTTCCTCAACCCTAGGTAAGCCTTCGATTCCCCCAACTCTCTATCTTACCTCCAGGATCTGAGATTCTCAAGGGGCAGTCTTTGTAGCAATGGCTGAAGCAAAGAAGGCATTCTGTTTCTGCATCTTCTTGGAGTCTCCAGACAACAGGGCATCCATTTCATTTAGTAGAGGATGCGCTCTCTCTGTAGTCTTTGTTTTACTCTCTTCCCTTCACCAGCCTTCCTTTTACTGGAGATCAAACAGCAGATGTGAGCATAATGAGGAGGCACTTCAGCAATGACAAAAGTTACATGAAAAACAAGCCATGCTCCAAATGGCAACGCATAGCAGTCACACCACAAAATGAAGAGCATCTCAATCAGCTCACCCACGTGAATCATCTAATGGTGGTGACTACACTGAAGAATAGTGTATTTTGACTGAGAATTTGTTTTATCAAATAGTGTTATTGTATTCTTTGTATCTATTGTTGTTTCTATGGAAATAAATAGAAGGTGTTACTTTCTTGGAGACCTACATACTTCAGTAAGCATTTCATTGGAAACTGTAATTGGAGATAAATATGTTGAATAAATTCTGAGGTATAGGTTCTAGCTTAAAGAACAAAGAGCTTGTGGAACAAAAATTAATTAGGGAAGAAATTAGAACTCATATACTCAGGAGTCTATGGAATTTATGTCAGCAATGGAGGAATACATTTGTATTTCTCTATAGAAATATTGAAAACAAGGAAATTCAGTATGTTTAGTTTGGAAGCAGTGGATTCAACACTGTTAAAGAGTTATGTGATGGAGTACCAAATTATGTTAATGTAAATTTTTTTTAACCACCCTGAATATATGAGCACTGGGATCTGTATTTAAAAGAAAAAATACAGAAAACACGTGTACATAAAAGTGTGTTGAAACACCATATTCCAAAAACTGTGAAACTAAGGGTGTAGTGTAGATGAATTTTGTTTGTACAGAGAGAAATGTAATAAGAAGGGAAGAGAAGAGGAAGAAAGCAAAGATATGAGAAACACAATTGAGAAACAGTAAAAAGTACAGAGGAAAACTGAGAAGCACAATTCTAAAAGATGGTTTACTCATCAAAGTAAGATGTTTCAACCTTTCCTACGTGGATTCTAGCTTCTGTAACTTCATTCAATCTTAGTAGCCCTGTCTTATTACACAAAAAGAATTTTAACCTTCAGCCACTTTCTGCAGTTTATTCTGTCAAAGTGTGGACTGGGAGAACCATTCATACATTTGTTACCATTGATTTCTGGGAACCAGACATTCCTAGGAAATATTTATTCATGCTGTAATCAAAGTCCTTTCTGAAAAGCTTCTTGCAAAATCAAATGTTACATGTTACACTTGACCAGAAATTTCCTAAATTCAGCCCAAAGAGTGTCCTTTCTTCTTCTCACAATATCGATTAACTAAAGTTTATGGTTTGCTTGAAAAAAGAAAGGAAATAATGATACTTTGATAACCTGAACTTAATTGCTAGAAAAAAAACGTATAAACCACAGACAATAAAAAGAAACTCAGAACATAAGTAGCTTGGTATTTGAAGTTGGTAGCACAGAACTTAACACATAAATTGTCAGAAATTACTCTTTCATGCGAATCACATTCTCAGCATGAAATTATCCAAAGCAGTCTCTGCTGAAAATCTGAAATTGCTTACAGTGTTCACTTCATGAAGCAAAATGAATGTGGTATCAAGTGGCTTGAGATGCTCTGAGCATAGCAGAGTCTTCAAAGTAGTCTGTTATGGAGGGACAGCACTACAGCATTTATAAATAAACAAAGCAGAACTAAACCTTAGCACAGAAACAGCTGCATCCATACCTAGTAACTGTATCACCTAAAACAGCTATATAACCAAAACATAATTTCTTTGTATACAAACTTTTCCAGAACAAATCATGTGAAGTAATTTCTTAATGCAGCGTTTGCGCTGTGTCCCCTCTACCTGCCATCAGGAAAGAGATCCCCTCTGAACTTTGAAAAAAATATGGGCCCAAAAAATACATGAACACTTCTAATATATATATATTTTACATTACATTTACATTATACATATATATTTTACATTACAGTCCCAGTTGAAACATATTTGTTTATTGCTTTTCATGGATATTTACTAGGAATTTATGTCTCCAAAGGAGAAAAATTTCCTTCTTGAACTTCAAAAGTAATAACAAGGTCAGTCCATTTAAAAAGAAACTGTTTGCACTTGCAACTTAGAGTAATTTACTAGATATTCCATTACATATTCCCACTTCAGTGGGCCATGGACTGGAAGTGATAAGTTTTTCTGTGTACAGACATTGCTCAACAGCACTAAAACTTCCAAAAGTTGTGACTGTAATATGTTGTAGCTTAATTTAAAGAAAATAGTATTTTTGAATTTGATTGCAGTTATCCAAAAGATACATAGTCATATTGCAGACCTCAGATCCACAGAGGTCAGCAAAGCAGAAGAATACAAGCTGACTCTTTGCCACAAAGTCATGTGAAGAAGTAGATAAAGCATTTAGAAGCACAGAGTTACAAATAATCTATTTTCTTTTAAAGTTGCAGAAGCACTGCAAAAACTGGAGTTCAATAAAAAAATAAACATCACATAAATACATGCATACACAAAATAAAACGATATCACCAGTAACCGTAATACAGCTACTCTATTCCATCAGGTAAGAAAAATATCAAATCAAAGCAACAGAGGAAGTAAATTCCCCAGGCCATTTAAAGCATCCATCTTCTGCTATTAACCTGGTAGCAGAGAAAAGAATTTATGTTCTTGGATACAACCGTAATATTTGGACTAAAGTTCTGTTTTCCTTGCTGTTAAGAATTAGTGATTAGGAACATTAATTTTCTTTTTATTTTTGTTTATTTGTTATTTTGAACTATAATGACTATTGAAAAACATAGCCTTTCATTCCTGACAAATATTTATTGTTTCAAATAATATTCTACCTATTTCCTATTTTCTCCTGGTACACTTCCTATGGGCCGCAATCTATGTTTCAAAATGTTGTCTCTGCCATATCTTTCATAATACCTGTATCTGTCTCCCTCTATAGCTCTTTTGTGTTCTTATCAAGTATTTACTGTCTAATACAGTGTGTGCCTTCCAAACAGCCAAAATAGTAACAGCTCAATGGTTTAGTTTTGCGTTTGCTGAAAGTAGCCACTGTGATTTTCCTCTCTTAGTGGAAAACCCCCACTTCTTTTTCAACCATCCAGCTTATTATCAGTAATATTTTGGCATATGCTTTATCACTATTTGTTTCTATTCTAAATAATGTTGTGGTGATAGCTTTAGTAGGTAGGATAATATCGTCCCTGTTTCAAAGAAATTTAAGTTGGGCTCCATTTCATCAAGGTGAATAAATATCTTCTTAGTTTCCAGAATAAATAAATAATAAATAACAAATTCATACAGAACTGAAGAAGAAAAGAAAAAAAAAATGATAGTCATAGACAAAAAAAGACATACAAAACATTTAGAGCTCTGCCTCTGAAAAAATAAAAGTTAAAAACAAACAAAAAAATCAGTCAGGAGTTTCATTTTTTAGGCAAGAAACAACCTGGTACATACCACATCTTTGCTCTTGCAAAGACAGACTAGAAATAAGAGTTTTCTCAGGAGGAATATTAATGATATTTTTGTTGTTGTCACTGTTGCAGCTGTTTTTGTTTTCAGTGAAAAGAGGCCCCAAAAGATTTTTCATGTAAGTTTGAGAACGTTTTCATTTATTTATTGTAACAGAGCAGTAAACTGTCCCACTCCGTGGCGCAATTGGGTAAGTATGACCTAGTTGCTGTCATGGAAACATGGTGAGACAATTCCCATAATTGAAATACTCCTATTGAGGGCTACAGGTTGGAGTAGACAGAAGGGATAGACAGGCTAGGAAGAGTGGGGGAGTTGCCCTCTATGTTAGGAAGTGTATAGACTGCAAAGAGCTCTGTCTAAGGAACTGCTATGATTAGGTTGAGAGCTTGTCGGTTAAAAGTAAGAATCAATCCAGAAAAGGGTATCTAGTGGTTGGGGTCTTCTACTGGTCACCTGGTCAGGGGGAGCTTGTTGATGAGGCCTTCTTGCTTCAGCTGCAGGAAGTGTTGAGCTTGCAGGCTCTTGTCCTGATGGGGAATTTTACCCACCAGGATATCTGCTGGGATAGCGGCATGGTGGATGGCAGACAATCCAGGAGATTCCTGGAGTCTATTGAGGATAACTTCTTAGTCCAGGTATTAGATGGATTGACCCAAGGTGAAGCGTTACTGGATGAAGCCTGGTAATGTAGAGGAGAGCATTAGAGGGGCTAAAACTGAGATTAAGAGGCAACCTGGGCTATAGTCACCATGCCCTGGTGGAGTTTGTCATCTTGAAGAATGCAGGTCTGGCAAAAAGTAGAGTCAGGACCCCGTGCTTCAGGAGAATAAACTTAGGGCTGCTCAAGGAATTACTGGATGGGATCCCCTGGGAAACTGTCCTTAAGGGCATGGGTACAGAAAAGAGCTGGCAGCTCTTTAAGGACATCCTTCTGAGAGCTCAACAGCTCTTCATCCTCCAGCAGAGGAAGTCAAGCAGGGGAGGCAGGCTACCAACATGGCTGAGCAAAGACCTGCAGCTTAAACTGAGGGAAAAGAGAAAAATATACAGGAAGTGGAAACAGGGTTGTGTAGCCTGGGAGGAATACAGGACTGTTGTCCATGTGTTTAGAGATAGGCTTAGGAAAGCCAAGGCACAGATGGAGCTGAACTTGGTGAGGGATGTGAAAGATAACAAGAGGAGGTTATCTACAGGCACATAGGCAGCAGGAGACTCACCAAGGAGAGTGTTCCCCCTCTGATGAAAAGATAATGGACAGCTGGCTTCCTCAGATGTAATAAAAACTGAGGTACTCACTGAGTGCTTTGCCTCTCTCTTCACTGGTGGTCAGGCTTCCCATGTCTGCCAGGAGCCACTAGGTGAGGCTGTGGGGGACAGATTCTGTCCCACTGTAACAGAGGAACAAGTCTAAGACCTCCTCATGGAATTGAATGTATATAAGTCCACTGGGCTGGATGATATCCATCCTAGAGTTCTAAGAGAGATGGCTGATGTGGCTGCTGAGCCGCTGTCCATCATATTTGAAAAATCACGGCTGCCTGGTGAAGTCGCTGCTGACTGGAAAAAGGGAAACATTTCTCCCATTTTTAAGAAAGGGAGGAAGGAAGACCTGAGGAACCACAGGCCAGTAAGTCTCATCTCTATGTCTGGGAAGATCATGGAGCAGATCCTCCTAGAAGCTATGTTAAGGCACATGCAAAACAATGAGGTGATCCAAGACAGCCAGCACGGCTTTACCAAGGGCAGATCTTGCCTAACCGGTCTGGTGGCCTTCTATGATGGAGTTATGGCATTGGTGGATGGAGGAAGGGTGACGAATGTCATCTTCCTGGACTTCTGCAAAGCCTTTGACATGGTCTGTCACCACATCCTTCTCTCTGAATTGGAGAGGTATGGATTTGAAGGATAGACTATTCAGTGGATTAAGAATTGGTTGGCTGGTTGCAGCCAAAGGGTTGTGACCAATGGTTCTGTGTCAGGGTGGAGGCCGGTCACAAGTGCTGTCCCTCAGGGGTCGGTCTTGGGACCAGTGCTCTTCAACATCTTCATCAATGACATAAAGCGCACCCTCAGCAAGTTTGCAGATGACACCAAGCTGAGTGGTGTGGTCAATACACCGCAGGGAAGGCAAGCCATCCAGAGGGACCTGGACAGGCTGGAGAAGTGGGCCCATGTTAACCTAATGAGGTTCAACAAGGCCAAGTGCAAGGTGCTGCACTTGGGCTGGGGCAGTCCCAGGTACAAACTGGGGGAAAATCTCCTTGAGAGCAGCGCTGTGGAGAAGGCTTGGGGTCCTGGTGGATGAGAAGCTGGATGTGAGCCAGCACTATGCACTTGCAGCCTGGAAGGCCAACTGTGTTCTGGGCTGCATTAAAAATGGGGTAGCCAACAGGGAGAAGGAGGTGATTGTGCCCCTCTACTCAGAGGGCTCTTGTGAGGCCTCATCTGGAGTACTACATCTAAGCATGGGGGTCTCCAGCACAAGAAAGAGGCAGAGCTCTTGGAACTAAGAGTATAGAGGAGGACCACTAAGATGATCAGAGGGCTGGAGCACCTCTCCTATGAATACAGATTGAAAGAACTGGGCTTGTTTAGCTTGGAGAAGAGAAGGCTCCAGGGAGACCTCATTGTGGCCTTCCAATTATTAGAATGGAGCATACAAACAGGAGGGGTGATGGCTGTTTACAAGGGTGGATAGTAATAGGACAAGGGGGAATGGTTTTAAACTGAGACAGGGGAGGTTTAGGTTGGATATTAGGAGGAAGTTTTTCACTCAGAGGGTGGTGACACACTGGAACAGGTTGCCCAAGGAAGTTGTGGATGCCCCATCCTTGGAGGCATTCAAGGCCAGGCTGGCTGTGGCTCTGGGCAGCCTGATCTAGTGGTTGGTGACCCTGCCCATGGCAGGGGGCTTGCAGCTAGATGATCATTGTGGACCTTTTCAACCCAGGCCATTCTATGATTCTATGATTCTATGATTCTATGATTCTATGATTCCTTTCTCTGGAAACAATACCTCTACTCTGAATAGCCCTAGAATTGCATACACACAAGCAACACTTCCTGAGAGATAAAAGATGTAAGAGCTACATAAATTATGTAGCAAGTTATTAGGCATATGTTTTGTGTAGGTTCTTAAATAAATTCAATAGCATCAAATACAGTTAGACATCTTTCAGGGTTGATGTCTAAATAATTAACAACAAAATAAAACAACTGAATGACTCAAGAGTGTAGCACTGGCATTTGCTTTCCAGAACAGAAGGTGAGTAGACCCTTTACCAAAAGGGATGTTCATCTAGTCCAACATATAGTCAGAATGGCTTATTTTTATAACAAGCAGATGAAGAGAAGCACCTGCAAAAGCCAGAGAAAAATACCTGAGCTGTCTCTGTTGAGAGTGGCTCTCTGGAAAAGCCTTGAATACTGCATACAATTCTAGAGAGAGATTCATGATCCTTGAGGTTCCTTCCAACCCAGGCCATTCTGTGATTCTGTGATTCTGTGACAATCCGGTTGTCAAGTCTGAAGAACAAAGAAGTAACCTTATTGCACTCTGCAGCGTCCTAAGGAAGGGAAGAAGAGCAAGATTCTAGGTTTCTGCTTCCTGGTCACTGATGTTAGGATGCAGGGGAATGGCACAAAGCTACATCAGGGGAGGTTTGGACACCTTGCTAGGAAAAATTTCTTTATGTTCAAGGTGGCCAAACAATGGAACAAGTTTCCTAGAGAGGTGGTTGATGTTCCACGTCCAACAGTGATCAAAAGGCATTTGGATAATGCCCTCAGTAACATGTTTTAATGTTTGTTTAGACCTGAAGCAGTCAGGCAGTTGGACTAGATGACCTTTTGTAAGAGACTATTCTTTTATATCATTGACTCAAAGTTTGCTGAGGAACGAGTCCAGGCAAGTCCTGGGCAAAGGCAGAGAAATCTTTTGTCTTGAGGACACTGATGGACAGGTCCTGGCTAAGGATTGTGAAATCCTCTAAGGAGCACAGATGGACAAGGCCAGGGGCAACAAGAGAGAGATAAGCTGCTGCTAATGGCTGGGAAACGGTCTTTTTGTGTGGACTCCCTGCTCCTGCCCTTTGGCCTCAGACGGTTGGAACATTGTGCAACGGGACAACTGCAAGATCCTGGTGGTGACTATCCCCGCTTTACGTAATTCTTGCTTCTTTCTATCTTTTCTATCGCTCACCTTCCCTTCCCCATCACCCCAATCCATAATAGCGTCCGTCCTCCCCTTTCTTCATCTCCCTTATTAACATTTGTAATAAACTGGTCGGACCAACATTTGAACTGTTGTTTCTTAATCTCACGCCGGGCATACATATTTCAAAGAACCTCCTCTCCCTCCTATAAATTGGAGTGAGACACCTTTGAAGGTCCCTTTCAACTGAAATAAACCTATTCCATTCCATTCCATTCCATTCCATTCCATTCCATTCCATTCCATTCCATTCTCTTCAACTAGAGAAGGAGCCTTGGGAATCTAGCTAGCTAATTTAAGTAGCACAGATTGTTATCCAAATTTGAGATACAAATGCTCCCTTAAATCCTGTATTATCAGTTAAATTAAACTGTGTTATCAGTCTGCCATCTGCAGTATGCTGTTTTTTCTTTTTTTTTTCCTTCAGCATAACTGCAAGAGTGTTCTTTATTGAAGAAGTGTAAAAGATGGCTTAAAAGATACATTCTGTATCAAGTGACCTCTTAATTATGAAATTATTTATTAAAAAAATCATTAAAAAAAAAAAAACTACCACCATAATAATGGATTTTTATTTCTAGATCTAAGGAACTTTTACTTTTGGTCTCAGGAAAGATGTATCTTCAAAATAAGTTTCATTCCTCCAATTCAGCCTTCTCCTTAGAATGTTTCATATAAACTATTTTTATATTCTTCTCTCCAACTGACATCATATGCTTTCTTCTACATTTTCTTTTCAGAACATACTTCAATCGTATTTGAAAAGTGTTTCTATCCCTTTGTTTTCTGCAGCCAATTGTTTTATTTAAAGACCTTTATCAACCAAACATCAGACTCTCTGTTCAGTTTGTTTTTCACCACAAGGTAGAATTATCTGTTCTCTCCAAGAGTTGGAAATGATTTAGAGTATTGCATATGCATTCCATTTATCTGTATTCACTCCTCTTCTTCCAGTCAAGGATGCCCATCATTTTTTAGTTACAAGATTTAATCAGTTTTATTACTTGTACCAATCTCATTTTTAATCACTGTCATTGCTGAGGTTAATGAACTGTGCTCTTTGAAGATTTTCCTTCATTTTTTTTCTCCTAATATATTTTTCTACTTTGTTCTATATTTTGCTGACTTTGTAATAACAGAAGAATAAAACAAAACAAAACAAAACAAAACCCAACAAAAACAATGAATACAATGTCTTGCAATAACTATGCCTTCCAATCAACGAAAACTTGTTCTATAGTGGTACACACAGACGTTAACACACATTTTCATCCTCACGCAAGTCCAAGTGACAGCTTAGGTCCACAGATTTGTGAAGACTGTATTCCTCACTTTGTGCCTACAAGTCAAATGCCTCCAAGCATGGGGTAAGCTAAATGGAAAGCACTTTTTTGTTTGTTTGTTTGTTTGTTTTTACTGAAGACCTGCTTCCTCCTGTGTTTCCCATGTTTGTTTATTTGTTTTCCCTTTCCAGAATTTGATTGGAAGTCCTGAGCAATCTGAGTGTTAGAAAATGTAGAGGTAAAAATTAATTTGTTCAATATTTGTAGATTTTGTTATTCTGGACTCTAGGAACATGCAATTTTTACTCTTCAAGAATATATACTTCTTATTATAATTGAGAGTATGCATGACACAGGGACAGATGTATTTTCCCCACATTCTTGAGTAGATTTTAAATGAGCAAGTTTATCATTAGCCATACCCAGTCTGTTCTGAGACACTTCTCTCCTATCAGCTACTGCTGGAAGATAAGTCTTGAGGACTGCAATAGGTTTTTTTGTTGTTGTTTTGTTTTGTTTTTTGTTTTTCCCCCAAATTTAAAATAGAAAGCATACAGTAATGGTGTTAGATTGTTCTCCGTAGGGGAAATGAAATTCAAGTAAAATAGAAAATACTGTCAGTAAAATATCAGATTCTTCCAGTTAGATCTTTTTTACTTGTCAAGGCTGGATACTAGTGAAAATTATGTACACTAAGGCAAAGAATGCATGAAGAAAAAAATAAGGTATTTAAACTAAGATCTGTTTCCTACCTTTTTTAATGCTCTAGCTACTCAACTATATTTGAACCTGTTTATAAACAGAGAGGTATAGAGACAGAAGGATTAGTGTTTACCAATATGGACAGTACGAGTGGCAACATGGATAGAATGATGACTCCCTGGAATAGTGCCAACACTATGCTGTGTATATCACTTTCCTGGAAGTGCGATCCTTTTTGTCAGCTGAGCACAGATATGGCATTTGTATGTGCAGCTTCTTTGATTGAACAGTGAAACATTTTAGTTGCATTTCTGGAAATAATTTATGTTATTTACTAAATGGATAATTACCTTTAAGAATTATGTTAGAGTAATTCTACAATAGTAGAATGAGTAGAATCCTCTGTGTGTTCAGGCTTGATTAAAATGAGTTCAAACAATGCAGATTAAATCAGATTTTAAATGAAAATTCTAGAAAATTATTCATTTTCTATTCATCCTTACATGTTTTATTTCCTGAGGCTTTACTGTGTATGGTAGCTTCTTTAAAATGAAGAAGAAAGAATTGTGTGGATTATTTAGTTATCTATATATGTCCAGATTTTTTCCTATTGGAAAGGAAGAAAGGAAGAAAAGAAGGAAGGGAGGAAGAGAGGAAGGGAGGGAGGAAGGGAGGGAGGGAAGGGGAAAGGGAGGAAGAGAGAAAGGGAGGAAGGGAGGAAGGAAGATAGGAAAGGAGGAAGGGAGGAGGGAAGGAGGGAAAAACAGGTTGGTTTTTTTTTTTACCTTTTTTTAGCAAGCAAGGGAGAAAGGAAGAAAGGAAGAAAGAAAGAAAGAGAGAAAGGAAGAAAGAGAGAAAGGAAGAAAGGAAGGAAGAAAGGAAGAAAGGAAGAAAGGAAGAAAGGAAGAAAGGAAGAAAAGAAGAAAGGAAGAAAGGAAGAAAGGAAGAAAGAAAGAAAGGAAGAAAGGAAGAAAGGAAGAAAGGAAGAAAGGAAGAAAGGAAGAAAGGAAGAAAGGAAGAAAGGAAGGAAGGAAGAAAGAAAGAAAGAAAGAAAGAAAGAAAGAAAGAAAGAAAGAAAGAAAGAAAGAAAGAAAGAAAGAAGGAAAGAAAGAAAGGAAGAAAGAAAGGAAGAGAGAAAGGAAGAGAGAAAGAAAGAAAGAGAGATAGAGAGATAGAAAGAAAGAAAGAAAGAAAGAAAGAAAGAAAGAAAGAAAGAAAGAAAGAAAGAAAGAAAGAAAGAAAGAAAGAAAGAAAGAAAGAAAGGAAGGAAGAAAGGAAGAGAGAAAGAGAGAGAAAGAGAGAAAGGAAGAGAGAAAGGAAGAGAGAAAGAAAGAAAGAGAGATAGAAAGAAAGAGAGATAGAAAGAAAGAAAGAAAGAAAGAGAGAAAGAAAGAGAGAAAGAAAGAGAGAAAGAAAGAAAGAAAGAAAGAAAGAAAGAAAGAAAGAAAGAAAGAAAGAAAGAAAGAAGGAAAGAAAGAAAGAAAGAAGGAAAGAAAGAAAGAAAGAAAGAAAGAAAGAAAGAAAGAAAGAAAGAAAGAAAGAAAGAAAGAAAGAAAGAAAGAAAGAAAGAAAGAAAGAAAGGAAGGAAGGAAGGAAGGAAGGAAGGAAGGAAGGAAGGAAGGAAGGAAGGAAGGAAGGAAGGAAGAAAGGAAGGAAGGAAGGAAGGAAGGAAGGAAGGAAGGAAGGAAGGAAGGAAGGAAGGAAGGAAGGAAGGAAGGAAGGAAGGAAGGAAGGAAGGAAGGAAGGAAGGAAGGAAGGAAGGAAGGAAGGAAGGAAGGAAGGAAGGAAGGAAGGAAGGAAGGAAGGAAGGAAGGAAGGAAGGAAGGAAGGAAGGAAGGAAGGAAGGAAGGAAGGAAGGAAGAAAGGAAGAAAGAAAGAGAAAGAAGGAAGGAAGGAAGGAAGGAAGGAAGGAAGGAAGGAAGGAAGGAAGGAAGGAAGGAAGGAAGGAAGGAAGAAGGAAGGAAGGAAGGAAGGAAGGAAGGAAGGAATGAAGAGAAAGAAGGAAGGAAGGAAGGAAGGAAGGAATGAAGAGAAAGAAGGAAGGAAGGAAGGAAGGAAGGAAGGAAGGAAGGAAGGAAGGAAGGAAGGAAGGAAGGAAGGAAGGAAGGAAGGAAGGAAGGAAGGAAGGAAGGGTTGCTCCTCTGTCACAACGTGATCTAACACGTCATGCACACACACAACAGAAAAAGCTCATCTCACATCAGAAGAAAAACAGCATTATTCTTCTCTGATACAATAATAAAATTCTTAAATGCTCATCTAAATTAAAGTAGTATATGTTATAGATATATACTTCTGCTGTGGCCTGACTTTCCTTCATTTTTCTCCACCTTCAAATTCAGCTTTAATTCCAGGAATTGCTCATTTTCAGAATGCAGTGACTTCATCCATGTATTTATCCCTGCTTTACATGTTGCCGTTCACCTCCAAATTTGTACCCTTGTTAAATTTCATCGATGTTTGCAGACACATGAAGCATATATAAGATGATAGCAAACGTGCATTAAAAAAACAACTTTCACTTTTTGCCTAAATTTACCATATTGTTCATATAACCTTTTTGCTATGTTGTATATTTACATTTTGATTTCAAAATCAATATAAAAAAAAGAATAATAGCATTTTCCAGATTGTTGAGAAGAATAAAGTTATGCAGTTAGAATTTTGTCCAAAAAAGCAGTATTATGCTGCAGTTTTCAGAGCATGTAATAGGCAGTATCTGAAAAGATGATTTCTGTGCCTTAAAAAATGTACATGTACAGAAACATCAGATCAGTAACTTTTTCTGTCTATCATCAAAACTTCTGCTTTCCTTGCCTTGAAATTACACTCTCCTACTTGTAAGATATATATCCAGAAAGGATAGCCAATTTAAGTAATTTTGTCTTTTTCTCTCAATGTACAAGGTCATTAATTGCTATTGGGACCTTCATAAACCCTAGTCTGCTGATGGGGTGAGAACTCTATTGTTAAATGTATTATGGCAGGGCTGTCTTCGGAGATTGCCTGCTTGATTGCTTTGTAAAGGCCCAGTGGCACACAGCAATTAAAATCCATAGACCTTTATAACCCTACTGATGTTTTATGGGCCTTTTTGTGTCCTTCGGTGTGGTTTACCATTTGTGTGTCTCCCAGTGGATCTTCTTTTCAGAACTCAAAGTGGGATTTTTTTTCTGGAATGATAAAGCTAGTTATACATCATGTGAGAGGTTAATGACTATTTTCAAAAAGAGCATATGTTTAATGTCACAGGGTGAAAGTTACAGTAACAAACAATTAAGTAAAATCACATGCCATTTTCTTGCTTTCACAGTGTTTAGATTCTGCTGCTGCTTATGTACAGTCCATTGAGTGGATAAATCACTGGATGATTTAAAACTATTCAATTCACTTCAAAATACAACTTCTTACTCAGAGCTCATCATAGGACAGTTTATGTATCTTCACTCCTATAGAATGAAAACGCCAACTCTAAAGCATGTTCTCTGCTACCACCCAAATGTCCCTACAATGTGGCACTGAGTGAACTCCACTTAAAGTAGTAGGTGGGTCTAAGGAGAGACCTGAAGAAATTCCTGTCTTGAATGTTCTGCAATTTCATACTGCCTCACTGAAAAGTTTTCCCTTGGTTGCTTTTAGAAGTGGACTAGTCAATGTCAGGACAAAGAATAGCAGAGTAGTCTTTAGAATTTTTTTTTTACCAATATTCACATTACAATAAATAAATAAACAGAATAGAACTGACTTGTAAAATACCATTACGACAGCTTAAGGCAGCATCTGGGATTCAAAGGAAGGGGAAATTTGTGAAATTCATTTCTGCATGTGGCAGGATAGGTGTCTTTAGCAAATAAAATTATTTAAAAATATTTTTTATTGCAGGGCTTTAAGCTAGAGCTAGACAATATGGCAAGCTGTAACCAATCCAGAATGCCCCTGGAGTCAATTGATGATAACTTTCTGGTTCAAATATTGACCAGACTGACCAGAGGTGAAGCATTGATAGACTTGGTGCTCACCAGTGTGGAGAAGATCATTAAAGACATTAAGACTAGATCATGGGCCTGGCAGATAATGGAATCAGAATCCTGAACTTCAGAATAGTGAACTTTAGGCTGCTTAAGGAATTGTTGGACAAGGTCTCCTGGGAAGAGGTTCTTAGAGATGAAGGAGTAGAACAAAGCTGGCTACTCTTTAAAGATGCCTTTCTGTGAGTGCAAGAGCTTTCCATCCCTCAGAATAAAAAGGCAGGCAGGGGAGGCAGGAAACAGGCATGGTTTGGCAAGGACTGTCTGGTTATAGAGAGAAAAGAAGGGAAACTACAATGGAAGCAAAGGTGTGTCACCAGGGTTGAATACAGGAGTGCTGTCGGGACATGCAGAGATGGGATTAGGAAATCCAAGGTACAGACGGAACCGAACTTGCTGGGGGATGTTAAAAACAAGAACAGATTCTACAAGTACACGTGTCAGAAGAGACAATCCAAAGGGAATGAACCTCCTGTGCTAAATGAGAAAGGAGAAATTGCTACAACAGATATGGAGAAGTATGAGGTAGTCAATGAGCAATTTGCCTTAGCCTTTGCTGGCAGACAGCATTTTCACATCCCTGAAATTCAGACCTTTGAACCTCTATGTGGGAACACAGGGAGAAAAATCCATCCCCCCTCCCCCCTCCCGCTCCCCCCCAGCCCAGGCTGTAAGGGCAGAACAACTCTTAGCCAAGAGCCATAAGTTGAGATACCAACTTATGTTGGTATCTGCCATTTCTGCATCATTGCTTAGGTAGTATCATAGAATCATAGAATATCATGAGGTGGAGGTGATCCACAAGGATCAGTGAGTTCAACACATGGCTTCACATGAGATACCCCAGAATTCAAACCTGATGTCGGAGAGTGCTGTCCAGACACTTCTTGAACACTGGCAACTCAGTTTTGTAGACAGTGCCCTGGGCAGGCTGTTCCACGCCTGCAACAGGCAGGACCTGTCCCTAACCCCCAGCTGCCCCTCCCCTGACACAGCTCCATGCTGTTCCCTCGGGCCCTGTCGCTGTCACAGAGAGCCCCTCCTGTGGGGAGCTGCAGCTGCCCTGAGGCCTCAGCCTGATCTCAAGTTCTCTTCAGTTTATCTATAAAATCTCGCTTTTCCTGTTACATTAACTGTTTTCCTTGTGATGCTATTTTACATGCTTAACCAAACCTAAGTAGCTTATACCTACTACAGTCCTACTGTCCGCTACTTAAGACATCACAGCAAAATACAGGGCTAACATAGCTGAGCTCAGCTGCCATTGTTCTCAGAAAAGGTTTTGGGTTTTTTTTTTTTTTTTTGTTAGTTTCTTTGTTATTTTTTTTCCCTAAAGGTTTTCCCTAAAATCTCATTTCCACCAAAACCTGTGTAAGAGCTCTACAAGTCTATGACATCACGCGACCAAGTTTGTATCTTTCTGATCTTTTCTTTCTCTTGTCTTAACCACAGGCATTTCATGGCTATTACTATGTACATGGAATACTATTCTTACTGCTTAGTTAATAATAATAATAATTTAAAAAAAATAAAAAGGAAAAAAAATATAGAGCCATGTACCATTTATTCAGGATGCAGTATGTAACTTCAAATTCTCTCACACCTGAATAAATTAAATTCCTTGAGATTCTTGAGGTTTTCTCCTAACTCACTCATAGTAGCTTTCATTTGCAGAGAACAAATTCCACCTGCCATCCCAACTTCATTTATTCTTCTTCATGCTATCATATTTACCGAAAACTATGGATATTTTATATTTAACAGAAGTCGTTTTACATATACTTTATTGATTTTTGAGACTTTATTTTTAATCTCTACTACATCCTCACTGCACCATCCTCACTGCACCATTCTTTTGTTATTTTTATCTGTCTGAGGAACATTTCGCTTTTGTTTTTTTTTTTTTTAATTCTGTTATACTTTCAGCAATTCTTTCAATTCCTGAATTTTAAGACATGACTGTCTTTCCCGCTCCTTTACCCTCTGCATGTTTATTACCTCTTTTCTTTTTTAAAGAGTTGCAGATATAACTTCAATTAAGAAGTTGGTCTTTGGAAGACACCTAGACTCATTTTCTACACTTTTATTTTTCTGATTTGGTAGACAAATTCAAGATATTTTTTGCAGTTTAAAGCAAACAAACAAACAACAACAACAACAAAACATATCGACCTAACTGTGCTTTCATACTCCATTCATCAACTCATTAGTTCATGATAGAAATATTGGTAATCATTAAAACTATGGCAGTAGTTCTGGATTTTATCTAACTTTGACCTTTAATTTATCTAAATAAATATGTCTCATGTCAGTCACAGAGACTGAAAAAGTACAGGTCTAGTATGTATTTGGGAAGTCCTTATGTGCTATTGGCCCCACTATCTCCTCAGAAGGGTAAGACTGACAGGAGTGGCTTATTATGTCTTGACCTAAAATTATCGTAATGATCTTTGATAAACACTTGCATAGAGTTAGCTACCACTGAAGGCAGGAAATTTGACTCAATATCTAACTTAATGAGTCTGTAGCACTGAGATCCTCTTTGGACTACTTGGACTGTATTGGTTCACTTTTTTGTTTTAAACTTACCAAATATACTTGTTCTAAACATATTACATATTCTAGGTTCTAGGTTAAAAGCTTTTTCCAACACCTCCCTGCCCCCCCTTTTATATATGATGATGATAAACTGGAGATTACTATATAGTTGCTGAGTAATAGTTTTTTCCGCCACAGCAGTGAGTATGTTTTGGATTATACTGAGATGTATGCTTTTGTACATTTCTAATCAAGGAAATGGATACTAATGGAAATGTTTCAAAACTAACAGAACAATCGCTCAGAACAGTTTTTGCTAACTTCTCCGGCTTCAAAATATATCTCTCCTAAAACTTGTGAAAAAAGAATATTCAAAGCACATACAAGAACTCAAGTTAGTACTGAATTTATGATCATTTATCTCAATCCACTCAACTGGTAGGAAGATAATTAAAAATACTGATTTGATTGTGTTATCTTTGCAGCTTAGAAAATCTTACGTGGAGATCACAATTCTGAAAAAAAAAAAAAAAAAGGACTGATTGTACATCATCGAAAAATAAGTAGTGTGAAGATTAATAGATAAATCACTAAACTAAAACTGTCCATGCTAACCAAAGAAGAGGTCATAAGTCGGATGAATAGTAGCCTCTAATCAGTCAGCAGTAAATAAGATTTTTGAAAAAAACAAACTACCTCTTGAACAAATCATTCAAGCAGGAAACCCATGAAACTTTTGATGGGAACAGAGGGAGAAAAATCTCCTCCCCCCCTTCCCCCTGCTGTAAGAGCAGAACAACTCTGAGACCAACTCATGCAACTGAATGTATAAAGGTCTATGGGGCTGGATGACATGCATCCCAGCATATTAAACGGTTGCCCAGCCATTCTCCATCATCTTTGAAAAGTCTTGGCTCTCAGGTGAAATTCCTGGTGGTTGGAAAAAGAGAAACATCATTCTTGTTTTAAGAAAAGGAGGAAGGCCTGGTCAACTACAGGCCTGTGAGCCTGTAAGGTCAGGGAAGGCTGTAAGGTAAGGTCAGGACCTGGCTTGGGACGGTCGTGGAACAGATTGTCCTGAAAGAGATGTTAAGGCACATTGGGGATGAGCACGTGATCCAAGGCTTCACCAAGGGAAGTTTGTGCCTGCCCAATGTGGGGGCCTTCTGTGAAAGAGTGACAGCATAAATAGATAAAGCAAAGGCAAGTGATGTCATCTATCTGGACTTATGCAAGGCCTTTGACATGGTCCCTCACCACTTCCCTATCTCTGAATTGGAGATGTATGAATTTGAATGTTGGACTATTCTGTGGATATGGAACTGATTGGAAGATCCCAGCCAGAGGGTTTTGGTCAATGACCTTATGCCAGATGGAGGCCAGTGATGACAGGTGTCAGTCAGGAGTCTGTCTTGGGCCTGTTGCCTCTTTAATATCTTTATCAGTGACACAGATGATGAACTTGAGCAAACACCCTCAGCAAGTTTGCTGATTACACCAAGCCGAGGGGTGCAGTTCATACAGCAGAAGGAAAGGGTGCCTTCCAGGGGGACCTTGATATACACAAAAGGCTGAACCTGATGAGGTTCAGTAAAACAAAATGCAAGTTTTTGCATTTGGCTTGAAATAATCCCACATATGTATGCAAAACGGCAGAAGAAGTCCGTGAGAGTAGTCCTGCCAAGGACGTAGGAATCCTGGTATGTGAAAGACTTAATGTGAGCCAGCAGTGTATGCTTGCAGCCCAGGAGGCCAGCTGTATCCTGGGCTGCACCAAAAGAAGGGTGGCCAGCAGGAACAGGGAAGTGATTGTCCTCCACTACTCTACTCTTGTGAGGCCTCTTCTGGAGTACTGCATCCATGTCTGTGGCCCCAAACACAGGAAAGTTGTAGAGTTTTGGAGAGGGTCCAGTGGAGGGCCATGAAGATGATCAGATGGCTGGAGCACCTCTCCTATCCTCTGCTATCCTCTCCTATGAATTCTGGTTTATGGAACTGGACTTGTTCAGCCTGGAAAAGAGAAGGCTGCAAAGAGATCTTATTGTGACCTTCAAGTTTTTTTAAAAAAGTAAATAAAAATGAGGGAATCTTTTTACTTGGCTAGATAATGATAGCACAAGAAGGAACTGTTTTAAACTGAAGGAAGAGAGACTTAGATGAGACATCTGTGAAGTTTTTACCAAGAATATGGTGGGTTGCTGGAACACATTGCACACAGAGACTGTGGATGCACTGTCCCTGGCAGTGTTCAAGGCCAGGTTCGATTGAGCCCTGGGCAATCTGATCTAGTACTTGATCTAGCTGTTTGCAACCCTGCCTGTGGCAGGGGAGTTGTAACCTGATGATCCTTGGGGTCATTTCCAATCCAAGCCATTCTATGATTTTATGATTTTAATTCTGTATGACATGGCACATATACTGAGATTGATAAAATGGTTTAAAAGAAATCAAGATGTAACAGGAAACAAATCAGCCATATTTTTAAAAGACATTTTGAGAATATAACAATTCACAGCTGCTACAAATTACCAAATACAAATGTGTATTAGAGCCCAGAAAATGGAAAAATTTTATATCAAGATAAGTTAATTTAAGGATATAAGTTTCCTGGGATTTTTGTAATTCCTCCCACTTCACAATTTTCATTTTTGTCCTCAGTGCTAGTCGCTCTTGCCAGTATGGCCCCTTAAATTCACCTGAGCATCTTTGTTCCATATTTTTATCGTTTGGAGGGGTTTGGGTGCCAAATTAAACTTTCAGTGATTTCTATTAAAATTGTTCAGACCAAGAGTTGTCACAATTAAAAGATGGTGGGCCATGAATACATAGTTGGAATCAGAAAGTGGTCTGCAAAATCTCTGTTGCAGTGGCAGGCAAGATACTTTCTTACAAACCAATTTTATTTCACATCAAAATAAGGACAACACAGTGAAGGAAGTTCACAATTTCAAAATAACACTTTGTGAGTGAGGTCCTCAAACAACTCAGCATTTGGACCCAGTTTATCTAAATATGCATTTAATCTTCTCACATCGTGACCTATAGCAAGCATTTAAGTCCCACAGCCCCCTTGGCTTTTCCGATGCAAACACTCAGAGTTGTTTACTTATTAAGGATGTCAACCACCATAATATATGTTTTGCGATCATGGATTACTCTCAGCAAGGAACTACAGCGTGATATCTAACCCTCACAGAAGAAAATCTTTCTTCACAGTATTCAGTTTCCACTGGTTACTCTACTTATAATTGGGACCACATCTGGGAAGAAAATCTGATGATCCTTAAAATAGCATTTGTTTTGGCCCTAGGAGTTTTCATTATTTAGACTTTATCTCTGAGGTTTGAGACAGAGATTAGAGTCTTTGGTCCAGGTTTTGATAAGGAAGATTAAGCAAATGATCCAAGTGCATATTTCTTCATAGAAAAGATCCTAACATGTGCCTGAAATGAGAGATTTGAGAGTTGTCATGAAGACAATTAACTGGATCTGAGTCGGATTTCTTGCAAAATAAACCTATTTTCATTCTTCAAGAGGACAGATTTTGATTTTTTAATTTATTTTCACATCTTTTCTTTCTTATAGATTGTTGTTAGAATTTTTTCTTCCATGGTTTTGTTTCTTTGGTATTTTAGAGAAAGCTGAGGTTTGCACATAGAAAAGAAATGAAAAACCTCATATTAATTGTGCTGAAGAATATAAGATAAATGGGGAATATTGTTATATTTTTTGTGAAATGCAAAAATAAAAGCAAGTAGACTACTTTTAATTGTAGCATTTTATAGTAACAACTGCAAGGCTTTTTTTTTCTATTATTTTTGCATTTCATTACAATTTTCATGAAAAACAGATTCTTACTCTTTTATTTTCTTGAGTGCTTTGTGTTTTCCTCTTAAACTGACTTTCTTTTTATTTGCTAATACATTCTCAGCTCTTCATGTATGTTTACAGGCTGGTCCAGCCCAGTTCCGTGACTAGTGGGGCAGAGGGATTTTTTTGCAAAATCTGCGCCTCCAGAAAAGGGTAACAGGGGACCCCCAAGAAAGAATAATTCAAAAAACAGTGGCAATGATCTGAGGAGAAACAAGCTAATTTACTAAATATAGTATTGGAATGCATGATAACACACTATAATACAATATAATTCAATATAATTGTTAAAAAAATCAAATATAATTGAGAGAAGGATTGTCTGAGAGCTAAAGGCCTTACACTAATACTGAAGTCTTGCATGCAGTTGGGAGCAGCAGCGAGACGATCTGAAAGTGAGCACGACGAGACGAGAAGAAAGGGCCCAGGTCAGGTGACCTACAAGCCTTATATCTGTTCCCCTGAGCAGGAATGATAACAGTACTCGAACAGTCTTCTGGGGAACGTAGTTCTTCTCTTTCGGACAAGTACCTGAAAGTAGAGCATTTGCTCTTTAACTCCCAATTCACTGCATGATGTTATGATGTGGAATACTGATAACCAAAAATCATAAAACCATGACAATGTAGTACTGTAAACTGCACAGTAAAATTGAAAACAATAGTACTGCAAGGACTTATAATGGGTGGGAATTTGATCCTCAGAAATGCAGTCAATCTTTTTTCTGTGCGTCTAAAAACAAATAACAAAACTGAAGGAAATAACTCAAATATTCATTTATTTTTTAGGCTTAAGAACTTTTTCATTGCTACATAATTCAGAATGCTTATATACAGGCAAAAAATTGTAATTTACAACACATGCCTTCACACAACTTATGAAATCATTTGTTGCTGTCTCACTGATGCATGTTAAAAAACAACTTATGTGAAAGTTTAAGTATTATGTGTTCTAGCAAATATGGATTGTGTCAGACTAAGGAATAGAAATGAGTCAGTGAACTATTAAACCAGGTAACTATGACTTACATGAACCCAAAGAACATTTGTGAAAATAAGTTATCTGTTTTTTAGAAGATAAACCATTAACATTCTCTACAGCATGCCTTCATCCCCAATAAGCAATTATAGCTCTAAGATACAATATGAACATACTCACCTAGAACAATAAAGCATGCTTAGAGCCTCTACAGTGGAAATACCAACATTCTAGCAGAAGTGAATAACTTCGTCTAGTAGAAAAAGAGCTCTGGATTGTAGTTACAATAACGTGACATAATGATCAAGATAAAACAATACTCAAATAAATTTTTCTAGGCTGATCTTTTAATCAGAACAGTTCCTGAAGACTTCAGTGCTATGAAAATTGTTTTTGGAATGGTGTAATATTTACAAGTACATAAGCACTGAATTCAGGATCTTGTATCCTGAAATTCAAACTCTGGTTACACTTGCATTACAATGGTAAAAAGATTTAATTGATCCTCTGCCCTTAGATTCTGGAAACAACAGAGAATGAAAAATTCAGAGAATCATGGAATGGCTTAGGTTAGAAGGGACCTTAAACATCAACTAGCTCCGACCTCCTGCCACTGGCAGGGCTGCCACCCAACAACTCAGGCTGCCCAGAGCCCCATTCAACTTGTCCTTAAATGCCTCCAGGGATGGGGCATCCACAACTTCTTTGGGCATTCTGTTCCAATCATAGAATCATAGAATCATAGAATCACTCAGGTTGGAAAAGACCTCATCTAGTCCAACCACAACCTAACCAAACTCCCCTAACTCTAACAGCCCTCCGCTAAATCATGTCCCTGAGCACCACATCCAAACGGTTTTTAAACACATCCAGGGATGGTGACTCAACTCAACCACCTCCCTGGGGAGCCTATTCCAGTGCTCACTGACCCTTTCTGTAGAGAAGTTTTTCCTGATATCCAACCTAAACTTACCCTAGCACAACTTAAGGCCATTTCCCCTTGTCCTATCACCTGTCAGCAATGAGAAGAGACCAACCCTACTCTTGATGTAAGCACCTTTCAGATATTGGAAGAGAGCAATAAAATCTCCCCTCAGCCTCCTTTTCCCCTGACTAAACAGCCCCAGTTCCTTCAGTCTCTCCTCATAGGGCATATTCTCCAAGCCTGTCATGGTTTTATGATTTTTGGTTATCAGTATTCCACATCACAACATCATGCACTGTACTAGGAGTTCAAGAGCAAATGCTTTAGTTCCGGGTACCTGTCTGGAAGAGAAGAAGAACTACGGTCCCCAAGAGCCTTTTTGAGTACTGTTATCATTCCTGCTCAAGGGAACAGATATAAGGGCGCAGGTCATCTGACTCGGCCCTCTTCTCATCTCGCCGTGTTCCCTGTCGGATCAGCTCGCTGCTGCTGCTCCCGACTGCACTCAAGGCTTCAGTATTAGTGTAAGACCTTTGGCTCTCGGTCAATCTTTCTCTCAATTATTGTTGATTTATATTGTATTATAGTGTGTTATCGTACATTCCGATACTACAATTAGTAAATTAGTTTGTTTCTCCTCAGATCGTTGCCGCTGTTTTTAATTATTTTGGGGTCCCCTGTTTCCCTTCCTGGAGGTGCAGATTTTATGAAATCCCTCCGCCCCACTAGTCACGGAACCGGGCCGGACCAGCCCTTAAACTATTGACAAAGCCCTTCATAAACATTGTTGCCCTTCTTTGGACCTGCTCAATGTCCTTTCTGTACTGAGGTGCCCAAAACTGAAAACAGTACTCGAGGTGAGGCCTCACCAATGCCGAGTGCAGGGGCAAAATGTCCTCCTGATATTTATTCTAAATCTCCCCCCTCTTAAAACTATTTCTTCTTACCACTAGACTCCTGTTTGTATTTCTAGTGGTAAAGGCAATCTCTCCAGAATGATTCAAGAAAGAAATAAATTGTTTTGAAATAAGAAGATATGCTAGCTGCCTCTGGGCTTCAAAGCACGACCACAGGCATCGAAGTTGAGGAAATATTCTGAAATAGTTTCCACTGCATCTTTTCCCCCATTCCCTCAATCATCCAGAATTGCCCAAAATACAAAAATAATCTATTGAGAGAAAATATTGTTGAATGAAATGAATAGTACTGAGGATTATCTTATACATTTTCAATAGAGCTAAGAAGGCGGCCACGACTTTAAACGTTATGACTTTACAACCAGGTTTAAATGTTCTGGACTACTGTGGAACACATGCTGAGAGTTTTGTGGATAAGACAGACCAAATCAAGGCAGGAAATTTTTGTTGTATTGGAAAAGGTAACAGTGAATGTGCACCTTAAAAAAAAAAAAAAAAAAAAAAAAATGTCCATCCACTAAATCACATCTCTCAAAGAAGCATAACAGGTGAAGCTGGTGTGATTTGCCTTCTGCTTGCTCAGGAATGCAAAAAATGATGAAACTGTTGAAGAAAAGCAATTGAAGCATTTGTTTGGTTGTTTCTTCCTGGTAATGAGAGGAACCTGGATGGTCTAGTTCCAAGTAAAATAGCTGAATTAAAAGTTAAACTAAGGCTTTCTGACATGGACGATCAGTGATTGCAAGCAAAAGTCTTGAAATTAGTTGACATTTCATATGGCAATCAAAATGGATTCAATGAAGCGACTGAGCTGTCCATTGAGGTCCTCTCCACCATGACATTCATTCAGGAGAAATAACTCATCAGAGATACTTTGATGAAATCAGTTAAGACACTGTGGGAAAGTATCCTTTTGGGGGAAAATGAATCTATTTTAAAGATCTGAAGGTTGGTGCTGTTGAAAGGTTCCAAAGGTACTAGACACAAAAGAAAACTGATAGTTGAAAGCTAAGAAAAGACAATTTTCTGAACTAAAAAATAAAACATGATAGATTTTGTTGCAAATTTGTATGAGGCAGAGATACCTTTGAATAAACATATCTTTAACTAAAATGCCATTAAGGTAGCTGCAAGAAACATGGAGCAAGCACTGAAATTATTATAATTATTTCCAAGTATGCATTTTGTAGGTTTTGAGTACGCTAAGAATGGAAGTCGTGCAAAGGAATGTTAATCAAGCCAATGTTATGCTAAAACTACCTTTGTAATATATCAACCAAAATTAAGTTTTTATATTGCCTAAGAAGCAATTAGGTTTGTTTTCTGCATATGCTGTCATCACTCAGACATTCATAGGACAAAAACATGAATTTAGTTTCTTAGGATTTAGTTTCTTATTTTGTTCAGCATTTATGACATTTAATGAACATGAAATGTAGAGTCTGAAGTCTGAGACAGGCTCTATTGCGTTAATATTTGTTATACATTGCACTGCATTGTTGTTTATGTAAGCAAATCCATGTTGCCAGTAGTCAGCAAGCATAGTATGTTTCACAACACATGGTGAACCGAGTATTTTTTATTTTTTGTTTCAATTTTTATTTACTCACTGGGACTTTCACTGAGATGAGATCAGTCAACAAAAGTGGAGAAAAAACAAACAAACAAAAACCCTAGAATAGTATTTTTAAGCTTTGTTTGTTATTTAAAAGTAGTTTGATTTAAAATGTCAGATTTGTTTTAAGCCACAGTCTAAAATAATGCAGCATTTTAAGATGGTATGCAATTTCATTTTTGAGACTGATTACTTTCGCTCTCAAATGGCCTAAATAATTTCTTATACATTCATATGCAGTAAAAAATATTGCTTTTGTTTTTGTTTGTTTTTTTTTTTCCTCACATACCCCTTTTCACTTTATTTCCTGTAGTTTTTTGTTTTCACTGAACTACTGAAGACTTAAGTCACAAAACTTAAGTAGTGCCACAATGTGCATATTAAGGCATAGGAGTTCTGCAGTGTCTCTATCCACCTTTGCCATTTGTTGAGCCTTCACCTCAAAGTCTGTTTGCCCCTGAAAGGCCACAAACATGGCTAATGAGACCTGAACAGCAGAGGGCTCCATGGCATACTGTTTTTTTCACATTTGGAAATACTAGGTCTGCGCTCTACTTTCAGATCTCACCTTTTGTAATTCGCATAGTACACTCTAAGTGGAACAATTCTTGTTAAAGTCATATTTAATTATAATAAAATACAGTCAAACATTTTTGGTCATGAATATGTGAATTTACTAGCTTAACAAACGTCATTTACAATGGTGTGTACAGCTGCTCTTTGGATTCATGACAGTTTTCGTTTCATGAGAGAATGATTTCAAGGCTTTTATTCACCACAGGTGCATTTCCAAAGATAAAAATCTAGAATGAGAATTTAAGTGGAAGATCTGAGAACGAACTCCGACTAATTCTTTTTTCCATCATACTCACTCATCTGTTAAATGAAGAGAAAACTAAACCAAATTTGGTGCAACATAGTGATAAACATGTAGAACGAGGTATACCTACAAGGTAATACTTAAGAGTGTGAAACACTTTAAGCTGCTTCTGCAATGTTTTCAACTAAGAACAGAAACTTAGCTTCACAGAATCATAGAAACATAAAATGGTTTGGGTTGGAATGGACTTTTAATGTCATCGAGTTCCAACCCCGCTGCTACAGGCAGGGACACCTCCCTCTAGACCAGTCTGGCCTTGAACACTTCCAGGGAGGGTCATCCACAATCTCTCTGGGCAAGGTCTCACATGAACTTGTTAAAACCGCTAGAGAAAGAGCAAGTCTTAAGTCTATCCCAAAATAGAAGTGAGGTAAAGTAAGAAATGTCTCAGGTCTCTAGCCTAGAATAAAAATAGGAAAATAATAATAATAAAATTAAAAACAACTAACATTTATTCAAGAGTTAAAAAATTCACTGCCAATAACACAGTAAAACTGTTCCTTATAAAATGCAATGGTGCCTGAGAGTTACTTCTATTTTATGGAGTACTTTGAGGGTAATTCAGCTTTGCAGTCTAGTGGACCAAAACGTGGATAAGCTGTATGTTTCAGTTATGAACACAAACAGTAAATATGGCTTTTTCCAGTATAAGCAGAGATATGCTCAAGGTCTCACTCTAAATGTATATTAAAACATTATGACAAGGTTGAGGAAACAGGGCTTGTTTAGCTTGGAGAAGAGAAGGCTCTGGGGAGACCTCACTGTGGCCTTCCAATACTTGATGGGAGCGTATAAACAGGAGGGGGGATGGCTGTTTACGAGGGTGGATAGTGATAGGACAAGGGGGAATGGTTTTAAACTAAGACAGAAGAGATTTAGTTTAGATATTAGGAGGAAGTTTTTCACACTAGGGTGCTGAAGTACTGGAACAGGTTGCCGAAGGAGGTTGTGGATACCCCATCCCTGGAGGCATTCAAAGCCAGGCTGGATGTGGCTCTCGGTAGCCTGGTCTAGTGGCTGGTGACCCTGCCCATGGCAGGGGGCTTGAAACTCAATGATCACTGTGGTCCATTTCAACCCAGGCCATTCTATGATTCTATAATTCTACAACATATAACCTCATCTACACTATAGATTTGATCACTGTTGTAATTTTTCAGTAAGTCTGTGTTGTTCATTGCTGACAACACTGTCAGTGTAAGGTACACAGAAACAATATTAACAAAAAGGTTAAGGCCCTGTCATTCATGTACAGACAGGTACATACATCCATGTATGGGCAGGTAGGTAGAGACATACAGTGTTCTTGGGCTTGTCGTTGCAGAAAAACTTAGATGTTTGTACACAAACACCATATGCTATAAATGTATCTGTATACTGTGTTTTTTTCCAGTTCTACATAGACAGAAAAAAACTTAAACAAGAGGCAAGAAAAATGTTGGAAACAATAGGAGGGAAACTTTACAGAACAGAATACCTTTATTTAATTTTATATGAGTTGGAACATATGTCTGTGAAATACTAGCTCTTTGTCAGCAAAATATGTACAGAAATAGCTGTAATTTGAGTTGATAACACATCCTAACATATGATATTGTCCCCTGAGTTCTTGCTACTGGAGAACTCTTCATTTACTTGAAAGAAAAGTCAGCCTGTGTTGACTGAATAGCTATTGGACACAATAGAAAATAAAACACCTGCATTCATCTCCCTTTAATCAAAAGAGGAGCATTTACTGTGATCATCCTGGCTTTCTTGAGGGGAGAGGTACAAACAGACAGAGGAACAGAACAAACATCAACAACTTAATTAAAACCAGTAATATCTTTAATGACCATAATCGTTTCTCCAGGAATTTTCTGGCTGCATACTTAAATGACAGTCTTTCTTCTTTCCAGATGCCCTGGCATGAGTTTTGATTGGCACATTCATTAAGCTAAAATTGTATCAAAATAATCTATTATAGTCCCTGAGGACCACAGCACGAGGAAATGTAGGGCAACAAAAAAGTTACGAGCATTACAAATGGATTTAGGTACAGATTTTTAAGCTGGATGGTCTTGGCAACAAAACAAAAGGTACAATTTCAAAATGCAAGAATGATCAAAGAACAATAACAAACAGAATTTTCAAGAGAATTCAAATTGTAGTCATCAGGCTTTGTGCAAGATCTATGATACAACACTGCTTACATGTGTGCAACCTAAGCGCTACCAGTTAGCTTAATTCACAGCACCAAATATCACACACACACACACACACACACACACACACACACACACACAAAAAAAAAAAAAAAAAAAAAAAAGACCCATGAAGACACCACAATAGCTGGGCCATTCCCGAATATGTGAAATTGACATAAATGGAAAACATTTTAAAAGTGGTGGAATATAAAGGATTTAAATGACACAACAGCAGTATTTCATGATAACAAGCTATTCCTTATTGCATGTGCAATGAAATAAGGGAGTAATTAGAAATAAATGACCCAGAAGTTAGAGGATTTCCAAGAAGCATGTAGGCAAGTAGAATACTACCTATACTGTGTGAGTTTGTATCTGTTTCCACACAGTGTTTTTAAAAACAAATTTTGTGTCTTTTCATCAGTTTTGAATAGCTGTCCAACTAGTCAAATGGAACTCATCACTATTTACCTCTATACTATGGTGAAGTAAAATACTTTTTTTTTTTTTCTTTACCGTCATTTAGATTTTAAGGGAAATTTGACAGCAGCCCTCTCCATGGGTTTTCTGTTTGCTTTCTCATTTTGTAGTTAACTGATGTCCACTGCTTTGGAAAGTCATAAAGACAGCTGCAAGGAGCTCCCCACTGAGAAAGTTTTCCCTATTGAGAAAGAAATACAAAAATACATCTGTATTCTAAAGCTCTCTTCAGAGAGCACATAGTTTAAAACAGACTGATTCAAGCTTCTCTAGGAAACTGCTTTTACACTGAATCTGTACTTACCTGATGAAACTTTCTTCCTAACTGGTCTGATATGAAATCTGACTTGAATTTTTCTTAGTGAAGCTTGTTGTCTTATTATTGGTGGTGCACCTTATTTTTCCATTTACAACTTCTCAGGAGTAATATCAAACTCTTTTTCTAATCTTGTCTTTGTTCTTTTAGATTGTTGCTGTCAAAATATGAATGGATTTATTATGGAGGCAAGAAAAAAATTCTTGAACAGTCAATAAAAGAAAGGAACATAAAATGAAAATATGATGCTTCAGGCTTAGATATAAGTGATGTTTTGGTACGGAATTCTATATTTTCATACCACAATTATGAAAACCTCTCCTAGAATCCTTAAAATATGTATTTTGCAGATTAATCAAAGCATCATATATTTTGCAATTTTTAATTTTTTGAAAACTACAAAAAATTCCTCATTAGGCATTTGAGACTCTTTCTTTTCACAACTTTCTGGTGTAGCTCAGCAGGAAATTTAAAAGCAGTCAAGAGTCTCCAGTGATGAAGGAATCTCCCCTCCAGTGGTGGGGTTAAGTAGTGAGTCATACCTAGTCTTTTAGCAGCCCTTGTGTACCTGCATCTTACTGTTATAGGAGGGCTTATTTCCAGAAATTTATTCCAGTAGAAAGTATTCAAGAAAAAATATATTACTCTATGTTACGTATTTTCTAGGATAAATTTTAGGCCTAAATATTAGAATGTAAACCCCACGACTTAGTAAATGATGAACTGTTGATAAGAAGTTTGCAGTTTATTTAGTCGGTATCATCAAATTAATAGTTTTGTGTAGGTGTGAAAAAGAAAAGAGCATCTTTTGAACCTCAGAAAGTAGGACTCATTTCCTTTGTGCCATTCAAATAGGCTTTCCTAGTTTGGCTGATTTCCATCTCAATCATCCTCCCGGGAGTCAGGAAACAATTTCAGTTACTGCTTTATACTTTAGGACCCATGTGGTGTTTTTATCTGACAGGTTCCATTTTACAGGTACATTTCCTTCTGTGGTTAGTAAGCAACAATAATTTTTGTAAAGATAAACATTGTATTGTAATTCTTAACTATACACTTTCTCTTTTTTTTTTTTTTTTCCCCTCAACATTTCTAGCTATAGTTAAATGTTTGCAAAACAGGAGGTGCAACTATTCCTTCACCCTTACAACACAGAAAGGCAACACAGCCAGAATCGTGTCAGCGTTCACTAGTGGTGAGACAATGACGTGTGTATGACAAGAAAATATTACTAAATATTGATTATTTAAGGCTAAAGAATACATTCTGGACACAGTTGGAAACGTAGATGAGCTGCCTTGTTACAGTGGTTCTTTACCATTAATTAAGTTCCTGTTGGGTGCAATCAGACATTTCTTTTGAGGGCATGGTGGATGAAACATGATTCTGTTTATTCTTCTCTTTGTTTCCTGTTACTCATTGCTTAATCTCTCTCTACAGGGAGAGAAAGATCAAAGAGAGTATCTCCAAAGAGATTGAGTCATGCTAAGGTTGTGGTGGCTGCTATCAGTTCCACCCCAGATGGTGTGTACAGGTGTACATGTGCTGTTGTCATTGTGCTTTCCTCTCCCTCTGAGTTTGCAATGTTGTATTTTAAACAGCAGCTCCTCTGCCCTGAGCTCTGCACTCTGCCCATTGTCAGTCCCTTTCAAGAAAAAGGCAGAAAGTAAATGATATTTTATTTTATTTCAGTATTTTTATTTCATTTTATTTTTCACTACTTTGAAAGAACATACAGAGCACTATTAAATGTACATATATATATATATATATATGAATCAGAGATGCTTCATTTAGATAGGAGCAATTGCATATTTTTTTGCACCTAACAAAGGGGGTACATTTTTTATTCCTACATCTTTCTGTTCTAACTAGTTGGCTATTTGTTGATGTGCTGTATCACAACACATTTTATAAACAAAAATCAAAGACAACATTCCTCTTTTAGACAGCCTGAGGGTAATTTTCAAAGGAACAGAATAGAGATAGGCAACCAACATTCATTGCTTTCCCATGAACTGAGCATCTAATTGCATTTTATGCCTCTTTTTGGATGAAATAATCCTGTCTAGCAGTACAACTAGCATCAAAGAATTCCTTGATAATATCTATTCTTATGCCTTAAATTACTGACATACTGTTGTTACTCCACTATGTATCAGTTCTTTCATTGTGGGTATAATTGTGAGGTAAGAAAGGAAATGGTTAGTTAATTGTCTGTTACTTTCTCGGGCCTGCCAGCTCTGACTACTCTCTTAACAATAACAGTAAAGAAATAAACAAGCAGGGGAGCGGGCTGAGAGGAGAACCAGAACAATTTCTCTTGTCAGCAGATTTCCTAAAACATAAAAATTGAAAAAGAAGTAAATTAATTTTTCATGAATTCCTTTTCAGAATTCAGCGTCTTAAATCTCAGAGCCTGTATATTACACTGAGGACTGCGCTGAGTTACTTTCCATGGAAGGCTGAAGCACTGACTGATGTTACTAACCAAATTCAGATTAATATCTTGTTCTCAGACATAAGGATTTTGTGAGACTATTACACCTACAGTAGTGCTTCAGAAATCAAATAACCAATGTTTTTCCTTGACCAACTCTGATGTGGATTTCTTTTTTTTCAGAATATAAGAGGTCAGTCCCAGTGACTCATGCCTTTATTCAAAGGTAATCATAGCTTTTGTATTACAAAACATTTCAGCACCAGAATTCACAAGAGTTTAATGTGCTCAGAAAACCCAAGAGTAACAATAAGGAAAGTTATTAGGGAAAAAACAGCAAGAGAGAAGTGACCACCTCACAATCAAAGATAGCAACAAACCATATAGAAGTATCTAGCAAAATTCGGAGTTACTTACTTATGCTAGTAACTTAAGATATATATATTTAGAACCAAAAGGCCTTGTTGATGGACTCAAGTTACACAACTGTATGTTAGAATAAAGCAAAATCATTAGGATATGCAAAAAAGAAAAACAGCAACAACAACAAAGAACTGGTACAAAGTGGTGATGTTACCTGAATGCCAGAGTGATTTGCATTACAGCATGGTATCTCACAACTAAAGTGTTTGATGAGCATTGTCACATTTACAGGGCACCTAACAGAGCTTAAATTGTACTGACCAGTAATACAGTTTTCATACCTATGTTCCTGGAGATGTTGGGTGTGATTTGATACTTGACATTAAAAATACTTTTGCCCAGACATGTGTGTAATATGTGATAGCTCACCATGACTATGTCAGGTACTTGACAGATTGAAGTGAAATGACAGGAAAGAAAAATTTTTACAGTGAGGGTGGTGAGGCACTGGAACTTGATGCCTAGTGATGTGGTTGATGCCCCATCCCTGGAGACTTTCAAGGTGAGGATGGATCAGGCCCTGGGCAGCCTGATCTAACTGTGGTGTCCCTATTCATTGCAGGGGAGTTGGACTAGGTGGCCTTCAGAAGTTCCTTCCAACTCTAAGGATTCTATGATTCTATGAAACAAGGGGCAGTGAAATGGCAGGGGCATGCTGAATGGGTGTACATCTTAGCTGTAAGATGTTAAAGGGACTGCACTAAGTCATGTCATGTTTAATTCCTATCCATAACTCTGTTGTTACTCCCAAATTATATGTAAAACGATCTACGAGGGAATGGGGTTTCAGTCCGTTATGATCGATTTTAGCATTTAAAACAATGTATTAAAATTGTGCATATAAGTGCAAAAAATAGGAAACACCAACAGCTCTGATGTCAATGTAAAACTTCCCAGCTACTCCTATGTGAGGAACTCCTTTTTGCTAAGGATCAGTCAGTCTCTGTTACTGATGTCAAGCAATGGGAGAAGGACAGTTTCAGAAAGTGAAGCAAGGAGCTTGAGAGCGCACACAGTGCCAGAATTTCAAGGATGTAAACAGAGCAAGTTATTAGTCTCCCCTGAGGCCTCCCACCTGACTTGCCTGGGAGAGCTCTCAGGGCTGGGGTCTCTCAGGGTACCACAGGAGCTCACTCCCCATTGGAACAAGTAGGGCTGGGCCTCTCAGATTGGGCAGCTGAGGCATCCTACCTAACTACAGAGTAATCTTCAATGGTATGATGATATAATTGTTTTCAAACAAAATAACATAAAACTTAACAATTATTAAGATGTGAACATGCATCGTTTTTTAATACTTCTTTCCATAAATATTTTGTGTCTATAAGAGATCAGTTTGCATATCTAAAATGCTCTAATGATAAATTCTCATCTGTGCGTCCAATAAAACTTTAAAAAATGTGACACATTTTTAAATGTACAGCAGAACTGCACTCCTTAAGGATTGTCAGAGGAGGTGCAACTAATCACAGTCCTGGCTTCACTTGCTCATGCATAACAGATATTCCCAAAACTGGGATGCCACATTAGAGTCTCTTCTGAAAAAAGATTTCTGAGTGAATCCATTGTTTGAAGTCTGTCTTGACTGTAGGCACTGCACACAGCAGAATTACACACAAATCTTTTAAGACCAATTCCATTTGCTACAGTGTTGCTTTTTCAAATGTATAACCTGGGGTTATCTTTGAAAAGAGTGAAACAAACCCAGTTCGTGTCTGTCCCCATCTCCTCCTGTGATTAGAGCACAAATAATACAGAATGAAATCCACCTTATGACATCGACACTCCCAGAAATCTGCCGACCACAACTCTGTACCACATCTTGTTTCATCACCGGGTCCTCCCTTCTCTGGTCCCCTGAAGGTAGAGTTTTCCAGGATTTTCATTATTATTTTTTCAAAAAAATTTAGTGCTATGAGGAGCTACAAATGATCTAAGAAGTGTTGAAGGCATGGTAAGTCTCCCCATTCCATAGCAGAGAGGTGACTTACACCTTATTTGTTTGTTTCTAGTTTTTTTTTTTGTTGTTTGTTTGTTTTAGTTGTGCATGTATTGGTTGACTGTTTTTGTGGGTTTTTTGTTTGTTTGTTTGTTTGTTTTTGGTTTTGGGTATGCTCCCATGCATTTAATAAAGTGTTCAATTTATTTATGACCTCTGAAAAGAAAAATGGTCTATACTTAGTACTTCAGAAGTACAATCCTATTTTGGGAAAGTAAAATGTACATGAGATTTATATGGCAGTGTTGACAGTGGTAAGGGTTGTAGAATCATAGAATCATAGAGTCACTAAGGTTGGAAAAGACCCGCAGGATCACCTCGTCCAACCATTCACCCATCACCAATAGTTCTCACTAAACCATGTCCCTCAGCACAACGTCCAAATGTTGTATGGAGAGCCTCTGTGAGGAAACACAAGGCTGACCCATGAGGAACATCGCAGTTCCAGCCAACTCCAGCCACTTTCACTACTGGTCGGCTGCTGGGCAGCCCATGTGGAAGAGAGTAGAAAGCTGGTGGTGTCAGTGGTAGAATGTGTTTAAGGGAGGGTAAAAAACACTGTTCAGCAAAGAGAAGAAAACATTAGAGAAACGGCTCTGAAGACACCAAGGCCAGAGGAGGATAAGGGAGAGGAAGTACTCTAGGCACAGGAGCAGAGATTGTCCTGCAGTCCATGGACAAGATCATTAAGCTATTGTTCTTTCTTGAGCAGAACTTGTTAATTGTGCAAAAGGTAATGTAATTTTGAAGTGGACAGTGCTTCTTAGTGACATGCAGTGTAAGGGGATGTCAGCCTCTTAACTCTGACCTGTAAAAATGTAGATGAACTGCCCACTATAAATTTGTGTTATTCCTCATTAATAACAAAGAGTATAGAAAAAAATGTTTATAGCTGGATGTGCACTTGGAAGATGTTTAGAATACCAACTGAAGTTTTTACAAATTCAGTAAATATTCCTGAATTCTTTTTCTAATTATTTTTCTTGTATAGAGAGTGTGAGCAGCTACAGCTGCTAACTTACCATTAGCTAGTAAGATGTACGGGAAATATGTCCAAAAGGAAAGTGACTGATTAGACCTGATTCAGAGTCAAGAAGAAGGAAGCAACTCATTTAGGTATCCACTTATTACTCCTAGTCTCAGTATGGCTGCTGTACTAACTCCCCTCTTGTACTTCAAGTCAAGTAACAACAGTGTACAGTGGATAGCTTTCTTGACTGATTTTATTGAGGTTTCCAGTCAGAGCCATGGCAGGTTAAAAGTAAAAATCTCTTGTCCTGATCTCACTATCTCTTGAGTAGAGAAAGTGAGTATTGTCTGTTGCTAGCCAGTTACAGCTTTATTCCTTCCTGTCCTAGATTCAACAGTAAAATTAGATAGTGATCGATCCCATCTGCATGCACACAGCCAGCTGTACTTGGAGTAAAAAGGCATGATTAAAGAGTCAAATCTGGCCTTGTTTCCCTGAGTGTACACGGGGAAATAAATCACACAGTGATTAATACTAAATCATGAAGTGTCTAGTAGCAGATGCTGAATTTCATGAGATTCTAAAGATGATTCCTGTTTAAAATAGAAGGAACAAGGGTAGCAACTTCAGTATAACTGTATGGTAGTTCTTGTGGAATGCCTTCAATTGTGATAACATCTTTTTTTCTTTGAGGTTTACCTTCTATCTACCTGAATTGTCTGTTTACAATTTCTATATCCCTGTTTTAATCACATCTAATCTTGCACACTCATTTTGTCCTTTTCCTACTACAGGGTAGGTACTCAGCGAAATTCTGATTCTGCACATAGGAGGATAAATGGATGGTGCTACAATAAGAGGAAAATAATGGCCTTCCTTATAGCACAAAGTGAATAAGAAAGTTCAAGCAGATTGTTAGCAACTTGAGAAAGAAACACAAATAATGTTTTCAATTTATTGTATTGGACTATGAAGTCAGAGATGGATGCTCCTGGTATGGCAGTAGAGGTTGAACCTTCCCGCCAATATTCCATTACATGTTGTTGCCATGTGACAGATGGCAGCAGAAGGGCATTCTGACGCAATGACATCTGACATGGAAGTGGAATGAAGCAAAGATGTGTAGCTGAATTCATCCACATGGAAAAAATTGCATCTATTGATATTTATCAACACTTGCTGAACATTTATGGAGACCAAACAGTGGATGTGAGCAGTGAGGTGGTGGGTACTGTGTTACAGCAGTGGCAAGAGCAGCAGCAGCTCAACTCCTCTGGTGCAGATTGTTAGGAGTGTGGCATGAAGGCTTTTATTCATTCTTGAGGAAAATGTGTAACTTGTGGTGACTGTGTTGACAAATAATGTTTTGTACCTAAGAATTTTCTTTATCAAATAGTGCTATTCTATTCCTTGTATCTCTTGTAGTTGTGTGGAAATAAATAGGAGGCATTAGTTTTGGAGCAACGTGTGTAGAAATGTATTTCAGTTGATCTTCCAAAGAACTTTTTTTTTGGTTTGCTCTTTCTCTTCATCCAACACAAAACTGCATGGAGGAAGGAAAGGTTAAAATCTGTAACTTCATTTTTTTGCACAAATTGCTCAGGATGATTTTGTTCTTCCCTTTTTTACTTTTTTTTTTTTTTCTTTAGATGGAGTGAGAGCATCCATAGTCTGTAATACTCATGCAATATCCATTATCTGGATGCTTCACAGGTCATCGTATATACAGTTCTCATACTTTTTTTTTTTTTTTCTATTTCTTAAATTCTATCTGAATATGTAATGTATTTTTCAAGGTTTGGGCTGCATAAATCCATTTTTCTACTTTATCCCTTCAATCAGCCAGAGGATATAAACTTCTACACCCTGCATTAATGTCCTGAATAGGCCACAAATGAGCTGAATTGAAATTAAAACATTATTACTTATGTTTATCATTTTAGATGTATCAACTTGATTAGCATTTAATACAAAAAAAAATAGTAAACTTATTTAATGTAGAAACTAATAACATTGCAAAGGAACCTTTACTTTGAGGCTGTAAATACCAAACAGGTTCTTTTTTTTTGTTTGTTTCAGAGATAACATTTAAGAAACTAAAATGCAATATTTTTCACTAGTTAAGAAGAAATTGAGAATGGTAAAGACAGGAATTACAGCTGCTTTTCACCCTGAAATGGTGGAGTTAGTGTTTGAGCAACAGAATTCTTTATTTAGCTCAGAGACAGTCCTGGTTCAGAAATGAGTATTTCAGCAGTTCTAGTGCCAATTACATTTATGTGACTTCAGTTTTCAGGGGAGGGGGGGAATAGGAGGGGGATACAGAGAGGGGAAAATAGAAGCCTGGCAGCCATATTCTTGCCATCCTACAATGTTTTTTTTAAGATCTGAATAAGGTTGTACTCATAGCTCCATACTCCTTTGTCAAGGCACAGCTGCTGCTGTTGGGAATACTACTTGTGAAATGGTTATTACCACTTTGCTGAAGGCGGCTATTACTCTAGTTATCTAAAGACAAGGAAAGACAAGACCCTGCAAAAATGAGATTTTAATCACTGTGTTGTTTTATTTGATAGTGATTTTAATCATTCCTCCCCCCCCCCCCCTTTCCCCCCTCCCCAGCTTCATTTTTACTAAAATACAAAATATAAAATGACTGTGAGCCCTCCTAGATGTTTCTGCTTGAACTTAAACCTCTGAAGTTGGATACGGTAGGAATAGGTACCTGAAGAACTTAATTTTGAAAATGCATGTGTAATGCACCTTTTCCAATCAAAACCTTTCTGTCTTCATACAAGCATACTCTTATTTACCAACTTCACATATGGGATCAATAAATTAGTGCTCAAAGGCAAAAAAAAAAAAAAAAAATCAGTTTCTAATCTGTAAAACCAGAAATAACCTGTTATTTTTACTTAGTACGCTATTTAGCTATGCTTAGGATTGCAAACAGATAATGATTTTATGCATGGGTATGTGGTTTGCTCACACTGGTTCCTTAATGGCCCATCACCTTTCTTCTTGTTTGTTTCTCATAGCTGTACATTATACTTCATCAGCAAACATCCTTAAATTAATAATTCAGCCAGTCTTCATAGAAGAGGATAGGAGAGGTGCTCCAGCCTTCTGATCATCTTCATGGCCCTCCACTGGACCCTCTCCAAAACTCTACAACTTTCCTGTGTTTGGGGCCACAGACATGGATGCAGTACTCCAGAAGAGGCCTCACAAGAGTAGAGTAGTGGAGGACAATCACCTCCCTGCTGGCCACCCTTGGAGAATGGCTGGGCAACCGTTTAATATGCTGGGATGCATGTCATCCAGCCCCATAGACCTTTATACATTCAGTTGCATGAGTTGGTCTCAGAGTTGTTCTGCCCTTACAGCAGGGGGAAGGGGGGGAGGAGATTTTTCTCCCTCTGTTCCCATCAAAAGTTTCATGGGTTTCCTGCTTGAATGATTTGTTCAAGAGGTAGTTTGTTTTTTTCAAAAATCTTATTTACTGCTGACTGATTAGAGGCTACTAATCATCCGACTTATGACCTCTTCTTTGGTTAGCATGGACAGTTTTACCCTAGAAGTTAAAGTTTAGTGATTTATCTATTAATCTTCACGCTACTTATTTTTCGATGATGTACAATCAGTCCTTTTTTTTTTTTTTTTTTTTTTTTCAGAATTGTGATCTCCACGTAAGATTTTCTAAGCTGCAAAGATAACACAATCAAATCAGTATTTTTAATTATCTTCCTACCAGTTGAGTGGATTGAGATAAATGATCATAAATTCAGTACTAACTTGAGTTCTTGTATGTGCTTTGAATATTCTTTTTTCACAAGTTTTAGGAGAGATATATTTTGAAGCCGGAGAAGTTAGCAAAAACTGTTCTGAGCGATTGTTCTGTTAGTTTTGAAACATTTCCATTAGTATCCATTTCCTTGATTAGAAATGTACAAAAGCATACATCTCAGTATAATCCAAAACATACTCACTGCTGTGGCGGAAAAAACTATTACTCAGCAACTATATAGTAATCTCCAGTTTATCATCATCATATATAAAAGGGGGGGCAGGGAGGTGTTGGAAAAAGCTTTTAACCTAGAACCTAGAATATGTAATATGTTTAGAACAAGTATATTTGGTAAGTTTAAAACAAAAAAGTGAACCAATACAGTCCAAGTAGTCCAAAGAGGATCTCAGTGCTACAGACTCATTAAGTTAGATATTGAGTCAAATTTCCTGCCTTCAGTGGTAGCTAACTCTATGCAAGTGTTTATCAAAGATCATTACGATAATTTTAGGTCAAGACATAATAAGCCACTCCTGTCAGTCTTACCCTTCTGAGGAGATAGTGGGGCCAATAGCACATAAGGACTTCCCAAATACATACTAGACCTGTACTTTTTCAGTCTCTGTGACTGACATGAGACATATTTATTTAGATAAATTAAAGGTCAAAGTTAGATAAAATCCAGAACTACTGCCATAGTTTTAATGATTACCAATATTTCTATCATGAACTAATGAGTTGATGAATGGAGTATGAAAGCACAGTTAGGTCGATATGTTTTGTTGTTGTTGTTGTTTGTTTGTTTGCTTTAAACTGCAAAAAATATCTTGAATTTGTCTACCAAATCAGAAAAATAAAAGTGTAGAAAATGAGTCTAGGTGTCTTCCAAAGACCAACTTCTTAATTGAAGTTATATCTGCAACTCTTTAAAAAAGAAAAGAGGTAATAAACATGCAGAGGGTAAAGGAGCGGGAAAGACAGTCATGTCTTAAAATTCAGGAATTGAAAGAATTGCTGAAAGTATAACAGAATTAAAAAAAAAAAAAACAAAAGCGAAATGTTCCTCAGACAGATAAAAATAACAAAAGAATGGTGCAGTGAGGATGGTGCAGTGAGGATGTAGTAGAGATTAAAAATAAAGTCTCAAAAATCAATAAAGTATATGTAAAACGACTTCTGTTAAATATAAAATATCCATAGTTTTCGGTAAATATGATAGCATGAAGAAGAATAAATGAAGTTGGGATGGCAGGTGGAATTTGTTCTCTGCAAATGAAAGCTACTATGAGTGAGTTAGGAGAAAACCTCAAGAATCTCAAGGAATTTAATTTATTCAGGTGTGAGAGAATTTGAAGTTACATACTGCATCCTGAATAAATGGTACATGGCTCTATATTTTTTTTTCCTTTTTATTTTTTTTTATTATCATTATTATTAACTAAGCAGTAAGAATAGTATTCCATGTACATAGTAATAGCCATGAAATGCCTGTGGTTAAGGCAAGAGAAAGAAAAGATCAGAAAGATACAAACTTGGTCGCGTGATGTCATAGACTTGTAGAGCTCTTACACAGGTTTTGGTGGAAATGAGATTTTAGGGAAAACCTTTAGGGAAAAAAAATAACAAAGAAACTAACAAAAAAAAAATCCAAAACCTTTTCTGAGAACAATGGCAGCTGAGCTCAGCTATGTTAGCCCTGTATTTTGCTGTGATGTCTTAAGTAGCGGACAGTAGGACTGTAGTAGGTATAAGCTACTTAGGTTTGGTTAAGCATGTAAAATAGCATCACAAGGAAAACAGTTAATGAAACAGGAAAAGCGAGATTTTATAGATAAACTGAAGAGAACTTGAGATCAGGCTGAGGCCTCAGGGCAGCTGCAGCTCCCCACAGGAGGGGCTCTCTGTGACAGCGACAGGGCCCGAGGGAACAGCATGGAGCTGTGTCAGGGGAGGGGCAGCTGGGGGTTAGGGACAGGTCCTGCCTGTTGCAGGCGTGGAACAGCCTGCCCAGGGCACTGTCTACAAAACTGAGTTGCCAGTGTTCAAGAAGTGTCTGGACAGCACTCTCCGACATCAGGTTTGAATTCTGGGATATCTCCTGTGAAGCCATGTGTTGAACTCACTGATCCTTGTGGATCACCTCCAACTCAGGATATTCTGTGATTCTATGATACTACCTAAGCAATGATGCTGAAATGGTAGATCCTGACATAAAGTCTTTTCAAAGCTGAAATTTGAGACAAACACTTTAATATGTACATCAATTACATTAAGAAAAGGGGGAAAAAAAAATCATCAAAAAAAGCCTAGTAAATCTGCTGATGGTTCCTAACAGTGAAATAACTAAAATAATTGTTTCACTGAAAATTTGCAGAAAGGTAACAAAAATCAAGTGAATGGAAAGGTTGTCATTGGGGAACTAACACAACAGTGGTTGGATGCCACAGGCATGAACAGGTGGCTGGCTGTGAATTTATTAAAGAGAGCAGAAAGAAGTTTTTGTACCACATACTCAGTTCAGTGGATTTTAGAATGCTTTTGCATTTAAAACAGCACAGACAGTAGACTTAACTATTTTTAGGTGAAATACAGTTAATCAAAAAGATTATGAGACATGCTTGTTTGTAATAGGAGGAGACAGGTGGAGGACCCAGGAGAATCCTTCCAGCACTGAATCCTATAGAACAGCTTCAGAATTGCCATCCTCCAAAATATCTGTTAAGTAGACAAAGTTTCCGCGAGTAGAAAATATATTTTTAGATAGCCAGTCCAGTTCTAAGCTTGCTGTAACTATTGCAACAGCAGTTTCACTGAAAATATTAGTAAAATTGGATTTGATATAGAAAGCTATTATTTATACGCAAATATAAATACCAATATCAGCTACAGAAAGCAGTGCTATGCAAACTTTCTTCAGCTAATGAAAGTATGTTACAGGTTTACTTCCCTCTAAAAATCCCTCTTCCTTGTACTGAGGACACTAGTGTAGGGACCACTTAGAATTACTGCGGTGAGGTTTGGACTTAGAGAATGTCCTTTCTTCTTTCCTATTTTGGCTATTAAATGATAAAGTGTTCTATAAGAAGTCTTTTTGTCAGAAGAACTGTTAGAAACTGACTGCTGAGGCTGTGTTACAGGAATAGATGTTGAAGCTAAGAGGTAGCTTTGCCATCTTTATGCAGGTCAGCACAGTGCCACAGAGATTAAATAGAAATTCACAAAAAAGCCAAAAAATCATTTTAATTGAGCCTGGGCCTTGTAGCACAATATTCTCTTAAAATAGAAATTTTCTTAAAGTAGAATGTTCTAAAAGAGCTTGAAAAGTGGCTTTTAATACTGACCTCAGTTTAAGGGAAGAAAAAAAGTGTTCCCTCTTTAGTTCTGTTTAATCTTCATGGCACAGAGCTGTGTCTCAGAAATCGTTTCCTTTTTTTCCTTTCCACTTTCAAATTTGTTAACTTTTTCATGATTAACATATAAGAAATAGATTTATTTTCAATATTTATGGCATTTAAATATGAATATATATATAAATAAATTTGAAAAATAGAAGTAAAGAGTAAAATTTTAGACATTTATTTTTAAACTAAGTATGAGGCAATTATTTCCCTTTACAATGCATCTGATTTGTATGAATTTATTCTTGCTCAGTTTATAGCTGTAATCCTATTAAAATAATCAGGAACTTAAGGGAAAGTGCAGTCCTAAGGACAGAACTATGAGAACTATGCCCTCAATTACGTGCATATAATAAGGTTTAAATTTGCCCTTGATGTTTACAGTATCTCTAAAGATGCCATTTAACACTTTGTCAGAAATAGAATCAGTGTCATGTCATCTTTTTTTCAAAAGGATTAAATTTACTTTTAAATCCAGGAATGTTGCTTAGCAGCATTTGTGCAATGCAGGCAAAAATCAAAGCCTTTTTTCTGAAACACAACGTGTGGAAGACAGAAGACAATTGACTCAAAGCGAATCTAAAAGTCAGAGGAGACAGTAACTATAACATGGAATTGTACCGGGTAATGGAGCCTGAACATTGCAACCACTAATTATAGTCCAAATTATGTTCATGGGGGTCCCTGTCTACAAAGCTGAAGGAGCACTTCTTCAATTCTTTCTTTTCTAGAGTAAGGTACTGTAACAGACAGGGCCTCCAGGGATGCTGCAGCAAGTGAAAGGAGAAGCATGTCTTGTTCTTCAGGTGTTCCCTGCTGGCACAAACCCCTCTGGGCTAACAAAGAAATTCGTAAGCAGTCAACTTTGCCACTGTTAGTCATGGGTGGGGAACTCACAAGACAGGTGGGGAATTTCATTAGAATAACTCCTTTTTACCAAGATTGTGCAAAAAAGAAATGATTTTCTGCCGTGTAATAAAATTCACTCTCCTCCAAAAAACTTGCAAACCACGGTGGGAATTTTCAGTGTGATTCAGCTATCAAATCTCTGGATCCAGTAACAGGCTCCAGGCTGCCCTATTTAACCTGTCAGTTTCATAAATCTTAACCATCACTTAAATAAAACATTACATGTTCTGCAAGAACAATTCTACATCAAACACGAAAGATTGCATATAAGGGATACTGAAATATACTGATAAATATCTGATTGCAGACATCATTAACATTTAAGGTACTGAAAAGTTTATGTTGCGAAATTATGGTCAAATTCAAAGTGTACAGCAGTATTTAAGAGCTGTGCTATTTTGTCTTTAAAAAAAAAAAGCAAAATATATATTTTCTGTACAGAAAAGATTCCCTGCATGTAGTTATTCCACAGCCTAAAAAATCAGGGACTTGGATATAGATATAGATATCACTACCACATCACTGAGCAAATGTGAATGAAGTAGCATATGGGCTCCCCACTAGGCTTTTTCTCAACAGTCAGGATGATGATTTTTCTTTAGATTGTGTTAGCAAGGGCAGTGAAGATGCCTAAACTCTAACATGAAAGTCTAAATATACCTAAATGCTGTACCACAGCCTTTACACCGGAGTTGGCACTTCTTCTAGCTAGATAAACTTAACAAATCTACAAATACTTATCATTCTGAAGTGGGCATAAAATTTCAGGCTGCGTACAAAGAGACATAAACAATCTAAAAGTATGTTTCCTAGCTGATGTGTCTGCCCAGGAAACGCTTCCACAAAATGCTGTTTTGTACCAATAGAGCACATCCCATAGTGGATAGCAATAAACATATGCCAAAAAAAAAAAAAAAAAAAAAAATCAAGTTAGGGAAAAGGTAGATTTCGCCTTATCATTTTTCAGCACCTTGTTAAGAAGACTCTGGCCCGGTCTGCTCTTTGTTTAAAGTTTGAGTAAAGCTATCTGTAGACTAATGAGGTGTACTTCATCATCACTCACACAGTGATATTAATCTGTCTCCTGTGTCATGTCTCCAATGTATTCTTTGTGCTTACTATATTAAAAAAAATCATTTTATTTTTTCCATAAAAACATTTTTCTTTAAAAATCTGCAGTGCATATATAATGAATATAATAAGCATGAGATTACCTGACAGCAGAAGTAGCAGGGGATTTGAAATTAGTGCATATTACATTCAGATACCCAGACTGTGTAAGCATTCAAATAGCTTTGTATTAGGATGCTTGATGGCCAAAGATCATCAACAATCACATCAAGCACATTTGAGGTCCATGCTTAGTAAAGGTTTTACTGCCTATTTGCCAACTCCATTTCTCAGGAGTGTTTATGTTCTACCTCTTTGTGTGCTGCTAAAAGCAGAGCTTTATCATTACTGCATCCCTCAATTTTAGAATTATTTCCTACCAGATGCCTATTTAAGATCTAGTTAGTCACTTCTGAGGCCAGGATCAAACTATACATTTCTTGTTCCTAGATTTTCTCTGACCACAATTACTCAATTTTAATATTATGATAATTATCTTGTTTCATTTTACTTTCAAAGTGGCATTGTGTGTGTATGCACATGTATGTGTGGGCATGCATGTAAGGATTGCAATATTAAGTATTTGATTATCCTATTTGGTGAATGTCAATTTCTCACATTTTCAACCATTTAAAGTACTTCCAGATTACACATTGATGGGTGTGTAAATGACAGCAATAATAATGATAATAATGATAATTTCTGCAATTTGGAAGTGAATTCTTCTAAGTTCAGCTGTTCCCATAGGGTTTTGTCTGCATGCAAATTAGATATAGAAAATAGGCCTATTCTGATTTTGAAAATGACCTGAAACTGAAGTAGATAAAGCTTTGAGAATCTGAATTCAGCCCAGGTAACCTTTTTGCTATTTGCATAATTTGAAAAAAAATAAGTAATTGATCAGTATTAGATTTTTGAATCTATTACTAATATTTAGTGGGAAGTCTACTATGTATAGATAATTATAGATGAAGTGAAAGTGAGGTAAAAAAGGTATATGTATATATACTTTATATGCACGCTTCTATAGTCATACAAACACGAAAATGTATATACACACATATATACAAACATACACAGGTATACTTTTTCTTCTCTTCTCTTAAATATATGCAGGGGGCACTTTTTAAGATACAAAAATGAATTTTCTAAAAATGCCTTTGGTATCTATTTTATCTCTGTCATTGAAAAGTTGCTTTGGAATAATTTAACACACTATGTATCATTATTCAATAACTGTATTTCAGCCAATCTTTGGATCTGCTGAATTAATGAGACCATTACTTCTAAGGAGACAAAAACAGATTTGGGCTTCACACAAGTACTGAGCTGAGCAGACTGTATCAGACCCCCTTTTTGTTGCTGTCAAGAAGAAATGTGTATTAGCTGGAATTCTGAGTCCTGATCTTGCTTCATGTCACTTGGCTTCAGCTTCTATTGAAGTTAATGAGGGTTGAGGATACCCAGTACTTTGTAGGAACTACTAAGCAGCTCTTGGGAATGGCTTTGTTGTTAATTATGTTTTCTTTGAACTTCAGCACTTGAAATTCAGACCCCCCCCTACCCCCCCCAATCTTGTAAACATTTATGCATGCAAATGACTTCTCACATATGCACTGTATTCAATTCAACCAAATTCAGTGAATCTGTTCAAGGATCAGAGCATTTGTAGAATCAGGGCCATTGTCTGCAATGCATATCTGCACTTGTGAAAACCAATGAAAATTTTACTCTCATAATTTCACCTATGCTGTAGTGAATTCTCCTAGAGGTTATTATGGCATTACTACAAAAAGGGTGCAATGAAGGCAGAGTAAAAATTCTTGAAATGTACGTGCACATTTTATTTGTGTTATCCCTGTTTTGAATGAAGTTTGTCTTCTAAGACAATCTGACAGGAATAGTTGGTCTTGAGGAAGAACAGGCTTTGAGAAAGAAGACCCGAGGGAAGACAGGGAGGGGGAGAATGAGACAGTCAGAGCCCAAAGCACTTGACTAAACTGTTTTATATTTTTCTTGAGCAGTTATTTTCACTTTTAAAGCTGTCAAGTTTTAATCATTACCTTATGGGATATGGTAAGTAATTGTTAAAAACAAAAGGCATATAATAATCATAAATGAAGTGCATTGAATTAGAAAACAGATTCTGACTACCAACTACCTTCAAGACTTAACTGAGCAGCAATTTTCTGACAACATAATAATTATTATTTACTATTTAAATTGAGGAATAAAAAATGCTGGTTTTAAGAGTTGTTTTAAGAATTAATCTTGGGACACAACTCAAGATTGCTGGTGGGGTAAATGTATGACGGAAATTTTCAAGATATTCAGTGAAACACTTCAATGTGTAAGGCCTATTTCAGGTCTTAGGAAGACCAAGGAAATGTATGTAAACTTCAGTTCTCAGCTCCTCTAAGTAGCTACCTATCATACCTGCAGGAAACTGGAACTGCAGTTTTGTGTGAAAGATGTGGTTTGTCTCAATAAAACTGATAAATCGGGAGTAAGCTCACAAATTTATCTGCAGCTGAAGACAGACCTCCAGAGAAGAAAAGATCTCAAGACAAAATAAGAAGGTCAACAAGGATGATATATATTGAAATAAGTTACTCTGGGACACTGTGTCTCCCAGATTGAGGTCTAAAAATTAGTGCAGATCTTTATTTTGCCTAAGGGAAGCTAGGTGCCTCAAGCCATCTCCAAACTAGCCTGTAGAAGAGTGAGCATCTGAAACTTAGTCTGAAGTGCAGACAGCCTTCCCAAGGGGGGAAGAGGCAGGAAGGTGATAGTTGTACGCCTTGCCACTGGGACCAGCCTTTTGACTCCTGAATTTGGGAGGTACATCCTCAGGCCAAGAAGCCATGAAGCTACTCTGAAAATAGTCTCTTGTCTCATTTAACTCGAGAAGAGAGCAACTCTTGTATTTTACAGTATCACTAGCTGGTTCTTTTCCCCTTCTTCAAAATCTTAGTCAGTGTATCTGGAATGTGGAAGACTGATTATTATTTATTTATTTAAATTCTGATAAGTATGCCTGAAACCATTTAAGATTATCTCATTGAAGAGTTATACTCTTGATACTTTATGAGAGGTAAGCAGAACACACAGAAACTAAATAAAGTGATACTAGCTCAAAGACTGACACCAAAAGAAAATATATATTTCAGAGGTTAAAACAAACATTCATTTATTTCTTTTGTCCAGTAACAGTTTTATGTAGAATACCTAATTCCACTTAAATTCCAATTCTTCCTAAATATTTTTCACAGTCATTGGTCATTTAATTTGAATTTTACATAAGTAACAAGTTATTAATATTATATTTATAATGTTTATATGATAAGGTAGTATATAAATTGGCATTTCTTTTGGACAACTTTTTTTTTTTTTTAAATGCCATTTCACATTCACATATGAGGATGTTATGTTTAGACTGTAATGGGAAGTGACACATCCAATGCAAAAGTAAAGTTGTAAAACATACACAGTAAACATAATTTGGAAATATTTCTAATGAAAACTCAAGAGAGTTTCCTGAGGGTGTCATGGGTGCATATGACTGTTTCTTGTTTCAGCTTTTCAAAATATAGTACAAAACTAAGTCTTCAAAGGTCCTTCACAACATTTAAAAGATGAATTTTAAATGTTTATTCAGCCATGTTTTTCTGTAGTCATTTCTAACAGATTCAGTGTGTCACAATCAAACTTTGAGACTTTGATTTTGAGTAAACTGGACTTCACCAGGAATAGTCTTCATGATGAGATTCCATGGTTATAGTATTTGTAGGTCTCTTTGGTTTGTAAACCTGATTGTCCAGAAAGAGTACATAAAGCAGAATATATTTCTTCTAGTTCATGTGCCAAGGCTTACTCCCCAGGAAAATCAAATCTCAACTACAGAGTACAACTGGCTTCATCCTGAAATGGTGGCAAGCTTGAAATGGAACACAAACTTGGACCAAGTGTCTGAGAAGCACTGCAAAGTTCAAACAGAGCCTGTGGGAGTCTAGAAATGGCACTGTGATACTTACTGAGGCCAATAAACACTGAAGGGAGGGGTGATTGTGTCTGGGTAACAAAAATATTTAAATTTCCTGAGAGACAGTTCAGACACTCTAATTTAGCAACTACCTACTCCTTTAGAATGATGTGGCTATTTAGACAGAGAAAATAGACCCCTGAAAGCTATTAACCGATTACCTTAATACATATAGATATAAAAATAGCTGTAATAATCCATTCTTGGTGACTAGATGCAAGTGGAAGTGACCCACAACAGAGTTTTTATGTTTTTCTGTGCTGTGCCTCAAATCACGCATTTTGTATAATTCCAATACTAAGTCCTCAGTTCCTGGTCAGAAATGTCAGTTGCTTCAGTAAGTGATTTTCTTTACCTTATATTACCACAGCTAAAGGGGCATGTTTTCATTAGTTCAGCTTACAACAAGAAGATTCACAAAGCAGTAACAGTGACTCCAGTAAAGACTGTACCTAGTCGGCAAGGATTAATATACGGTATGTTCTTGAACAAGGTTCTAACACTTAAAAGTCATCTTTTTGACTTTTCTTTTTGATTCCCTTGAAAATGTTTCTTTTAGCCGTGGTTGTCCTGCAAGTCAAAGACTGTATGGGACTGAGTGGGGGTAAAGCAGAGCTCTATGGCACAATTTCAGAAATTGGTTATGGAGGTCATTCTGAAAATGATGCTTCCTATTTATTTTTGTGAAAACTACAACAGATACAAAGAGCACAATAACACTGTCTCATCGAAAAAAATGTGCGCTACAAAACACTAGTATTCAATATAGACACCATTACTAAATGTACATTTTCACCAATATTGAACAAGATCATGCATGTTGCACTCATAACAAACTGCATGAGCAGAGGTGACCCACGATTTCAAAGCTGTTACGATGGCTTTGTTACTCAGAAAATGAGTCAGTCTTCTACTGGCCCAAAAAAAAAAAAAAAAAAAGGAAGTCAGAATGCACAAAATATGCACTATAGAGTGAGTGTGGAAGGACAATTCAGCAAAGTATAGCAACGTGCTCCACAGTCTTCAAACTGGCTTGGGGCCTGGTATCATAGCATTGCAAGAGAAATTTTGTTTTCTTCTCCGTCCTGATTCTTCAAGTTTGAGCCTTCAGCTTAGAAAGCATAGCAATGTAGTGGTCAGAGATGATAGTTTGTCTGTGGTCCAGGAAATCCAGAAGGATCACCCCTTTCATGTCTATCCCAAAAGGCAGTACACATTACTTTACCTGCTGTGAGATGTGTCTTGATCTTTCACTTCGATGAGGAATTCACATGTTGCCACTCCATGGACTGCTGTTTTGACTCTGGCTCATAGTGGTGGTGTTTCTTCACTGATAACGATGCAGTCCAGGAAGAGGTCACCTTCAGCCTCATATTGATTCTAGAGGTCCTGACAAGTTTGCACACAGTTTTCTTTCTGTTTCTCTATAGGAATTCATGTCACCCACCTGTCATACTCTCAAATATTCCAACATTGTCACCATCATTTCCAAATCATCAAAGCGAAATTGAGCTTTGTACACAATTTCCTGATAACAATCTGCCATTTCACTAAGAGACCAGATCGGGATTCTCTTTGTTTCACGGTGTGACAGCTGTGCATGGCTGTCTGGAACATGGTTCGTCTTCCACATTGCTATCACCACTGCTGAAATGCACCACCCAGCATCTTATTGTGCTGATATTCCCTGTTTGATCTTCACAAATATTTAGCAAGAATCAATGAATATCAATGGATGTAATGTTCTTCACATGGAAGAACTGAATTCCACACCTTTGCTTCAAATGCACTTCATGTCACTTGTTGCTTTGTCAGACTGCCCCTCTGCTGCCATCTGTTGCACAGCAACAAAATGTAATGGAATATTGGCATACCATCAGTGTCTGCCTCTGATGTGTTTTAAAAACTAGGGCGGGTCCTGCTTCACCAACCTGATCTCCTTCTATGATCTAGTGACTCGTCTGGTGGATGAGGGAAAGGCTGTTGAGGTAGTCTACCTAGACTTCAGCAAAGCCTTTGACACTGTCTCCCACAGTATTCTTCTGCAGAAGCTGGCAGCCCGTGGCTTGGACGGGTACACTCTTGGCTGGGTAAGGAACTGGCTGGAGGGCCGGGCCCAGAGAGTGGTGGTGAATGGAGTTAAATCCAGCTGGCGACCGGTCACGAGTGGTGTTCCCCAGGGGTCGGTGCTGTGGCCTGTCCTGTTTAATATCTTTATTGATGACCTGGATGAGGGCATTGAGTGCACTCTCAGTAAGTTTGCAGATGACACCAAGTTGGCTGGAAGTGTTGATCGGCCTGGGGGTAGTGAGGCCCTACAGAGGGATCTAGATGGGCTGGATAGCTGGGCTGAAGCCAGTGGGATGAGGTTCAACAAGACCAAATGCTGGGTCCTGCACTTTGGCAATGCTACAGGCTTGGGGCAGAGTGGCTGGAAGACTGTGTAGAGGAAATAGACCTGGGGGTAAAGACTGATACGCAACCGAACATGAACCAGCAGTGTGCCCAGGTGGCAAAGAAGGGCAATGGCATCCTTGCTTGCATCAAAAAAAGTGTTGGCAGCTGGAACAGGGAAGTAACTGTCCGCCTATACTCAGCACTGGTGAGGCCGCACCTCGAGTACTGTGTCCAGTTTTGGGCCCCTCACTGCAAGAAAGACATTGAGGCACTGGAGCCTGTCCAGAGGAGGGCAACAAAGTTGACAGCGAATCAGCATTCTGCCCTTGTGACTAAGAAGGCCAATGGTGTCCTGGAGTGCATTAAAAATAACACAGCCAGCTGGTCAACTGAAGTTCTCGTCCACTTCTACTCTGTCCTTGTGAGGCCAAGACTGTATCCAGTTCTGGGTTCCGTGGTACAAGAAAAACAGCTGCTGGAGAGAAGCAGATGGAAGGCTTCAAAGATGATTAGATGTTGGGAGCATATCTCCTATGAGGAAAGGTTGAGACATCTGTGACTGTTCAACCTGGAGAAGACTGAGAGGGGGTCTTAATGCTTATAAATATCTAAAGTATGGGAGTCAAGAGGCCAGGCTCTTTTCAGTGGTACCTAGTGACATGACAAGGAGCAATGGACACAAAACTGTAAAACAGGACATAACATCTGAACATGAGAGGAATTTCCTTGAGTGTGTGACAGAGCACTGGGACAAGCTGCCTGAAGAGCTTGTGGAAGCTTTTCTCTGCAGATAATCAAAACCTGCCTGAATGCTTTCCTGCATAACCTAGTCCAGGGAACTTTAGCAGAGGGTTTACACTGGATGATCTCCATAGGTGCCTTCCATCCTCTGTGATTCTGTGGTCCTCCATCTTTTTGTAAGCACAGAAAATTCTTCTATATTTCCTTCTAAATGCAACTCAAGATAACTTCCATGTACTAGGATGAAAATACTGATACTAGCCTCTTTGACATCCTAGGAAATATCACAAACACACACACACCAAAAAAAAAAAAAAAAAAAAAAAAAGTAGAATTTCTCAAACAAGAATTACAAAATAAGTCTTGTTTTATCTCATCTATTCAGTCCTGATGTTTTAGATTCAGGCTCTCTGTGCTGTGTGTAATACGCGTCATCTTAACACATAGATCTCCTTTCCTAGCAGACCTATTCTAAATCATATCTATGTAAATTCAGCAGAATGACAGAAAGGTATGAAGGTATGCAAAAAATTCTGAAGTTCGCTTCATATCAATTAGTCTGCCTCCATTTACAGTTCTAAAAAAAAGTAAAAACAAATTTTCTCTGAGTTCAATTCCAGTGTAAGCTCCAAAATTCTGATTTTGTACTTTTATTCTTTTAACCAATACACTCTTATGTTTCTTAACTGTAATTTCTCTTTGACATGTAATTATTTCTTAAAGGCAGTACTGGAAAGTTAGCATACTCTATAATACAGTATATATTATATAGTATACTATATATATCATACTATACTATAATACTCTGCCTGTATTGAAATTTCAAATTCTTTCATAACATCTTTATTGGCTATAAAAATCAATCTTTTTTTATGCAGTGTACACTTGTGTATGCTTTGTAAATAGTATCACTTTTCTACCTTTTTCAGTAGGGGAAAACTTTGTTTTACTAATTCAGATGCTATAGAAGATATGCTCCTGTCACGGAGTTATCTAGATAAATCTGTGCCTGTGACAGGGGGGCAGTAGGCTTGTGGGCCCCCTGGCTTCCCGAAAAAAAAACAGAAAACAAACAAACAAAAAAAAAAACCAAAAACGGAGCAGTGGCAACGATCTAAGAAGGAGAACTTATTTTACTAACTATGATGTCTGAATGCAAGATGACACGATATAATACAATCTAATTGAAAGTAAGGATAATAAATCAAATGAAATAAGAGAGAGAGAGCAAAATAAAGAGAGAGAGAGAGAGAGAGAGAGAGAGTTTCTGAAACCGAAAGCCCTACTTGATGAAGGTGCATGGCTTGGAAGCACACCCACTCCTCTCCCTGGCAGCGAGCGAAAGCCAAAAAAAACCATGCACAACCAGATGACATATCTTCCATGATGTATCTTCCTTCTCTGACTGTGAGGTCCTCTGGGATACATAGTTCTTTTTCTCTTTTGTCCATGATGTTATGATGTGGAATACCAACAGCAAAATTACAAAACCATGACAGCTCCTGTGGTAAAAAGTATGCTGGGAAAGGCTGTGTTAGTCCGTATTTTGTATTAACAAATCATCAAAGAATTCAAGAGAAGAAAGATGCAATTTATTTTAAGCGTCCATGAACACCTATGGAGAAACGTATGACATCTCTGAATACCAAATGAAAACATTATCATCAGTGATACTCTAATGAATACGAAATAACTCTGTAATGAGAAGGCTCTAAGTGTTATTTTGATCAATTATGTCACAATACTGTGGGAATATATCAACAAGTATTCATAGGCTGTGAGCTCTTATCTGATTTTTAACTATATAATTAATACACATATCATTTTTTTCCATAACTTAAGAGTTGTGAAGAAATCACTATATTATACCAGAATTCAAGAATTCCTTACTTCTTAACCTTAACCTTCTTAATTCTTAACCTCCCTTAACCTCTTGCTCAGAAAAATCAACCTTTTTCATCCTTTAAAACAAAAGAAGAAACGGTAAAGCAGCATAAAGTGTAGTATATTTTTTCCACAAGAAGACAGCAGAAGATATGTGGGATAAAAACACTATAACTGCCAAGACAGCAGAAAAATAAATAACCTGTTAGTACACATTTCTGTCATCTGCAAAATTCAGGATAAGTCTTTCACTAGAAAAAAAGCTGGTGGGTTTTATCTTTATAAAGGTAAAATCTTCATGCATACTATACTCTCTTATCAGCTCCATTCTATGTTTTCAAAGAAAATTATGATAATGAGTGAAAGCTAAATGTCTAACACAGATTCACACGTTTTTCATAACCTTTGAAGAATTGAAATTACAAAAAATAAACCTACATGCCAATAAAATAAGAGAATGTCTGCCACGTTGTTAAAGAAATCACGTATCTTTCCAATTGTGCTCTGATCAGCTTAGCTAATGGAAAGAACATATTTTAGTGGAATTAACTAGAGTTAACAGAATTTTTCTAATGGAATTACTTAAAATCATATTTCATTCTTTATTAACGTGAAGAGTGAAGTGATGTTTTATGTCATTTATGTGAAGTGGAAACTTAAATTCATGGTGCTGTATATCTTCAGAATCTACTGCCTTGATTAATACTTGAATACTCTCAGCTTCTGAAAACTAGGCTCTTTAGAAAATTAAGAAAAAAGGCTTTTAAAATGCAAGTTTTTCTAAATCATGCAATCAAACCTTTCCGGTATATTTGAAAAGGGTGGGAGTGCAGAGAAAAGGATAGTACCTTGGCAGTATTCAGTATGCTTATGGTTGCAATAAAGCAAAACACAGTAGAATCAAACTATCCCTAGTGGCTGTTTGGTAGCTGTCAGTATTGTCCAATACAGATGGTGTCTGACATGGAAGTGTGTATGAAGCAAAGGTGTGTGACTGGATTTCTTCATGAGGAAACATTTGCAAGCACTGACATTCATTGATACTTGCTCAGCATTTATGGAGATGAAAGAGTGCACAGTGAGTTGGTGAATGGTGCATTTCAGGAGTGGTTGCAGGAACATGAAAATCAAGCCATATTTGGGATGGCCATGTAGATTTTTACAAGCGCAGCAAGTAGACACTTTTTCATTGCTGGTGAAAGTACATAGCTAATGGTGGTGATTATGTTGAGAAATAGCATTTTGTAGCTGAGAATTTTCTCTGTCAAACAGTATTGTTGTGCTCCTTGTACTTGTTGTAGTTCCTATGGAAAGAATCATAGAATGGTTTGGGTTGGAATGAACCTCAAATATCATCAAATTCCAACCCCCCTGCCATAGTCAGGGATGCTAGCTACTAAATTAAGTACTAGACCAGAATGCCCGGGGCCCCATCCAACTTGGCTTTAAACATCTCTTGAGAAAGGGCATCCCCAACCTCTTTGGTCATCCTGTTCCACTGCCTCACCACTCTCAAGGTGCTTACAGGGAGAGCACGTTTGGTCTCTTCTCACTGGTGACAGGTGACAGGACAAGGGGAAATGGCCTTAAGTTGCACCAGGGTAAGTTTAGGTTGGATATCAGGAAAAACTTCTTTAAGGAAAGGGTTGTTAAGCACTGGAATAGGCTCCCCAGGGAGGTGGTTGAATTAGAATCCCTGAATGTGTTTAAAAACCGTTTGGATGTGGTGCTTAGGGACATGATTTAGCGGAGGGTTGTTAGAGTTAGGGGAGTTTGGTTAGGCTGAGGTTGGACTCAATGATCTCTAAGGTCTTTTCCAACCTGAGCAATTCTGTGATTCTCACCGTAAAAAACTTCCTCCTGACACGTAATCTAAATTAACCCTCCTTTATTTTAAAACCATTCTGCCTTACCCTATCACTGTCTACCCAGGTGCAAGCTTGATTTCTCTCATGTTTATAAACTCTCTTTAAATGCTGGAAGGCTGTAAAACCTTTAATCTTTAGAAATAAATAAATAAATAAATGAAATAGGCAGTATGACTGTCTGAGCAACCAACATAAATACATTTTTTCTCTTACTATTATAAGAGCAAGAGGACACTGAGGAAAACAAATGCACAAGGGAGTGAAAAAGCATATATGAAAGCAAATATTTCATGCCCAAGCTGCTACCCTTGTTTGAGTCTCACTCTTAATCTTGCCTTAATTTTTTAATATTTTTTATGAGCAGGTCCTGTAAATCCATATACAGTGTGGTAGAATCCAAAAACCCCTCAAGTTGTTCTGCAAATTATCAAAATCAGTCAATCAAAATCAATTATAATCTGCAACTAGAAATCACTTCAGGAATTAATATTATTCTCTGTAAATCAGAAGTATTTTACTTATTGTCCTTGAATAACCTTCTGAAGGAGATGTCTTGTTTTTATTCACTGTTTTCTTGGCAATTTTGCTCTTCCTAAGCCTTTTATTACACATGCTTATAAACTTCCAGCTTGAGGTAGGAAATGAGATAACTGGTTTCAATTCAGATTTTTTTTCTTACTGTTCTTTTAAAGTTAAGTTTATTTATTAAGATTTTTTTAAAAATAACTGATTGAGTCATTTGAAGTTCACAACAACAGTAAAAAAAATCACACCTCAAATTCTGTGTAGCAGCACACTATCATTGAATCTTTTAGCTTTTAGTGATCCACACCATGTTTTTGAGGAACTCTTAAAACAGACACTTTGAAGACCCTAACCTTAATGAACAGCAAGTTCTACAAATATGTAAAGTGGTCATTAGATCCAAGTTCTTATGGAGATGCCACTGCTACTCACTGCCATTTTTTTTTGTTTTGTTTTGTTTTGTTTTTATGTTAATATCCTTTTATTCAAAGTTAATCCTTGGGTTTTAAAGTGTATTGCCACATGCAGATCTTGATGGAGTTTAGTTTTGAAATGGATGAAAATGGGGAGAAAAAGAAAACAACAACAACAACAAACAAAAAAACTACTACCACCCCCACAACAAAAAACAAGGAAAGGCTGAACTGACAGATTCCTCCATGCCTAGAAGTAATATGACATACTTCTGCAGAAAGATGCTGATCAGTTACTGATTTCTACCAGTTTCCCCATCAGGCAGCCAGTCTCTCTCCACTTTGTGCAGTCATTGCATTCCCATCCATGAACTCTGCAGGACATGGGTCAGGCCATAAGCAGTCAAATCACATTCCTCTCTTCTCCCCAAGACATAGACAGCTATGATGAGCTGAAAGTACCTGCTTGCCATTCACAAAGACTGTAGTGTAGCTGTGTTATCATTTCCCTCCTTTAGTTTACTCAATCACTTGATTCACCAGGTGCATCACTCTCCCTCTGGGCCAGTGCAAAGGATAGATTAATTATGCTAATCATACACTCTAGGCAGCAAATGCACAAAACACCCGCCCCTTCTATTCCTCCAGCCAATTCTTTTCCATCTACACTTCTTACCTCTGGGTCTCCCCAGTGTGCCTGAATTTTCACAGGGCTGGGATTTGGAGACAGAATCCAAGACTTTCCTTTAGTCATCCACTGCTACCAAGCCATGTTAAGAAGCTTTGCTTCTTCTGACTACTGTGGATATCTGTACACTTGTTAGTTTTCAAAATTTAACTCCATAAATACTAATACTCATAAATCATTTATTTTCAAACCAGTTCCTGACTGTGTTACTTTTCCAAAGCTACTGTTATACCAAAATTCAAGGTTTTGATGCTTTCTACAATCACTTTTTTTTTTCTCCCCATATCCAGCACTAAGTTAAATCGCACAAAACAAAAATTATTTCATAAAGTACACTATTGCTTGGGATTTTATATATCATAAGATATAAAGTAACGTGGGTAAAAATGGGTTCAAACATTTATTTGCTTGTTTTCTGTGTACGTTTTTTAATTTGTTCAAATCCTTCAACACAGTTCTACAGCAGACTTTTCCAGGGATCCCTTTCATTATCGCAAAATTTTGAACTAAAATTTATTCCTCTGTTAAAACTAAAGAGATTTCTGTCTCAATTCTACGATTATATGATTCAGTGCTGGAAGAAAATCTACAGTAAACTGAAAAAAAAAAAAAATTACTGGCATCACTAAAACTGTGACCATGTAAATGTCAATATAATTGATTACCTCTACAGAGATTATTTTTGAAACAGCTTTTAATTTCTCGGTTCTGACAGAGTTTTCCAGTTATCTGATGTTTCATTTGCCACCTACACAATCTATGATGTATTCCTATCTCTTCAAATGTTTACATGTGGTCATTGTATATTTTCTCAGGATACTAAAAAAAGTATGGGAAAAGTGTGGGGAAAATATAATAACTTGATATTAAGCACATCAAAAATAACACCAGGCCTAATCTACAGATGATATCATTAATTTTCATGTCTGACTGAGAATCACTCCTTTTTTAGATGTGAAACTGACAGAGAAATGCCAGTTTGTCACACCACAGCACCAAAAAAGCTAGGCATCTTGCCATCAAAACTGTCCTGTTTGCCAGGGCATTGTCCAAAATAGATTTTTGAATATACATAATGTTAAATAGAGTTTCAAATGAGACTATATGGGGAATGTGTTTAAATTCCAAAACTGAACTTATCCAATTTTTTCTTAACACTGTAGTGTTAATACATTGCACTAGTACACAGCAGAATAAATAATGTGTTGCACTCATTTTGTTGGTGTTTGTTAGGATGCAATATTGGCAGATTTTGAATCAAGTGACCTTCCCTAACCCTCAGAGTCTGCTAAGCCAGGGACAAAGTGAAAAATCAAGGTCATTTTTCAGCCTGTGTTAACTAGAATGTCAATTACCCTTTTGCTCTGCCACAAAGCAGTCACAGAGAGTTAGTGCACACGCTTAGACATGAGCATGCAGAGAGGGACAGCCTCAAGATATATTCAGTCTGTTGCTGTCAACGTATGCCTTTCTAACTCTGTTGGCAGTCAATATGCTACTCAAGGTTTGGTTCATTTTTTAGGCTCTCAGTAGTTAATTCAAATGCACTCATCTGTAATCCCTGGTTAATTGGAAGGAATATTTCCCAAATTCTGTGCAGTTTAAATGTTTAGCACTTTTGTAAAAATCAAAGAACCATAGCTGGTTGAGTTTGGAAAGGACTTCTGGTCACTTGGTCTAATCTCCCTGCTCAAGCAAGGTCACCTTGAGCAGGTTGACAGGAACTATGTTCTGAAAGCTTTTGAGTAACTCAAAGAAAGAAGGCTCCACAGCCCCTCTGGTCAACTTATTTCTTTTCTGTGCTCTATCACCACAGTAAAGAAGTGTTTCCTGATGTTCAGACAGAATTTCCTGTGTTTCAGTTTGTGCTCACTGCCTTTTGTCCTCATACTGGACAACAAGAGCCCAGCTCTTTCTTGTTTAAATACTACCTTCAGATATTCGAACACAATGATAAGATCTCCTCTGTGGCTTCCCTGCTGCAGGCTGAAAAATCCCAGCTTTCTCAACTTTTCCTCATATCCACTATCCTCACTACTCCATTAGATTAATATCCTTAATGCCCTTAATTACATAGATATTAAGATCCTTATTCAAAGGCTATATCCTACTGTGCAGACATGGCTGAATTAACACAGTCAAAATTTCCACTGCAAGATGGACATGGCTACAAAAAGCCATTCTGGAAAGATATGTAGCCAAATTCAGTGGTGGTGACAGCAACGTGAAAGAAAAATTACATCCTGGATGGCCATACATAGCTGTCACATAACAAAATGAAGGGAGTCTCAGTCAACTCCTCTTTGTCAATTGGCAGATTATGACCACGGAACTATGTACAGAGCTGAATATCAGCTTTGATGCATTGGAAATGATGGTGGCAGTGTTGGAATATCACAAAGTCTCTGACAGGTGGGTCCCATGGATACTCACAGAGAAACAGAAAGAAAACTGCATGCAAATTTGTCAGGACCTATAGAATCAATATGGGGCTGAAGGTGAACTTTTCCTGGACTGCATCGTTATCAGTGCAGAGACATCATCTCAACCTTTCCTCATAGGAGATATGCTCCCAACATCTAATCATCTTTGTAGCCCTCCATCTGCTTCTCTCCAGTAGCTGTTTTTCTTGTACCATGGAACCCAGAACTGGATACAATCTTGGCCTCACAAGGACAGAGTAGAAGTGGACGAGAACTTCAATTGACCAGCTGGCTGTGTTATTTTTAATGCACTCCAGGACACCATTGGCCTTCTTAGTCACAAGGGCAGAATGCTGATTCGCTATCAATCTGCTGTCCACCAAGACACCCAGGTCCTTCTTCTAGAGCTCCTTTCCAGAAAGTCAGCTCCTCACTTGTACTGATCTATGCAGTTATTTCTCCCCATGTGCAAGACTCTGCACATGCCCTTGTTGAACCTCATAAGGTTCTTCTCCATCCACTCTGCACCACTGTTCACAACCCTCTCTGAGACAGCCAGATCTCATTCTACCTCACTGGCTGCTCATCTATACCACACTTACTAAGATTACCTATGAAGATGTTGTTGGAGATGGTGTCAGAAGTCCCAGTACAAAACATCCACTGGATTGATCCTCAGTCGCTCAGCCAGTGATGACATCCTAGAAGGCTACCAGATGGGTCAAGCATGATTTCCCCTTGGTGAATACATATTGATTACTTCTGATAACCTTCTGTTCTTCCACTTCAATGGAGTGGCATCCAGTTCTTCCATCACCAGAAGTGAGGCTGACTGGCCTATAGTTTCCTGGGTCCACTTTCTTGGCCTTTTTAAAGACTGGGGATGATGTTGGCTTTCCTCCAGTCTTCAGGCACCTCTTCCATTCTCCATGAACTTTCATAGGTAATGGAGAGCTGTTCGGCAATCACTTCTGCTGGCTTACTCCACAATCATGCATGAATCTTGTTGGGTCCCATGGATTTCTGTGCAGTGAGTTTGCCAGGATGATCTCTGACCAGATTCTCCTTGATAAAGGAGAAATTTTCCTTCCTCCGGGCTCTTACTTATCTCCAGGTTTTGGGATTCCTAAGGACTAGTCTTACAGCAAAGACTGAAGCATAGAAGGCATTCTCAGTGTCCTTCATTACCATAATACTCTCCTCATTTCTGATGCAAGCAAGGATGCCATTGCCCTTCTTTGCCACCTGGGCACACTGCTGGTTCATGTTCAGTTGCGTATCAGTCTTTACCCCCAGGTCCATTTCCTCTACACAGTCTTCCAGCCACTCTGCCCCAAGCCTATAGCATTGCCTGGGGTTGTTGTGGCCAAAGTGCAGGACCCAGCATTTGGTCTTGTTGAACCTCATCCCACTGGCTTCAGCCCAGCTATCCAGCCCATCTAGATCCCTCTGTAGGGCCTCACTACCCCCAGGCCGATCAACACTTCCAGCCAACTTGGTGTCATCTGCAAACTTACTGAGAGTACACTCAATGCCCTCATCCAGGTCATCAATAAAGATATTAAACAGGACAGGCCACAGCACCGACCCCTGGGGAACACCACTCGTGACCGGTCGCCAGCTGGATTTAACTCCATTCACCACCACTCTCTGGGCCCGGCCCTCCAGCCAGTTCCTTACCCAGCCAAGAGTGTACCTGTCCAAGCCACGGGCTGCCAGCTTCTGCGGAAGAATACTGTGGGAGACAGTGTCAAAGGCTTTGCTGAAGTCTAGGTAGACTACCTCAACAGCCTTTCCCTCATCCACCAGACGAGTCACTAGATCATAGAAGGAGATCAGGTTGGTGAAGCAGGACCCGCCCTAGTTTTTAAAACACATCAGAGGCAGACACTGATGGTATGCCAATATTCCATTACATTTTGTTGCTGTGCAACAGATGGCAGCAGAGGGGCAGTCTGACAAAGCAACAAGTGACATGAAGTGCATTTGAAGCAAAGGTGTGGAATTCAGTTCTTCCATGTGAAGAACATTACATCCATTGATATTCATTGATTCTTGCTAAATATTTGTGAAGATCAAACAGGGAATATCAGCACAATAAGATGCTGGGTGGTGCATTTCAGCAGTGGTGATAGCAATGTGGAAGACGAACCATGTTCCAGACAGCCATGCACAGCTGTCACACCGTGAAACAAAGAGAATCCCGATCTGGTCTCTTAGTGAAATGGCAGATTGTTATCAGGAAATTGTGTACAAAGCTCAATTTCGCTTTGATGATTTGGAAATGATGGTGACAATGTTGGAATATTTGAGAGTATGACAGGTGGGTGACATGAATTCCTATAGAGAAACAGAAAGAAAACTGTGTGCAAATTTGTCAGGACCTCTAGAATCAATATGAGGCTGAAGGTGACCTCTTCCTGGACTGCATTGTTATCAGTGAAGAAACACCACCACTATGAGCCAGAGTCAAAACAGCAGTCCATGGAGTGGCAACATGTGAATTCCTCATCGAAGTGAAAGATCAAGACACATCTCACAGCAGGTAAAGTAATGTGTACTGCCTTTTGGGATAGACATGAAAGGGGTGATCCTTCTGGATTTCCTGGACCACAGACAAACTATCATCTCTGACCACTACATTGCTATGCTTTCTAAGCTGAAGGCTCAAACTTGAAGAATCAGGACAGAGAAGAAAACAGAATTTCTCTTGCAATGCTATGATACCAGGCCCCAATTTTTACACAGACTGATACTAATAGGACATGGGGGAATGGTTTTAAACTAAAAGATTTCGTTTAGATGTCAGTGTGAAATTATTCACACAGGGTGTAGTGAGGTGCTGGAACAGGCTGCCCAGAGAGGTTGTGGGTGCCACATTCCTGGCAGTTTTCAAGGTCTGGTTGAATGGGACCCTGGACAACCTGATCAATTATCTGATTTATTGACTGGCTACCCTGCTGATGGTGGGAGTGTTGGAACTCAAAGATCTTTGAGGTCCCATCCAACTTAAGACATTCTGTGATTCTATGCTTCTTAGTTAAAATGTTAAACACAGCTTAAAATGAACTAAAACAAACAAACAAACAAAAACCTCAGTGATCTTTATTGAGAATATTTTCTTGTTGAGAAGATACCAGATTTTGCAAAGAATTAAATACCTTACAAATATTATATGTTTATTGGTGACTTATCCAAGAATAATTTAGCAAAGCCATGTGCTTTTATTATTATTTTTATTTCAGAAAATTTTCATTAAAGTAGTTATATCTAATTATCTATTTAAATTATTTGCCAAACTGATCTGATTAATATCTTTTGCTCGAGAAATATTTTTTTACAGAAATTGCAATTCTGGTTAGTGTTCATTATTGTCAAACTGTTGACAATCATTTACATAGAATGTGTTAAAGAACTTTTTATCTAACTCCTATGCAATAATGATTCAAGTGAAATAGGCCAGTCACCTTTCTAGAAAATGATAAAGTAAAATAAATAAAATAAATTTATATTGAACCATGCCTTTTAGACAGTTCTGCAGTCCAAATTCCTAATTCTAAATATTTGAGTTGATAATAACAATATTAATCACCAGAAGCTCTAAAAAATAAAGAGCTTCACCAGAAGCTCTTTTAAATACCTGCCTATAGTGATGTGCTTATTAGTAATTTTCTTATTAACTTACCGCTTTCTTTTTTCACAGTAGTTTTCGCGCTTCATCTCTCTTCTCATATACTGTCTTTGTACAATATATTATCTTTAGAGTATTTTGAAGTGGTTTTAACTTTTCATTTTATTTTTTGTCTATCCAAGCCCCTAATTTTTGAGTTGTGTTTAATCTGAAAGTGTATTTTTGCTCTTTACTGTGAAGATTCTTAAAAGAAACTTTAATGAAAAGTTGTTCTATTCATTCATGGGGTCAGCTATTGCACAGCATCTGGAAAAGAGAACTCTAAACCATTTCTAAATCAGGTGAGAGTTATCTTCTGTGTGATACATTTTGCATTGATCCTATGTCAGCAATAAAAATTTAGCAACTTAGAAAATTTGGGAGTAATGCTAATAGGAAGGGACAGTGGAATAAGACACTGATTAATGAAGTCTAAAAGAAACAAAACTGCTGCAGTTTTGGCTCTTGCATTCTGGGGTATACTGCCTTAAGTCATATCTGTGGGAGAGAAAAATTTCCTATAGGATCATTGTTCTCTCAGTGGCAGAGTTCCCATGAGTCAGAAATCCCACAAAAAGTAATTTCTTTGAATATGAGAAGAATAGGGAGAGTCCTGTGGTGATAGGTAACTCTATATTGCATTTCCTTTTCCCAGTGAGGACAGACAAAGCTCAAAGAGAACCTCAAGATAACAACTTGATTTGAAGACTAGAGGGAATCTGAGTTTGAACTTGGATCTGGATTGTTGTGATATTTTGTCTTTTTTGATATTTCAGCCATCTTATCTTAATGATTCATAACCGATTGTTTTTTTTTCCATTCTGCAGCCATCTTCACCAACTTTACTGTGGGATAATCAGACAATTAAAATTTAAAAGTGGCATTTACACACACAAAAAAAAACATTCAGTAGTTGTTCTATCTGTTGCATATATAACCTACATCAACAATAGCTAATGGGACAAGTACATAATTACAAGGCCTGCTGGAAATCAGTGGTGCTTCATTCGACTCTTTTACTGTTCTTCACTGCCATGGCTCCAGGAGCCATAGACAACTGTATGAGACTCCACAGTAGAGAAAGCACAGTGACTTTTATTGTTAAAGCCAGCAGTTCTACTCTGTTATATCTCTGTACTACTACTGAATTAACATGTGGAGGCACCAGTACTGATGATTATTCAGCACCTAAGAAATAGTTTGTGCTTTTACAGAAATCAGACCTAGAAAGAAGGTGAGCACATAGGCACAATGTAAGTGAAAAGGATAGAAAGTGCAAAGGGCTATATTTTTCCCTTAACTGAAGTCCTGTCAGATGACCACTGAGAGCCAAGTCTTTAATTCTCCAGGGGGAAGAAACTTAATTTGTATTTCATTTGGGGTACAACCATTTTTTAACTTACATCTTTCTTAAAGAACAGTATGTTTATTTATCAATTCAGAATTACTACAAGGTAATGATGTATGATCAGTGTATGTGGTCGCAATACAGTGCATTATGTGGTCACTCTTCATATTCTTTTGTGTCAATGGAGTTCACATATAGTATGATACTCAGAAAGAGTTACATGTGCAAGTATGTAATAGTGCTGTCACCTGTCCAAACTGCTATTTAGCATACATCCAAAGAGTATTAATAGTAGCATACAAGTTGGGTAAAAACATGTTAGGCTCCAGGCTAGGTGTGATGCTTGTACTATTGGAGCATAAAATCAGCATGTTGCAAATTTAGTAGGAGATATAAGTATAGACAGATAATGCCTGTCATTATTTATAGTAGAACTGATAATTATTATTGCATAAGTATGACAATGTGTACATTGTAGTCTGAGCAAGAACCAGAAGTAAGCTGAAGGTTTGTTTACTTACCAAATCGTAGATGCAATCATGGAATTTATTTCCTCTGCTTCTAGTTTGTGGGGATACATCATTGTCAGAATGTCATAATATTATAGTTAGGACAATGAAAATGATTTGTTGTAGCAAAATAATTCTTAAGGGGTAAATGTCTGGTCAATCACCTGTAAATAAGTGTCTTTATGCAGACATTCAACAGCATGTAGCTTATGACTACTGAACAATCCAAATGCTTCCCTAATAATGAAATCAACTGCTAGTCTTGTGGAGATTATGCAATTTCTTTCCTCAGTACTCCTTGCTGGTTTGCTAGCAATCCCTGTATTAGGTGATCGACTATCCTATACCTGCCTTTTTTACCTACGAACTAACTAAACTATTATACACACAAGGGGAAAGTAAGAAACCCAAAGCTGCTACAAGGGCAGGAATTAAATAAGCAGAAGCATATTGTTAGCAGCATTCTCAAAGAGAAGAGAGTCAGTAATAAATTATTCGTGCACCAGTGAATATACATGGTTTGTATACTTTTGATTGTCAAAGGCTCTGGAAAATGCCTTGGTAATGTTGATGCTGCAAGAGGCTGCAAAAGAACAGACGGTTTAACAAAGGATACGAACAATATTAGCATATTCATTCTTTTTCTCTCTGAAAGTAATGGCTTGTTGCTGTCACCTGGAAGTAACAGAAAGTATAAAACTGGATGACTAAATACCAGCGTCACCCCTTCAGTCACAAGCCACAGTCAGATTTGGTTTTCTTTAATCGCAGTATTGAGGTTGGATCTACACTTACAGTGTGATTATTCCTACTCTAGTCTATCCTGGAAAGGGTTCTACAAATAAAACTACAATACAGAGAGCTTTTCCAGTGCTTTCTAAATTAAAGGTGCTCTTTTCAAATAGACAGAGAAACTCTCTTTGGTAATTCCATAATCCTTGTGAGGACATTTCTGATGCTATCTAGCTATATATATGCACAATTGAATACCATAAGTAAACTCTCTATTCTTAGCAGAATAAGTACAGCACTTGTTAATATAATCCAAATGATTTTTATTTATTTATTTATTTATTTTACCACTGATGGAACTCAGGGTCACAGAATTAAACTATTTTCTTCCTCTATCTTATGTCAATCTCCATATTAGTGTGGCAGTGTATGGTTTTGCTTCATGCACAGTTGTGTTTTTGACATGTATTTACTATCTGAAATATGGCTGAGGGATTAGCTACACTGTTACCACTCTACTGCAGTTGTGGTGTTTTGAATCACTTCAGGGCTGGTCAAATAGATGGAGATATGTGCATGCATGTGTGTGCGCACATATGCAATGGGATTTATTTATTTATTTATTTATTTTTTTGATGGGTGGTGAAACAGAGAAACAGGCATATTGTCCCTGTCTATTCTGTCCTTGACTAGTTCACTCGTTAGTGTACTAATACAGAACGATCTCAGTAGCCATTTAAAAATACATATATTCCTAGATTACTTTACTTCTGACTTAGTGAACTGTCTCCTTTTCTTGATATATAGGTAATTATTCCCTCTAGATGCTCTGATTCTTTAGGATATAACTTACTACAAACATTTATGGTGTCTTTCTTTGTAAACAAATACTACTGGGCTTATGTTAATTAGCTGATACTAGGGTAATAGAGTGATTTTCCAGTGTGTAATGTGTAATGTAATCCATATTTTTATGATCCATTTGTCTTTGAGATGACTATATTTTCTAAAGTGCTTGCATAACTTTCCAAGAAATTAATGCTTATATTTTGAGGCCTACTCAATTTTGCTATAGCACAACTGGGTGAAAGTTGATATAATTCAAGGAAGACTGAATCAAAGTTGAAAATTTTCACATAGCCTTACTGCAGTAAAATCAGTTCAAATAACAGAAATAAAATTAAAGGTCAGAAATTAAATTTTGCCCTTCAATTCTATGGTTTCACAGTATTGGCTCTTGCAAGCCAAGTAGCAGCACTGAGGGATCACAGGGGAGTGATGGAAGCTCACTGCTTTGGTACATTTAAAACTAGGCTGCACTATATACTAGAAAATGTGTTTTTAAGAAGTACAGTTCATGGGCAGGAAGTGAGCTGGTGAAGCTAATGGAGCTTTTGTCTTCTCCTCTCTCGTACCTTCATCTCTAAATTCTGTGAATTCAAGGTAAATGTCAACTGCACTGAGAAGATCCTCAAAAATGGCATTTGCCCTGACTGCTAATCCATGCTGTCTTATAATAAAGTGTAACCACTAAGTAAGTGTATCTCCATTTCTCTTGCAGTCCTTCTAAGACAAAAGCAGAATCCACTCATTTAAAAGCAAAGGGAAGCCTTTGACATACTGCTGGATTCTTTATAAGTAAGACTACAAGCAGGAGTTTTCATGAGACAAAGCCCTAAGTTTATTTCTCACTAAAGACAAAAGGAGGGAAGTGAATGGAAGATGGAAATATTTTCCTTCCTTGTTTTCATAAATATTTCAAGGTGCCTTCTGTCTGAAGGCTTATCTTCAATGATAATTGCTAGGATAAGGCATTCAGTACTTTTGAGATAATAAGAGAAAAAATTGAGGGGTCTTGGGAAAAAGGGAGAAAGGGTGGAAGGAAACAAGAAAGGAAGAAAGAAAGAAAGGAAGGAGGAAACAGGGAATATCCAGGATATTCTAGTGTCTGACTTCATAGGATTGAGCAAACAAAAACACTGATATATTTTGAGCAATAGGTTACATTCCAAGTTTCGCATTACCACAGCAGGTGTCTTATTTGTATTACATTTAAGCACATATAAATCATTTGTCTAAATCTAAGCTAGTTAGTAAATTCTCCTTTTAGATAAAAAATGTATGTAGGTCACTCTGAAAGTAATGCCTCCTATTTATTTCCATGGAAACAACAACAGATACAAGAGCACCATGACACTGTTTCACAGAACAAATTCTTGACAACAAAACACTATTTTTCAATATAGTCACCCTCATTAGATATACATTTTCACTAGTATTGAACAAGAGTCTACAAGCTGTGCTCTTAAAAATCTGCACTGGTAGAGGTGACCCACTGTATCACTGCTGCTATGACTACATAATTACTAGGAAAATTTTGCCCATGCAGTCTGGATTTCATCAGCAAGAACAAATGGAAGTTAGAGTATGCCAAATGCTGACTATGCCATGGGTGTGGTAGGACAGTTCAGCTAAGTTTGACAATGTGCTTCATGGTCTTCAGATGGTGTGTGAACTGGCATTATAGTGTTGCATGAGAAATGTTGTCTTCTCTGGCCTAACTCTGCAAGTTCAAGCTTTCAGCTTAGGCAGTTTTGCAATGTAGTGGTCAGAGCTGATGGTTTGCCTGGGTTCCAGGAAATCCAGAAGCATCATCCCTTTCATGTCTAACCCAAAAGACAGTGCACAGGACTTTACCAGATGAGGGCTGCATCTTGATTTTTCTTTGATGAGGAATTTACATGTTGCCACTCAATGGGCTGCCATTTTGACTCCAGCTCATAGTGGTGATGTCTCATCACCAATAATGATGCAGTCCAGGAAGAGGTCACCTTCAGCACTGTATTGGTTCTATATGTCCTCAACAAAGTTGCTTACAGTTTCTTTCTGTTCCTTTGTGAACATTCATGTGACCCACCTGTTGGAGACCTTGTGATATTCCAACATTGCCACCATCATTTCCAACTCATTGAAGCTGATATTCAACTCCATACCAAGTGTCTTGATTGCAATTCACGAATTCAAATGGATGAGCTGATCAAGGCTCTCTTCACTTTGCAATATGACAGCTGAGTATGTGGCATTTCTCAACTGTCCAGGATATAATTGATACTAAGGAAGTTACAAATGAAATAATTGCTACTCATGTAGCCTGTCAAACTGGAAAGTTGTGTTTGTTTTGTTGATTTTTGGTTTCTTTTTACTTCGATAATTTCATGATCTCTTTCACTTATTAACATAATAAAACATATGTATCTTTTTTTTTTTTTTTTGTATGTTATTGAACTATAACATACCACAAATCATATTTGACTGGAGAAGATTTTTTATATGCTAAGTTTGTACTACCTTAATCAAAAGAAATCAGAATGTGAATTAGTCTAAGGTATCAACAAAATTCCTTATCTTTGCTTCTCCCTTTTCCCCTGAAATATGGAAATATTTTAACTACCTCCAATACTAAGTTTTTGAAGTTCACTTGCACTTTGCCAGATATAAACCTTTCATCTAAAGCATTAAAATGCAGCAAAAGCTTAAGTCAAACTCTGTCTGATTTGGGATTTTCTTTCTGTATTACCTTCATTGAACCTGAATTTCTTTTATCTCTCTCTATGGACTAGTTTTGTTCTTATTTACTACTTTTTATTGTTATTAAACATTATTTCTCACTATGAAAAAAAATGTATATATTCACAAAGATTATTTAAAAATACCCTCCTTATGATCCTTCAAGGAGAATATGGACTTCCTCTCAAGCAAAGTGAGTTTTGAATCTCACTGAACTTTATGTTATAGATCTACTACGTACAAAGTTCTCAAAGCCTGTAAAACAATCTCAGAATACTAGTATGACACAGTAGGAAGTATCTGATAAGTAGGAAGTATCTGAGTATCTGAGCTCAGTAGCCAAATTCTGAGAAGCTGTAGTATTGTAAGAGGAAGGCTTTAAGAAAGAGAAATAATAAAGAAGGAACAGAATCATAATGTTTCTTTAAAAGAGTTACACTTTAAACTAGTCATTCAGAAAGACAAACATGTAGAAAAGAGCAAGTGTGGGAACTAGCTTTATTCTTCTTGTGATGTTCATGAGCCTTACGGCACTCTGGAGTATGACTTTAGCCATCTCTTATATTAGTATATAGAGATATCATGTTTATCTGATATGCATGGCGTATGGGAACTGTTGAATCACAACCTGAACCTCTGATTGACCACCTGAGGTGAGCGCTAAGTCAGCTGCAGGGGCACAGGTGAACGCAATTTCACCTGAGTGACTGGAAGGGGTGGAGCCTGGCTCCACCCCTCATACACCCCATTTAAGGGCTGACTCCCAAGGAGGAAGGATCTCTATCTGGAGATCACTCCCCTTGGAGCTCTTCTGTGAGCTCAGGACACGGGTAAGAACTTTATTTCATTTCTCCTTTGTAACTCAATAATTTCTCTGGTCCAATACCTGTATACCTGCTTCCCATACACATGGTAACACTACAGCTGATTATATACTAATTATAAAATAACTGACTGATGTGGATTGGATGGGACCTTTAAAGATCATCTAGTTCAGCACCACTGCTAAAAGCTGGACAGTTTTTACTAGGTCAGTTTTCCCAAAGACCTACCCAGCTTTGAACAATCCTAGTGACTGAGCATCCACAACTTTTCAGGTAACACCTTCCCTCACTACTATCATTATATAGAATTTCTTAATTTCTAATATAAATCTGTACTATTTTAGTTTTAAACCAATATTCCTTGCTCTATTATTACATTTCTTGATTTTCTTATAATTCAAGTGCACTGGGACCTTGTTGAACATCTTGAATTTTGTCAACCCACTTTTTAAACCCATCCAGATCACCCTGGATGAAATCTCTTCCCTGTACCATATCAGCTGAACCATTCATTTTAGATCATCTGCAAACTTGCTGAGGGTGCAATCAAGCACACTGTCTAGGTCATTCATGAAGATATTGCACAGGGTATCAGTCCCAGTATAGATCTCTGGGAGTTGCTACTTGTCACAAACAAACAAGGTTCATCAAGGCCAAATGCAAGAGGTTGCACTTGGTTTGGGGTATGTATACAGGCTGAGAGAAGAACTCGCTGAGAGCAATCCAGCCAAGAAGGACTTAGGGGTGCTGGCAGATGAAAGATGTAATATGAGTCAGCAGTGTGCACGTGCAGCCTGGAAGGCCAATTGTATCCTGGGCAGCATCAAAAGAAAGGTGACCAGCAAGGATCAGGAGGTGATTGTCCCCCATTACTCTCTTTCTGTGAGGCCTCATCTGGAGTATTGCATTCAGGTTTGGGACCCCCAGCAAAGGAAAGACATAAATCTTTTGGAGAGAGTCCTGAAGAGTGCCATGAAGATGATTAGAGGACTGGCGCATCTCTCCCATAAAGAAAGGCTGAGAGAGGTTGGGCTTTTTCAGCCTATAGAAGGCTCTTGGAAGATCTTGTTGTGTCCTTCCAATATTTAAAGGGAGATTTTAAACAGGAGGGAAAACAACTTTTTTACTTGGGTTGATAGTGATAAGGGAAGGGAGAATGGTTTTAAACTAAGAGGTTAAATTTAGGTTTAATTTCAGGGAGCACTTTTTCACTGAGAGGATGATGAAGTGTTGGAACAGGGTGCCCAGGGAGGTTCTGGGTGCCCCACTCCTGAAAGTGTTCAAGACCAGGTTGGATGAAGACCTGGGCAATCTGATCTAGTACTTGATCTATCAATTGGCAATCCTCCCCACTAGTGGAACTGGGCTATCCACCCCTGGAGGCATTCAAGGCCAGGCTGGATGTGGCTCTGCGCAGCCTGGTCTAGTGGTTGGTGACCCTGTACATAGCAGGGGGGTTTAAAACTAAATGATCATTATGGTCCTTTTGAACCCAGGCCATTCTACGATTCTCTGATTCTATGATCTTTGAGGTCCCTTCCAACCCAAACCACTCTATGAGTCTGTGATTCTATAACTTTGCTTCATATGCACTCACATATCAGATGCCATTTTGTCAGACTGCCTCTCTGCTGTAATCTGTTCCATTTTGTTGCCTTGTGACAGAATGTTGGTGAGGAGATTCAGTCTCTACTGCCATAGCACCAACATCCACTTCCGATGCTGTGGGCCAACATAAGAAATTGAAGACATTACTTTTAGGGCAGCCGTTGTATATGCACATTTTCACCAGAAGACCTTTGTCATGTCCAAAGAAGGAAGTGTTATGGTACCGCTGCTGTTGGTTGTTTTTGTGTGAGTGCTATGCATGTCTGTTTAATCAGTGTGGCTGGCTGGGTGAGTACAACTATGGGCACCTTTCTGCTAGTGAAAATGTATGCATGTATTTGTTCAGTGTAGAATCCACCATTATCAAGGCTTAGACATTCAGTCTGCCAAGTAGCAATCTTTGGATCCAGGTCTCCTCTGCTGCCAGCTTCTGTACATATCAAGCCCTGGAACCAAAGCCCTACTCCCGTAACTAGTACAGTCACTTACACAGATGCACACAATCACACATGTACATACACACACGTACATAGAGATGGCTGAGACTCCCTTGATGCCCCAGCAGCCAATTGATTCCCTGTGATTTTTCTGTTAGTGATCTGCTTTCCTCCTTCTACTTAGGCCAGCTTACCTACACACCAGCTAGTCCATCCTTGATTTTTTGCAAATGATCATATAATCACACACGACATGCATTTGCAGGCATCATAGACTCCTGGGCCCTCTGACCCATGGTCTGACCACCATTATTGCAATTGACTCTTGCATATATGCATGTGCACATAGAAAGCCTTTACCCAAGAAAAGTACTGGAAATTGTACTAAAAATGATGAGATGTGCTGATGACCAGAAAGGCAAGTCAGAGAAATGAAATGATATTCATTTAAGAGGCCAGCCTCTTACCCCACTGTGTCCATCATTTCCTATGCTTGTTTCTCCCCAAACTACCTTGACCCATTCCTTTCCCTGCTTTCAGTTCCCCTGAAGATGTCATTAAAAACTTCATATGATCTCAAGATTCTTTCCCTACATCCTATCGTGTTCCCGAACCCAGAGACAGTAACTTCCCTCACCTCAGAGGTGACTGGGAAAGGTGTTTCTGCTTGCTTATGATAGCCAGAGGCTGGTTGATCCTGTTTTTTGGCTGTGGAGAAGACAGGGCATGGTATTATTGGGGGTCTTCCTCCTGCTTTTGGCTCCCTGTATTTCTTTGTGTGCCTGGAGACTATCTTTCTATAACATAACTGAAAAATATTCCCATTCTATTGTGTGGCACTGTCATCAGAATTAAAACTACCTTCTAGTACAGCATCAACTAACATAGGGTATGCCTCTCAAACAAAACCTTTTTTTTTTTTTCCTAAAGAGCTGACTTTTGGAGATTTAAGATTACATTAATAATTATCAGGTAGAAGGGAACTTGAATATTTTGCAGGTATTCACTATCCTAAGACTATGACAGTTGTGATAACAATATACAAATTCTGAAGTTCACACTTATGAGGGAGAAGTTGCAGAAATGATTACCTTTTGCTGCTCTGAAAATAAACAAGAAAGTACTGTTATTTGTTGACTTGTTGCATTACAATATCGTGCGATGAGACACTTAAAATGATTACAGTATGTGGAAACTTGTGAGGCTAAACTAGATTTCAGTAAAATTTTTTGGAGATGTCGTTATGTATTGCTACTTTATGCTTCAAACTAATGGTATAATAATAGTGTTGTCAACATGAAGATTATATAAATAGCATGTACGTAATTGAATAAAATCCTGGTAACTTCATATGACATCATAGCTTTATAGGATTTGGGTTATAAATGAGCACAACTTGAGGAATAGCCCTTACCCTCAGGTAGTACTGTCTGAAGATTTCAGTCCTACAATTGTGCAGTTCAAGAAATTTCAGCTCAGCTGAAGCAGATTTGTGATAACCTTATTATGACTGGTTGAAAACTTTAGCAGTATTACGAAGGACAGAAAAGTTTATTATTAATTTGTTCAGCTGGAGTTAAATTTAGAACATTATTTTGAAATCTTTCTAAATATTGGTTTATATTAATGATTATAATGAGCTGTCTGTAAATGAGACTAAGTTCAGTAGAAACTAATAAAAACACAGAAAGATTCAGATCTCTTGCTTGCAAAAGAATTGTTTATACTCTTGAATGGTAATTAATGATGATGAAAGTGATAATGATGAAAGAAAAGATGGTCATCCTAGTGTCACTTGGCTGTAAGAGCTGTTGCAAACTTAAATAATATACTTCAATAAAATCATAGAATGGCCAGGGTTAAAAAGGCCCACAATGGTCATTGAGTTTCAACCCTCCTGCCATGGGCAGGGTTGTCAACAACTAGACCAGGCTGCCCAGAGCCACATCCAGCCTGGTCTTGAATGCCTCCAGGGGTGAGGCATCCACAACCTCCTTGGGCATCCTGTTCCAGTGTGTCACCACACTGTGTGGAAAAACTTCTTCCTAGTATCCAGCCTAAATCTCCCTTGTCCCAGTTTAAAACCATTCCCCCTTGTCCTACCACTCTCCACCCTTGTAAACAGCCACTCCTCCTCCTGTTTATACACTCCCTTCAAGTACTGGAAGGCCACAATGAGATCTCCCTGGAGTATTCTCTTCTCCAAGCTAAACAAGCCTAGTTCCCTCAACCTTCCTTATGGGAGAGGTTCTCCAGCCCTCTGATCATCTTAGTGGCCCTCCTCTGGACCCAGTCCAAGAGCTCCACATCCTTCCTGTACTGGGGCCCCAGGCCTGGACACAGTACTCCAGATGGGGCCTCACAAGAGCTGTGTAGAGGGGCACAATCACCTCCCTCTCCCTGCTTTTTTAATGCAGCCCAGAACATAGTTGGCCTTCCAGGCTGCAAGTGCACACTGGTGGCTCATGTCCAGCTTCTCATCTACTAGGACCACCAAGTTTTTCTCTGCAGAGCTGCTCTCAAGGAGATCTTCCTCCAGTTTGTATAAACACCTGGGATTGCCCCAGCCCAAGTGCAGAACCCTGCACTTGGCCTTATTGAACCTCATTAGGTTAACATGGGCCCACTTCTCCAGCCTGTCCAGGTCCCTCGGGATTGCTTCCCTTCCTTCCAGTGTATCAACTGCGCTGCTCAGCTTGGTGCCCTCCGCAAACTTGCTGAGGGTGCACTTGATGCCATTGTCTGTGTCATTGATGAAATGTTAAAGAGCACTGGTTCCAAGACCGACCCCTGAGGTACACTGCTTGTGACCAGCCTCCACCCTGACACAGACCCATTGATAACAACCCTTTGGCTGTGTCCAGTCAGCCAATTCCTAATCCACTGAACAGTCCATCGATCAAATCCACACTTCTCCAATTTAGAGAGAAGGATGTGGTGAGGGACCATGTCAAAGGCCTTGCAGAAGTCCAGGTAGATGACATCTACTGCCCTTCTCCTATCCACCGAAGCTGTCGCTCCATTGTAGAAGGCCACCAGATTGGTCAGGCAAGATCTGCCCTTGGTAAAGCCGTGCTGGCTGTCTTGGATCACCTCTCTATCCCATATGTGCCTTAACATAGCTTCTAGGAGGTTCTACTCCATGATCTTCCCCGGCACAGAGGTGAGGCTCACCGGCCTGTAGTTCTCCAGATCCTCCCTTTCTTAAAAATGGGAGTAATGTTTCCCTTTTTCCAGTTCATCATTGCTGATGATAAAATCATTGCTGATGATAAAAATTTCGCAAATGTCAGAAATTCTCTAGTGGTCAATTACTTTAATTCACCTTACAAAGTTATCTACTTCTAGTCTGAAAAATTAAAAAAAAAAAAAGAAAATAAAACATAATAACAACCACACACACACAAAAGAAACTGTTTGCAATAATATCAATAATAAACTTTCATTTTTTATGATGATTAATATTCAGAATAGACTACTCATGGTTGGTTTTCATCTGAGTTAAAATTACAGTCAGCTGAAGAATATAATAAAACTATTATAATTCAGCTGTGATCATGACTAGGACTATTTTAAAAACGTTTAAAAAGTTCTTCATAAGTGAAGCTGAATATACACCTTTGCCATTACAAAGTCCTGAATTATAAGAATCACACAGAATCACAGAATGGCCTGGGTTGGAAGGGACCTCAAGGATCATGAATCTCCAACCCCCCTGCCGGGCAGGGCCACCAACCTCCCCATTTACTAGACCAAGTTGCCCAGGGCCTCATCCAACCTGGCCTTGAACACTTCCAGGGATGAGGCATCCACAATCTCTCTGGGCAGCCCGTTCCAGCACCTCACCACTCTCCTGGTAAAGAACTTCCCCCTAACATCCAACCTAAATCTTCCCTCTTTCAACTTAAAACCATTCCCCCTTGTCCTGCTGTTATCTACTCTTTCAAAGAGTTTACTCTCTTCCTGTTTATAGGCTCCCTTCAGGTACTGAAATGCTGCAATGAGGACACCCTGCAGCCTTCTGCAGCTATTCAGCCTTCTCCAGGCTGAATAAGCCCAGCTCCCTCAGGCTGTCCTTGTAGGGGAGGTGCTCCAGCCCCCTGATCATCTTTGTGGCCCTTCTCTGGACCCTCTCCAACATCTATCTGTCTTTCTTGTACTGGGGGCTCCATACCTGGACACAGTACTCCAGATGGGGCCTCACAAGAGCAGAGTAGAGAGGGACAATCACCTCCCTGTCCCTGCTGGCCACCCCTCTCATGATGGAGCCCAGGATACCATTTGCTTTCCGAGCTGCAAGAGCACACTGCTGGCTCATGTTAAGTTTGTCATTCATCAGGACCCTCAGGTCCTTCTCTGCAGAGCTGCTCTCAAGGACTGCTAAGGACATAACATTGTAAATATTATATTTTATCTACATATTTTTCTTAATGAGAAGAGAACTCCAAACAAAATACCAACAAAAGGATGAGTCAATGTCTAACACTTACAGTTAATACTTCAATGTACTTTGAATTTTAAAAATATATGTTTTCTTTACATTTTATTTTTCCTTTACTACCATGTCCAAGGTTACCAAAAGGACATTAACCTTTTCCGTAGCATTTAAACCAGTTCAGTGCTCTTTTGATCTGAGAAGTTTGAAACAAATGATCTTTTGTAGTGGCATCCTAGAATGTGCTATGCTCATTCTCTAAGGACTGTTGATTGTAACAGAAAAAAAGGAAAAGAAAAAAAAGCCTGACATTTCTATCATAGGTCAACAAAAGTTAATCAATCAGGCAGTTTACAAAACTGTATTGATTTCCTGCATGCTATATAGCATGAGGCCTCCAAATTGGAGAAATTAAGGCAACCTAGAGACACAGGCTCTAAATAGACAAGTGTGTATCACAGTTATCAATACCACTATCAGCTGTGCCTGCATATATATGAGGTGAATTCTTTTTATTTTAACTCAGTGCATCAGACCAAGTTTTAATGTAAACATTTGGTACATTTTACACTTTATGGAAAGCATCTTCAGTACTTTTGTATCTTGGACATAAGACTTTATATTTCAAATATTCAACTTTAAAATTTTATTTCAGAAAAACTATAGTAAGGTAATATTTTAGGATAATTTAAATTTAAAATTTATGCTATTTTAAACTGATTTTATGAAAGTGTAATAGGTTAGTCCATGTCATATGTAACAGAACTGTATTCTCTTAGTCAGTCAAAAGACTAGGCAGGAATGGAGGCTGACGTAACCATAGTTACTGATTAAATATTTACCAGGGGGACCAATCTCATGAGGATGAGTTTGAGCAAGGTCTCTGATTAAATGTGAAGGGGTTTTAGTTTTTAAATAGCTACAGTCTTATTTCATTTCTCACAGAAACTACTATGGCTTTCCCCGTCTCCGCATCTAATAGGTCTAAAATGCAGCATCTGCATTAGTCAAGTCTGCATCTTCCTGTATCTCACACTCACTATATTAGAGCTTCCCAAGGCAATTACTTGTCTATTTGTCAAAACTGATACTCTCAAGCAATTTGACAATTCATCTATTGAAATGACTATAGTATGTGTGTCTCTGAGCAAGATGAAAGCCTTTCATCTTACTAATACAAGACTATCATGTCATTTTGGCAAATCAGATATGTCCTATCGTGAAAAGAGCTAAGTTTTCCACCACATACCTAGTGATTCCAAGAAGAATGCCATGTGTAAAGGGATGTGAGTGGATTATAGTAAAAAGAACTACGTAAGCTAAATCCATCCTCTATTTTAGAAATCTATCTTCACATCTTTTCAGTCATGATTTCTGTGTACAAAAGGTACAGTTTGAGATGGAAATACAGCTCAAAGTCTGAGATTGATTCATGGCTTTTTGCATGAGAATTATCGTTATATTTGGTGCCCAAAAAAACATAGAGAATTAATGGCATTTCTGTAATAGAAGCTGACTGATAAAAGCAAAGAAATAGCTAAGAATGCTATTCCAGTAATACTGGGATGTTGTGTCTAGTTCCCCTCAGCTGTTTCATCCTTTCTACTTTTCAACACAAGCAAACTCTTCTCCATAATTTAAAGGGGAAATACTGTCAGGACAATTGTGACATTTAGCAATAAAGAATCTTTGTCACAATAATAAACATATTTCTTCACCTAAAGAAAAGTTAAGAACAGCTGAGCTGCAACTTCAAGAAAACATAGTTCTTGTCCCTGAAAATATATTATGTATGCAGTAGGTAAGAAAAAAAGAGACTTATAGTTTTACATAGTATTTAAAATCATAGAATCTTAGAATCACCAAGATTGGAAAAGACCTACAGGATCATCCAGGACAATTTCACATTATATGAAATTAAAGCAACCAAATTAAATATTCAAGTGGGAAATAGAGTTCATAAAGGATATGTCAGAAGCCTGAAGCCCTCTAAAAGTTATGATGGTGCTCGTAGGCTGGGAGTGTGGATATACCATTGACTTGTATGGTTTTCTGTTGTGATGCATGACAGATTGCAGATGTCCCAAGCTACGTCTAAACATTTATAAAAGCTTGCTTACAGGTGTAGATACAAGCTGTAAAGTTCATACTCTGTCTTGTTTATGTTTCAGCTGTATAAGGACCTCAGAATACCTTGCATACTTTTTGCCTAGCTTCTTTTTTTTATTATTTTTTGCTAAGGTAATGGGAGATTGTTATAAAAATTGACATTTGAATATCTGATACTTGTTACCTCTGGATGCATACTCGGGGGCAAAGACAATGGCATAAATTGTTTTAAATGTGTTTTCCATGGTATAAAGATGTGAAATGGAGAATGTGTTGCTAGCAGACATTACCTCATAAGAAACTGTATATTTATAATATTTGCAAATCTTTATTTGAATTTGCCAGCATCCCGCCCTGTGTTATTCATGTGTTGATCAAGTAAATGATTCTGATTTCAATATCATTACATTAATTATTTAACACCTAAGTACAAATAAAAATAACTTGGAATTGTGCCGGTTTTCATATCTATCTATCTATATGAATAAATGGTTTGGATTTGATTTTGTGTTTTTGTTTCCTTCTTTAATATAAAGAGAGCAGCTTTGACACAACTTCTGCTGTACATTATCCCATCCCTTCCTCAGTGATGATACAAACTAATGATGATGTGAAATAAAGGTACCTTAGAGGTTTGGAGTGTTTCTTTGGTAGAATATGGGCAACTGTAACTAAAGATTAAAAAATGTATTAAGGCTTCCAGATTGTCCAGTATAAATATATTCACTTCTATGTGGTAAACAGATTTTTAGAAGGAGAAGTCAAGAGGAAGACCATATAATACAATCTCTGAGAGGTTCTTCATATTGTTGAGGGCAGTTGTAAACATGGTAATGGAAGAGGGGAAGCTGTTACAGAAATGTTGTTGAGAATGCGAGAGGAGATGAAGGCAGAGGCAATAAATGGAAAATGAGAAGACACTTCACTTGTTTTACAGAGAATACATCTCAGAAGAACTAGAAATGGGAAAGTCACAATCTAAAAGGGAGGAGCATTTTGGCAACATAGTCTAGAACTGTCTAAGTAAAATGTGAAAAGATGTATTATTGAACAGAGAGGAGAGGAGAAAAGCTGAGTATGTTAGAAGCAGATACGAGAAAAAAAAAAAGATGCTCACTTTTGTCTTCAGAGTGACAAAACTGAGCTACAGATACTCTAACTCATCTTACATTTTACTTCTGCATTACATAGTATGAAAACAGTTATTTCAGATGGCAGTAAATCCCAAGTCACACAATTTTTTATCCTCTCATCAAGTACGAAAAAGAAATAGCAGCTGGAAGAAAGAGCATAAAGATCTATAGAAAAAAAGTAATGTCTTGGAGAAGAAGCATGTTCAACTATGTTAAACCGAACATATTTCTTTTCTTCAGTGATGTCCAAAGTGAAATTAGGGAAAATAATTTAAAAGAGCAGCTGGTTTCTTCAACATTACCAAAATTTCTGTCTTATTAGATTTGAGCTTGAAGTCCACAAGAGAAAGCTATTTTTCTGCTTCCTTGTTGCTTGATTGTTGTCTTCTTTATCTTGTCTATACTGCAAGTTATGTAAGACCCATTAGAGGATGAGACGCACTGACCAGTGTTATGCATGAGCTAGATTCATCAAGCCTGAGCAAGAGAAACCTTCCTAAACAGTACAGTGAATATACAGAGAAGAATTATTTCATTGTAGTAACAGACTTTTTCTAAGAAAAATCTGTATTTGAGCAATGGCTAAACAGTAGATGCAAAGATTATGAAACAAAAGGAAAGGCAAATGTTTCCGATAGTCACCTGTGTGTAACAAGTGACTCTACTATTCAATGAACAATTAAAAAACTTTCCTTAACTTCAGACTGTACCTCCACTATGGAGTCTATTAAGACTACTGAGAGACCCATATTATGGGAAAAGTTACTGCAAATCTGAACATGAAGACTGGAGCAGACCCAGCACAACACTCAACGCTGTTTTTTACTTTATAAACTCAAAAATACAGGGCAGGAAATGATAGATTTTGAAACATATTCAGATACATAGCTTCTATTTAAGCTTTATATTATTTGTTATGTTCATAACACCTTCAAGAAGGTGGCCTTCTCTACAAAGGAATAATACGTTGTACTTTTTGATATTTCTGGAGTGCGTGTCAAGTTATTGTGAAAATTGAATGAGGGAGATCTTAATTTACTAACAGCCTCAGCTGCTCATAATCTATATTATAGCAGTGCTATATAAGCACATTTGTGAGGATATCTGCTGGTGTGACTACCTACCACTATGCCCGTGAGAATTGTAACACATTTGCAAACGAGAAGGACCTAGTGATCATGTTGTTTTCTTCTGATTTGGACACTTCACTTCCACACCATGATCCTAATACTCTTGTGTTGTTTCAAGTGAATGGAAGCAACAGAACCTTTTTAAAGATATCAAAGAAGATTAAATAAAGTAAATATTTGGGGTAAATATTCTCCAATAGCTCTTCTGTCCCAGAAGTAGATGGTGCTAATTCTCAGTTTGGGGATGGGCACGAGAGAAGAACTTGTGTTTATGAAATGAAAGACAATGAACCATCCAGCTAATTCAAGCACTGATAAATGGAAATTACTGATAGTTTAGGTGTACATTTTCAAAGATTGGGAACAGAGATGGTTAGTCTCCCAGATTCAGGGGTTCAAATGCGATTTTCATAGTGCAATCTTTGTACTTTGAAAAATATTTCCCTCTTTTTATTGGCTTGCCATTAAAATTATCTAGAAAAAAAAATGGACATGGAAGCTCATTCCATCTTCTTGATATATTTCCTTATGGAATGAGCAAAGACAAAATTCTATAATTCTAACGTATACTCAGAGAGAAAAAAAAAAAAAAAAAGATGCACAAGCTTACTTTTTCTGCCTACCATGCTATCTTTTTCCTGTCTGACTCATTATCTCTTTCTCTCCTTCTCTCTTTTTTTTTAATTGCCATCAATTTGTAGATAATCTGATAAGAGTTTCTTTGGGTGGATGAGTTCTAACTGCTTCAAAATGTGCAGTGAATGGTTAGAAGCTTATTTACTGAACAAGAATTTCAGTTAAATTGAAATTGAACTTTCCAACAGAAGCCAATGTAACTGGCTGAAAACTGCCCAGAAGCCTTGCATCATTGGACTTGAGGTTCCCTGGGCTTCAGCATTGCTCCTGGAGAGCCTGAGCTCAACAACTCTCCTCAGTAGCTTTAGGTCCTGGTGTTTTGAGCCTTGGTTGTTCAGCAGAAGCTTGTCTAGGCTCAGAAGTTTGAGTGTCCAAAAACTCTGTAAATTTAAGCTCTGGTACTCCCCAGACTTTCTACCTACCTGTAAATAACGAAACTATATTGAAAGAGGCAACTCATATATGCAGATTTATTCACAAGTACTTAACTGATTAAATTAATTAATTTTGATTCCAGCAAAATGCATTGTCAGATCCCAGTATATTTTCCTTAAGCTTTTGTTGTGCCCATGTTTCTAATCTCTCTAAATGTCAGAGAATGTCTTCCCCTGTCTTGCGGAGCTGTCAGCTGGAACAAATGAGTTATCAGTGTGCAGAAGAAATTGTGACTGTGTCAGGCTAGCAACTCCAACCATTCTTTCTTCTCTCCGATATACTCTTCTGAGTTGTATCAAACATCAAAAAAGCATATTATTTTTTGTGTCTAAATTAGAAAATCAACAACCCTGACCTCTTTACCTTACAGTTTTTCAAAAATGAAAGCTGGTGCACAGTTATCAAAAACATATCGTGTCAAAACATATAAAGAGAATGAGAAATAGTTGCATATAGGGCTGATTAGCAGTGACCACATCATGCAATTTCTAATAAATGGTAAAAAAACTCAGCTGGAATAAAATTGGAAGGAGAGATATCAACTTTCTCCTCCTGTCTGTATGTGGAAACTGTTGTTCTGAGACAGAGTAAGATGAATAGATCACAGAGCAGTGTGATTAAAAAGTGATTCTCTGAAGAGATTGTAGTAATGCTCTATCTTCAGAGGATTCCTTATCCTATTTTCTTCTGAGAGAACAGCTTAAACCACAGTTATAATCTGAAATACTTACATTTGTTTATGAAATGGCAGGGTGTGCAAGAAGATATTTTTTTTATTACCCCAAAACATAATTGTAGTTATACAAATTGTTTCAAAATGGCTAGATATTCATCCTAACCAATTTAGAATAGCAAAAATGATTTTCCCAAGATTATGAGAAAATAACTACTGAGTCTAAAAAGGAAATAATATACAGAATATGATTAGTATATGGCCAAGTACAAGATTTTTATTTTTTTTTTTGGCAAAAGGAAACCAGTCACTGGATATCATTAAAAGGTAATACCAGCATCAACTATATGAACTCACTTATCTTAAGTGTTATGACCCAAGAGCGGATCAGAGAGACTTGGGTTTTCACCTGACTCCCTGAGGAGTCCCCTTGTTAGTATCAGTGAAAGAGGTACTAAAGATGAGCATCTATTAGATGTCTCCCACTCTCTTCCAGGCTGTATGGAAAAATCTGTGGAGATTCTAGGATGATATTAAGCTATAATTTCATCTAGAACTGTAGTGAAAATTGTAACCATTCATGAATTTTTCACAGACACAGACAACTTACAAAACCATCTGTCTAATTTTAGTAAGGACTTTAAATATAGATTTGTCTTATTTTTGAGTGATGAACTGGTTATCTGAAATAGTTAATCATTTTGTGGAAAGCACATGTTTGAATAAGTAGGAAGAGTACATTATTTAAACCTTGTCAGCCACTAAATAGTATCAGTGCTAGTGTTGCACTGACAGTTTCCACTCTAAGTACTGACAAACAATTTGAATCAGTAGATGACAGTTAAGAATGTGAAAGTCTTGAAGAGTTTTTTATAGTACATACAAATAATTTGTTACTTTAGGAATGTATAATGCTAGGTAAATACGTAAGTGTAAGGAAAATTCTTTTGGAATATATGGAGAGCACAACTTATAATGCCTGTAATCAGTTTTTCGAAAGGATGATGATTGTGAAATATTAAAAGAGTTACAAAAATCAAGATACACTTTTAATAAACTATATTTAGACTTACATTCAGTTATAAGACATTTTTATCAACAGCGCACAACTGGAAGTGTATTTCAAGAGGACAACTGATATCAAGGCATTTAATGTTTGCACTCCAGCTGACTTGGGTTGCAACTAACAGTGCCTGGTTTCAACTATGTTATTAATATTTGTGGCTTCCATAGCTCAGTGATATTCCTTTTTCAGCTCTTAATGCAGAGTGCTATTTCTTCTCTCATAGCATCTTTTTTCATGTCCTTTATCTTTTTCTATTCCACTAGGAAACTTGCAGATATCTTTTCAGTGCCAAGATCTTCACACTTGCTTACTTTTTCAATTTTTCTACATTTCCTTTCTTGTGCATCCCAAGTGTAGGACCTATAGCTCTACTTAAAATCTTTCATATTACAAATCTGCTACTAGAAATAAACCTCCAGAGATTTTTGTTTAGTCTAATTGGAAGTTTGAAGATTGAAACTATATAAAATTATAGTGGCTTGGGAAAATGAATTAGAGAACCAAAAATCAGATGAAGTACATGTCAAGTATAAATTCCTGTGTCTTTACACTGCATTCTTTCTCTTCTCTTCGAATTTGAATTTCCCAGGGTTAGATTTTCATTCAGCTATGATAACATCTTCTCTGTTCCTGTGACACATAACAATTTAAATGTTCCCTGTTGCAGTTCCTCCCCTCCATTTTTTTATCTTAATATAAGGTCTAATCTGGTCTTGCAAATTAAGATAAAACTATAACAGTTCTTGTGCTTTGAGAGCTATGTTAGCTCACCACAAAGTATACTTGTTGGGGTAGGTGAAGGTTTGGGTGACAAAGAAGACAAAATGGCAGAGAGCAAAAGCACAGTTTGTGTTTAGGTGGTATCAGACCATAGCCTCACATCTGAACACTCATTCTGCCTAGGCTTTCAAACCTAGCGGCAATTCTGATCCATGCATGATGGTGATTTAAGACTCATCTAACGAAGTATCCTGTGTTAAAAAATTCCTGCCTCCATGTGTCTTTAACATATTTATTATGACATATTTTCTTATCATTCTTGGGAAGTATATCAACACACTTCAATTATAAGACTAAAAATCCTTAAGACAAAATTTTGGAAGGTCCACTGCCTGAAATAAATGAGTCCAGCATGTCAGTTTTGCAGGAATTTGACAGCACTTTAACAAAAGCAGCAACTTGATACAGGGCAAGTCCTTCTTCATGACTGTGAGCTACTCACCTGAGACATATTTCATATAACTCAAAGAAATTATGAAACGAAGTTAACTCATTTGATTTTTGTTGTTGTGGCAGTGGTGGTGGTGCTGGTGCTGGTGGTGTTTTTTTTTTCCCTGGGAATAGCGACAATGTCCTGTTCTACAGAAGGTGTTAACAGGCTTAGGATAGAGTGTGTGATTAAGGAAGTGGGTTTAATTCCACTGTTTCCATAGGTACTCTCTGGGAGTGAAATGGTGTGTGTCCTGTCTAAGGCAAAGGGTTGTTATTCCTAATAACATTTCCAACTGAATTAATTCCACCTGAGATTTTTTCCTGTTATTTCCCTTAGAACATCATTTTTCATGCATATTGTAATCCCTTTGCAAATGCATGGGAAGGGAATTTGTCTCCTCAGACATGCACAAATTATCTTTGAATTAAAAGGAACTCTGCAACAAAGTTAATGACATTGGAGAAATACTACAGAAGCACAGAATTGTTCAAGTTGAAGAGACACTTACGGGTCATCTAGACTAACTCCTCTGTAATGAACAGGGACACCTGCAGCTAGATCAGGTTGCTCAGAGCTTGGTCCAGTCTGACCTAGAATGTCTCCAAGGACAGAGCATCCACCACAGCAACTTGTTCCAGTGTTTTTTTTACCCTTACTGTAACTACTTACTGTAACTACTTTTTTACCCTTATTTCTTCCTTATGTCCAGTCTATATCTCCCTTTTTTAGTTTGAAACCAATTCCCCTTCTCCTATCACAACAGCCCTGCTAAAGTGTCTGTCTCCTTCTTTCTTATAGCCTCTCTTTAGATACTGAAAAGCTACTATCAGGTGTCCTTGGAGTTCTATCACCTGGATCATTTTTGTGGCCCTCGTCTGGACACACTCTAACAGATCCATGTCTCTCATGTACTGAGGAGTCCACATCTTGACACAGTGCTCCAGGTGAGGTCTCACCAGTGCAGAGTAGAGGGGCAGGATCACCTCCCTTGACCTGCTTTACATGCTTTTTTAAATGAAGCCAAGAATACAGTTGGCTTTCTGAGTGGCAGGTGCATATTTTTTGGCTTATGTCAGCTTGCCATCCACCAGTACCCCCAAGTCATTTTTGGCAGGGCTGTGCTCTATCCTTACATCCCTCAGCACATACTGATAACAGCGGTTGCCACAACCCAGGTGCAGGACCTTGCATTTGGCTTTGCTGAACCTCATGAGGTTCAGCTGGCCCCAGTGCTCAAGCATATCTAGGTCTCTCTGAATGGCATCCTGTATTTTATGCATGTCAGCTGTACCACATAGGTTGTCATCCACAGGCTTGCTGAGGGTGCACTGTCCATGTCATTGATGAAGATGTTAATAATCACTGGTCCCAGTACTAACCACTGAGAGACACCACTTTTCATTGATCATCTGGATGCTGAGCCATTGACTACCACACTCTGGGTATTATCTTGCAACAAGTTCCTTGTCCATCAAACAACCCATCCATCAAATTCATATCTTTCCAATCTGGAGAGAAGGATGTTATGGGAAAAGGCCTCACTGAAGTCTGGATAGATTACATCAGTGTCTTTTTCCTTGTCCACAAACACAGTTATGCTGTCATAAAAAGCATCAAATTTGGTAAGGCAGGATCTGTCACTGGTGAAGGTGGTTATCCCAAATCACGTCTGTCTCCCCTCTATGTACCTTAGCACAGCTTCCAGGAGGAAACTGTTGTTGCTCTGGATTTGGCTGTGATGGAGTTCATTTTCCCCATGTGCTATGTTCCTGTAGCTAGAATAGGGTGGATATCATACCAGTGTTTTTATCTGAGCAGTGCTTTGCAACATCCATACACTCTTCAACCCTTCCCTCAACCTCCCAAATCCAATAGTCTGGGTGTGGCAAGAGGTGAGGAGGAGGCACCTACAAACTTACTGAGGGTACACTTAGTCCCACTGTCTAGGTTCACAAGCTCTCAGCCTAGGCATGGCTTTTTCTTAGAGGCAGCTGTTCACTATCTATCCACTCTATAAATAAAGGACAATTTATGCACTCCTCCTTCTCTTCCTATCTCTTCTCAACAGCTTGTAGCCCTTGACTGCCGTGTTCCAGCTGTACAGTCCATCCCACTGCATTTCTGTGACATCATTTAGGTCACAGTTTTCCAATTGTGCCACATGTTCCAGCTCCTCCTGCTTATTTCCCATGCTGCATGCATTGGTGTGGAGGCACTTCAGCTGGGCTATCAGCAGCATTTAAGGGTTATTTCACTGATATAGGTACATACATATCTGAATAATTCCAGAAAAATTTTGAGTCCAATTGAATCCAAATTATGCTTATTTGTCATTTTATAGGAGGGAGAGGAGGTTCTTTGAAATATGTATGCCCGGCGTGAGATTAAGAAACAACGGTTCAAATGTTGGTCCGACCAGTTTATTACAAATGTTAATAAGGGAGATGGGGAAAGGGGAGGACGGACGCTATTAAGGATTGGGGTGATGGGGAAGGGAAGGCGAGCGATAGAAAAGATAGAAAGAGGCAAGAATTGCGTAAAGCGGGGATAGTCACCACCAGGATCCGGCAGCAGTCCCGTTGCACGATGTTCCGACGGTCCGAGGCCGAAGGGCAGGAGCAGCGAGGCCGGTCTGGGGCAGCGAGAGGATGCAGGTCAGGGAGGAAGCAGCAGGTCTCAGGTAGCAGGCCCAGGGAAGTCCGTCAGCAAACGGTCTGTAGAGGAGGATCGGAAGGCAGGAAGCTCGTGTCGTGGTGAGAGATCAGTCTCCACGTAGAGATCCGTCTACCCACAGCCGTGGTTGTTGGACCCTCTTTTATCCTCCATTTTCTGCTGCCTACGTGACATTCCTGGGTGCTTGAGCAAGAGTCCTGTGCATACCTCCTGAGATGGCCATTTTCCTTGAGATAAGTCCACACAAAAAGACCGTTTCCCGGCCATTAGCGGCAGCTTATCTCTCTCTTGTTGCCCCTGGCCTTGTCCATCTGTGCTCCTTAAAGGATTTCACAATCCTTAGCCAGGACCTGTCCATCAGTGTCCTCCAGACAAAAGATTTCTCTGCCTTTGCCCAGGACTTGCCTGGACTTGTTCCTCAGCAAACTTTGAGTCAATGATATAAAAGAATAGTCTCTTACAGTCATTAGACTTCATAGAACTACATTAATTATATTTCAGTAAAACTAACAGAAAGCCTTGCAGAATCATCTATTCCAGTAACTAAACATTTTCAAATTCTTCAATAAACATATATATTTCTAGGTTAGAACAATAAAGGTGAATGCTATGACATTAATTTAGTGGAGGAAAAGAATAGCAAAAGAGAGTAATGAAATCAAAGATATAGTTTCATTTCATCTGTGTAGACATCTGCTAAACATTCAGTCTTAGATTTCTTTGACCTACAAATTAAAATCATATGTCTCTTGGGAATGGATCTTGATTTGTACTAGATCCATTCTATACCTACTAGATCCATCCACACTAGATTCTTTGTTTATTCAGGCTGGAAATCTTGGATAACTATGATCCTCCTGTAGTTTGTTTTCTCTGATAGAACCAAATTGATGTTCAGAGGTATAGAAAATTTGGAATATGTGTTTATAAACGGAAGCAGGTAACTGAATTTTCTTCAGCATCAGAAAGTTTGAGAACTTACCTTTGATCTCATTTTCAATAGATTCTGGTAGTAGACCTCAACTGACTGGTGACTTCAATAAACTAAAATAAGGAAAATATTATAAGCTTTGGAACTAGAGTGAAAATTCATTTCCTATTTTACTTTCACTATCAGAAACGTTGAAAGAAAAACATGTATGTGATAAGAAATGAAGGAGGCTGTCAGCTTCAGGGGGTACATACATGATCAAGGCCTTACAAACTTGATAATCTAGATGAGTCTTCAAACATTTGATGAATGAAAGGTGGGTCATATTAGGGCAAAGATTAGCTACATGTGTGCTTGTACTTTCTTTACTAGGTGTCTACCAGTGACAACTATCAGAAGCACGATATTGTGCCAGAGGGATGTTTAATCTGATTCTATAGAGTAGCTGTTCTGTAAAGCGGAAGTCTTACATAGAAGTTTTTTTACAGGAGCTAAATACATAGAGCTTTATTCCTCTCCCCTGTTACTAACAGTAAAGAGTATCTTTATAAATAAGCCTGTATCAGAAGAGGCTCAGACCTAAAATTTAGCTGCTAATGATAAGATCTGTTCTCTATTTACTTTTTGAGATTTTTCGAACCATATTCTAAAGCAAATGTAACCAGAATACTGAAGATGTAAAAGTTTTCCCTGAATCTCTCTGTCTTTTTATTCAAAGACAGACAGACCATTGATAGCTATCACCTCGGGGCTTCTGGCCTGCAGTCAGCAGGCCCTGAGAAACATAACAGTTTGCTTTTTATCACTGTACATTTGTTGTTTTGGTCCTAAATTCAGCCATATGAAAATTAAGTAGAACACATAGAGCAATGAAGCTGATGAACAATGAACTGAAACTTTCTGAAGTAAACAAGCAAGTTTTTAATTGCTTAACTTTTATTTCTCTAATATCTAGCTCTCTAGGTGATTGTGTGACAAGGTGCTCTTTATTTTGAATCAGTTATTTATATTACCCCTACCAATGCACTGAGCCATAACCTTACAAACAACAGCATGGATCACTCCGCTCTGTGCTCCTATCGTGCCCAAATTTTGAAGCAATTTTTCAACATGAGAGTGTCCTTCCATAAAGAAACCTGAATTATGCTATGAGTTTGTTGTGAAATTGTCTGTTAAAATTATTTAATACAACCTATCTCAACTGAACAGACAGTAAATAAAGAGTAGGTTAAGAGGCTAATGACACTGTCAAAATGTCATCTTACAACAGATCAGAAAAAAAAAAAAAGGTTTTATTGAAAAATAAAAGGAAGTACAGAAGTGTTCATATAATGAAGGAAATGCAGGAATGGTTCTGGCTCTGTAGATGTGCACTGTCCTTTGTTAAAGTTTGTGATGGTAGTGCAAAGGTAGTGCAGACAGCAAATTCCGCTACATCCCTCCCTTACTGGACCCTTTGCAGAGAAAATCTGCCGTCACCATCTTTGGGAAACACAGTAGATATGATAGAAGTCAATTGATGATTAAACATCCAGACAGGTGAGGGGTGAAGGCTGTGTACAAGTCCTGTGTAGAATTCATAGCTACAAAAAGTAACTCTGTTAATCTTCAGTCTTCTTGTTTTACCTTCTTCATTTATGATGTGGGAGCAAAGGGCAGAAAGAAATTCCACTTGTTTCTCAGTGTTCACATCTTATGAGTGGATTTTTTATCTTCTTTTTGTCTGTTTGTTTGTTTGCTTTTTTCTTCCTCTCATCACTATGTATATTGCTTGTCTTGACTGATTATCTCAAACAATACTTAACTGGAATCAATGACACTGCCCTTAGACCTGTTGCTTCCCTGTCCTGCTCTGTGTAACTACTTTGTATGGTCACAGATTATATTAGAAGCATCAAAATTTTAAGTAGCTCTGGACAAGTTATATAATTTAAATTTGTCACAGGCAGTAAAATCCCTTGAGCTAACTTTGTATCTTATGTTTTTCTGGAAGGAACTATAACTAAACATTTACAACACCAGTCCTGTCTCAAACATACATTTTGTACGGAGCTGTAAGACAATCTTTCTTGTCAGGGTGCTTTCCCTTTCCTAGAATTTACTGACCTACCAACCCTTTGCATGGGGACAAATAGCATTTGTGTATCAGAAGCTAAAATATTTTTGTATACATTAGGCTACCACAAAATTATTGTGGCATTATTTTATTGTCAAAACCCTTGTGAGGGCTGCTGCCATTTCACTTCAGATATCTCAAGTTTTATGCATCCTTGTGTGATCTTTTCTGATGCTCATCTATTCAAAATTCAGTAGTTCTATCTTTCTGAACTTTCCTTGATTAAATAAATTAGTTGTGTGATCAAGCTCTTGTGTCGTGTTAAAACTCAGGTTGCCAGCAATTATTCTTCCTGACAAAGAAAAGTTTATTTATCAATGCCTGCTTGTTACACCATTCAAATAAATCTGTTTCTAAGTGAAGTGTCTGATCTACAGCCCAAGACTATCTGAAAAACATGACCATTCAACCCAAACTCAGATTTATACCTCAGTTCAAAATAATTCAAGTGGGTGTTGTTGCCTGTAGCCCTGACTGATAATGAACTGATCTGTGATTTGACATTAAATTCAATTATTGGAAAAAGGGGAAAAAAAAAAAAAAAAAAAAGACCCCTTTCACATCCATTAGCAAAATTGTCACTCTATTTTATCTTCTGTTACATCAAAGAGACTTCAGGGTTGCTTTGCTCAGGTTTTATTGTTAAAACATTTTAATAATGAAAGTCTGCAATTTATTTTCTGAATTGTTGATGGGAACCAGGCGCAAAAGCTAAGATTTACATATGAAAGTAACAATTTTATGGTATCTAACTGTCAGCATTTTTTTCAAAAGAGATGTAAACCTGCCAAAGACTCTTTAATGTTGTAGCACATGCTAGGGTCCTACTTCAGAATAAACTGTATAAAAAGAAAACATAACTTACTCTGTCCTAGATGCCTTCTGAGAACTTAAGATAAAACTGGTTTAGATTTTTTTAGCAATGACTTGAATGCACTGAAACTTCAAGGGCTCAATGTAAGAAGCATAAATGTAATTGAAATGTTTCAGCATACATAAATGTTGTTTTCACTGAGCACCATAGTACATGTGATTATATTGAATTCTCCTCTCTCAACCATGTTGGCACAATCTTCATCAGTGTAGGTACATTTAACCATATTCATTCAGGCATACAGTAGGACAGACTCTCACTGATGTTACTAAGTGACTTCAGCGCTCAGTGTTCTCTATTGATTTAAACAGGAGTATGGCAGCTTATCTGAGCTCAGTATCCACCTATCATCTGCAATGTATGTGCACAAAGACTGTTGCTTTTGAAGTACACACTGATTACCTTCTCTTGTTTTGGATTTTTTTAAAGTAAAGTTTTAAATCTACATTCTGTTCACTATATCCATGTAGTTATAAACCTAATGTCAGGAAATTTTATTTTTCACTTAATGCAGTGATTTTCTGAAGCTACTCTATATCTAACAGTTTTGAATTCAAGATTGTTTTTTTTTTTTTTTTTTTTTTCCAACATTGTAATTGTGTGTGCTGTTTTTACCTACACCTATCATTTTCAGATTCCTCCTTCCTCTTCCAAGGCATTTTTGCCCTCTTCCTCTAATTGCTTCTGGCACCTACCTGCTGGAAGTTGCATGCCACTAACAACTCATTGACCCTCATCATGCTGTCCTCTCACTGAAGATCTGGGCCATAGCGCTCTGCCTTTCTTCTGCTCACGGAGGGAAACATGGAATGGACACCCTTTTCTTTTAGAAATACAAAACATATGGATAACAAAACAGAAAAAAAAAACAATTATATAAACTATAATTATATAAATTATATATAATTTAAAATTAAAATCAATTAAAAAATTAAAAAATAAAATCAATTATATAAACTATATATAAGGCATTCAAGCATTAAATGTCACCAGTTTCAACTGCTTCTAAAGGATATGTTTAGAGAATACTATCTCTCTATGCAATAGAAATGTCATTTCTGAAAGTATCTAAGGAGAAAAAGTCTGTAGGACACTGAAAAATGCATCAAACAACAGAACTTCTTTCATTTAATTATTTTCAGATCAGAAGTTTCACTTACTTTACCAGTGTAGTAATTCTTTTTTTTTTTTTTCCCATGGATATTTTTCAAAGTTACTAATGTGTTTACTATTTTAAGTTAACTAGTAACAGATGTACTCTGTTGAGTACATCTTACTTCTCCCCCTGAAATGTAAAAACTCAAAACAGCTTTAACACTTCTAAATATAATACCCATTTTATAGCTCCTAATTTGTTGGGTTTCACAACAGGGTAGTTTTTTCATTAATTCTTTGCCTCAAGCCATTCTTCAACTATAATTCTGTTTTACTTAACAGTGTTTAAAAGAGTCCCCCAGCATTGGCATAAACTGAGTTTCAGCAATTTCAAGTACAGATTCCTTTTTAATGTTGATCATGGTACTTTATTTTTCTTTGTTTGTGTTTGTTTTTCTACTGGTAACTGCTTAGTTTTGATCTCTAAATTTCACTAACTCTGAATTTCAACTTATGCAACAGTCATTGTAGATAATTCACTTCTCAACATGAGAAAATATTTGTGTAAAAGAATAAAAAGGAGAACGGCACAAATGCATTGTAATGGGAAATTCCAAAGCAAGAAAACACATCTACCAAGTCTCAAGGAAAATACAGGAATATTAAAAAGAACATCTGTAATAGTGCCAGTAACAAAAACACCTGATGTAGTTTTTAGGAAGTACATTAATGTGCATCACCGAACTCCTGAGTCCAAGAAGCAAGGGTAATGTACATGGCTTGTGGCATAGCTGCAGTAAAAGAAGGAACAGAGTCCCTCCTCTCATATCAAAGTTCTTATTGATTCTAGCAAGAGACTGATGAAACCTAATGAGAAGAAATGTAAATTTCTAATCAGAAAAGTGTTATCGAAATAATACTTCAGAAGTCACTTTGTCTCACACATCCCTGTAAATAAAGGGACCTCACTGTTCAAATACCAAATTATTGGATCTATCTCAGCAGATTTACAATGTGAATTTGGTCTTTTATGAGAAGAATCAAAATTTGACTTGAGTTGACTCCTGAGAGAGTAGAGATGTTTTCCCTCTTTTTGCAAGCACATTAATTATCTTTCAATGGTAATCCTAGCTTGGCATCCTCATCCTTCTTCAAAAACAAGGTCTAGGCACTAATTTAGTGGCTTTCTTTAAATATGATCTGCTGTCAGGACATATCCTTTGTCCTGTTTACTTCTAGCTGTGCAGTCAAAATATCTCCACTTTCCACTAGGACTTCCAGTTAAATGTTTCAATTCAGCATATTGTGTTCTGTACTTCTCCTAAACTGATACAATTAAATAAAAAGCAAAGTCACTACTCAGGTCAGGTTTCCTGCCTATGGTTTATCTTGTTTGATTAAGTAGTGTTTAATGTTTAGATGCACACGGACAAAACATGCTCCCTTTTATATATGTTTTTATATCTCTTAACTAGATAACAAAAAGTCTCAGTCTCTTCTCTTTGTTTACTCCTCTTTACCATAACAAATCCCTAATAATGCAAAAGTGTTCTGATTTATGCTGTCAAATGAGGAACAGCTGCCTTTCATAAGCTGTTTACACTAATTTTTCTGTGAATTTAGCTACTGCTATAGAGCAATGATGATCAAAAAGAACAGCTAACTTAACACAAATCAGCTCAAAGGAAAATGCAGATGTTTTTTCTCAATTCTTGGCCTGGCAAAGTCCTGCAGAGAAAAAAAAAAAAAAAAAAAAAAAAGGCAATGCTATCTCATTTTTTGATGGAAGAAAGTAATATTACAAGTCAACAAGAATTTAGATTTAATTGAAAATGTAGCGACCAAGTAATACAATCGGAATTTAAGAAAACTGTAACTTATAAGGTTTTGCCTATTTTGTCAAAAATACTCTATCAGCTGTCTTGTTGCTTAACTGAGGATAAAAAGAGGGCATTTGCTACCATTATTCACACAATTTTGTTCATTAAAACTCTAGGCTTTCCAGCTTCATATACATGTTTATTGTTTTTAAGGATGTCTTCAAAAAAACAGGATTTTGCTGGTTTAGTATCAGAGATCTGTGGAATTCAAAATCCCTGTCTCTTCTGGCCTACAATTAACAGATGAGGAATGCACAAAGACATATCTTAAAGATGAACACAATGTGGTCTCAGTGCCCTGAAGTATTGGTCCACAGAATACTAATGATTTGTTTGTTAAAAGTCCTCTTCTAACAAAAGAAAATTGGTTAGAGTCCAGTCTAATCTAGTTAAATTATTATATTGAACAAGACAATCAGTTGTGCTACTGCACAACTTATACTTGTCCTTAATAAGTTTCAATTAATGGTAACCAAAAACCAAAATAGATTAAGAAACATTGTTATATCAATGTAGGTACTGATCCAAACTGGAAAAAAAAAAAAAAAAAAAAAAAAAAGTAGGTTATACCTCTCAAAAACAATGAACCTGACTGTAAAATTATTGTTATTATTTACATTGGAATGTAAAATAATTAAAGAATAAAAATTACAATAGATGAAATAATACCGAACAACAAAACCTAACTGCTTCTCGGAATCCGGAACTGCTTCTTAAGTTAGTGGAAGAAGCCACTGTCTCTTGGGAAATCTAAGTAGACTCAGCAATTGTTTCACAACTGTAGTGAGCTACAGCAGAAGAGAAAATATATGTATATCTACTGGGAAATATTCTGAAACACAAGGGCAGCATTAAAAAAGAGAAAGAGATTGGGTGATGAAAGCAGTGGAACTGCCCATCTGATTCCGTCACAGAAATTAAAGACAGGCTAATAGACAAATTTACATATATCTGAGTTGCTTGATAACTGTCTTGAATACCCCAAGAGTGGCTGAATTTAGGTGCGTAATGGTCACAAGTCTGAGAACTCTTCTGTAATCAATCTCTTGATTACACATAGGAATGTAAAAAGTTTCAAAATGTTATGGTTCTCAAATCAGATAAACACTACTTGAAAGTATAGAAACAACACACAGAATCATATAATCACAGAATCACGGAATTGTAGGGGATAGCAGGGATTTCTAGTGATCATCTAGTCCAATACCTCTGCTTAATCTGGTTGCCTTGAGCAGATTACACAGGAAAGTGTCCAGGGTGGTTCTGAATATCTCCAGAGAAGAAGACTCCACAAGCTCTCTCTGTGACTCTCAGAGTAAAAAAGTTTTTCCCCATTTTAATATGGAACTTCCTATGTTGCAGTCTGTGCCCACTGTCCCTTGTTCTGTTACTGAGCACCACTGAAGAGAGCCTATCTCCATCCACTTGACTTCTCACTAGTGGTTATTCATAAGCACTGATAAGATGTTCCCTCAATCTTTTCTTCTCCAGGCTAAACAGTTCCAGGTCTCTCAGCTTTTCCTCATGAGGGAGATGATCCAGGGCCTTAATCACCTCTGTGACCCTCTGCTGGACTCTTTTCAGTAGTTCCTTGTCTTCCTTAGGAATCCACAACTGGACACAGAACAGAACAGACGGGGAGGATAACCTCCCTCAGCCTGCTGGTCATGCTTTTTTTCACGCACCCCAGGATACCATTGGTAAGAGGGCACACTGCTGGCTCATGGTCAACCTGCTGTCCTCTTGCACACTCAGGACCTTCTTAGAGCTCCTTTCCAGCAGGTCAGATCCTAACCTATAATGATGAATATGGTTATTCCTTCCCAGATGTAGGAGTCTACACTTGCCTTTGTTGAACTGCATAAGGTTCCTCCCAGCCCAACTCTGCACCCTTTCCAGGTCTCACTGAATGGCAGCACAGCCTTCCAGTTTGTCAGTCACTCCTCCCAGCTTTGTAACACTGGCAAACTTGATAGGGGTGCATTTTCTCCCTTCATCCAGGTCACTGATGAAGATGTTGAACAAAACCAGACCCAGTACACATTTCTGGGGAACATCGCTAGATACAGGTTTCCAACTAGACTCTGTGCCTCTGATAACAACCCCCTGAACCAGTCATCTAGTTCTTAGTCCATCTCACTGTTCACTTACCTACCTCACTCGTTCTAAGCTTACCTACGAGGATGTTGTGGGAGACAGTGTCAAAATCCATGCTAAAGTGAAGTCAGACTACATCCACTGTTCTCCCTTCATCCACCCAGCCAGTGATGACATCATAGAAGGTTAACAGACTGGTAAATAATGATTAAAGACTGAAGCAAAGAATGCATTTGATAATTCTGCCTTCTCAGTGTCCTCCATTACCAGATTCCCCACCTCACTTAGCAATGGGCTTACATTTTTCCTAGTCTTCCTTTTGATACTGACATACTTAAAAAAGCCTTTTTTATTGCATTTTACCTCCCTCACCAGACTGAATTCCAAATGAGCCTTAGACCCTTTCATTGCATCCCTACATGCCTTGACAATGCTCCTATATTTCTCTCAAGTGGACAGATCTTTTTTTCATGTCCCGTAGGCTTTATTCTTGCACGAGTTTCTCATGAAATGTCTAGATCATCCATGCAAGTCTCCTGTCACCTTTGCTTGATTTCTTAAGGATGCACTGACCTTTAGCTTGAAGAAAGTGATGCTGGTAGCAGTGATTGCCAAACCACTCTCTATCACATAAAGAGCAACTCTACTGCCTCACCTTGCTGGCCTGTCTTTCCTAAGAAGTACACAGACATCTATGACAGTGTTCTGTCATGTGAGTCATCCCACCAAGTCTACATGACTGCAATGATATCATGTCCCTGCAACAATTTGCAGATCTCTAGTTCTTCCTTTTTATTCCTCATGCTGCATTCTACAGTGTCTCAACACTTCAGAGAATAAAAGGGAGCAGAGGATGTAGATATCCCTACTGGCATGCAAGAAGATCCTCCATAGCTATATTCCCTTGAGGTTGCTGGTCTTCTGGCTCACATCATGGGAGACATCTAAGGAATATTTGTCACTCTTCTGGTTGGTCTGGCTTATTCTCCACTCAGTTGCAATGATATGAGCATCATCATTTTTGATCTCACACTCCTTCAGTTTAAAGCCTGTCTCACTATGTTAGCCAGTGTGCTGCCAAAGACTACCCTGTCTCTTCCAGATAGGTGGATCCCATTCATCCCTAAGAGATTATAATCTTGATAAAAAGTCCCATCATCATAAAAATAAAAACCCTTGCACAGGCACCAGCCAATAGTCAGGAGTCGATGTGCATTATAAGTCTGTTTCTGGCTTTTCTCTTTCCTCCACCTTGCAAAATTGAGAACAATATAACTTGGAAGGGATGATAGCACGATAACTGCACACAAACTTGGAAAAGAAAATTGAAAACCTTTACCAATAAAAATACCTTTTGTGAAGTGTTGTTGGGAAAGGTATATTTGTGATATAGTTGTTCTCTATAGGACATTAACTTGGGGGGTCAATTTTAAGGTCATTTTTTAGGGCATTTTCATACCTCCTTTGTTATAACTACAACAGTAATTTGCAAGACAAGAATAGTGTATAAATGCCACATTGTCTTATGTCGTCAGCCCTTAAAAGAAAGATGAATACCATGATCAAATACATATGTAACTATGTTAGTTAGTCACAAAATAATTTTAGTATATTTGATACTGTTATGTTTTAGCTTTGACCACGTTTTTTATAATTGAGGTCATGGTACGACTTCTTTTCAGACTCCATATCATTGATTATTAAAATATATGTTGTAGTAATCAAATTCTCTGATGGACTCATCTATCATACGGTAGATTATGGGAGTTCCAAAGGCAAATTTAAGATTGAGTAACTGAATACTTTCTTTATAGATGTAACAGAAGAGGAATGACCCACTAGTCCAGGCTGCTGTCAGTACAGCATTTTTCCCTAGAGTATATTTTCCAGTGCTTTGTGTAGTAGAATTGTAAATATCCCTGGAGATGAAGCTTCTTTCCACTATTTCCAAAGGGAGATTATTCCACAACTGAATACTGCTTACTGTCAATTTTGGAGGCTTCTGTTCTGTTAAATTTTCAAAATACATATTTGTACATTTTACTTGTTTGTTTAAGAGACCACAATGCCGATAGTATTTAATGCATTATATATATATATATATATATAAAATATGTATAATGTATAAAATAATGTATAAAACATTATTTTGGGCTCATTTTCTAGATTTAAAAGCAGTATATGAATTACTTTACTTAAATTACATACTACAACACTTAAATATCTCTACTCTGCCTTTTGTTTCTACTAAAAATATGCAATAGGATAAGGATTCATTAGAACTTGTTCTAACCTTATCCAGCTGCTTGTCACTTCCAAAATCTCATACTCATTCAGAAAGGTTAGCAATCATTTAAGCCATTTCAAGATCCAGTTTACAGTTGTCTGATTTTAAGAAACGGTGGGAGTGAACATTAGTTCCAATAAAACCGAAATGAAGAATCGTGTGAAACCAATATTCATAGAACTATTTTTCAGACATATTTTCAGTCTAAACTGTCCAGTATCACAATTTGTGTGAATGTAGGTGACAGTAAAATTCAATGTGAGAAGGCAGCATTAATAAAGATTTCTTGAGTTTTTTTGTTTCTTTATTCTTTGATTTTTTTTTTGTATGACTTCTTGTTTGTTTTGTTTTGTTTGCATATTTGTTTTGAAACTGTAACTGGTTACCTCAGTTATTTTCAATCAGATGATCTGTATTTCATAGGATATTCTTGACAAGAATGAGTTCTGATGAAAGTGAAGAAATTAGAAGATTTTGTTTCATGTGACTTGTCTTTATTTACCTTTTGAAAGAGTATAAAATAGGAGACAAAGTGCAATGTCTTCAAATTACATCCACCTCCCTTCAGCAGGAAGACATAAAATTGCTAAGATTCACTGTATATAAGCAAGAAATTTTGATGTCTTTTAAAATTACTTTTATTTTTTTATTTCCTCAGTTGCCATACTTGTGTATATAATTAGAATTCTTCTTGTGATGGCTGAATGCCCCAGTTAAGGTCACATAATTCTGACAATCTGGAGACCTCTGAGGAACTTGCCATTTAAATATCCTTAAATTAACATATAATAACTGTTACACTCATCTATGTTATTCTTGGATGTAGATGTTGCACAGGATTATGTAGGACTGTCAGTGAAAAAGGAAACTCTTGCGCTTCATCCCTATTTGCACATGAAAATAGGTGCTGAATATTAAGGCAAAAGTAAAAAAATCACAAATGTGAGAAATCTGGGCTATGTTCTTTCTGTAGTGAGAGAGGGATATTCATAATTTAAAATCTAAGGGTTTCTAATCCTTATCATGGAAAATTCTAAGTATATCTTCACCAAGGTGAGCATAGATAAGTGTGTTCAAACAGCAGAAGTTTCTGCCATTGGGGATATTGGCCACTATGGACAGTAGAAAGGAGCTTTCGTATCTGTCAGTTCTAAGCTGAAAAGTTCTCCAGAGAAAATTCTCGCTGGGAATTATAAGTCTGAAACATCCTGCTTGAGTGAGCTGGTACACAGAGCATTGCTGTGTTCACATTGTGAAGAAATCCAGTTGAAAATAAAAAAATCCCATAAAGTAATCCAATAGCAAGAGTGTTTTAAAGTCATAGTTCTATCTGTGCCTGGCTGTTTGTTGTACTTATTTTCTGATTTCTGACACTTTTTGTTATTATATCAAGCACACAAAAATACAGCTTTATGAAATCAGAACACCTAGCACTTCTTCTATAGTGTAATTTTCTTTTCTCATGCCACATGAGATGTGTACATGTGTATGTCTTTTTTCATAAAGATCACTGAGTCTGCCTCATATTGAATTTTCCCTCCAGTAGAATAAACCACTAGAGTAGCAGATACAGCAACTCCAAACAAATGTGTACAGTAACATACTTTAAACATAAAGCAGCAGTGTACTGGTGAACTTTACAAGCTTGCTACATTGGTCCCATTTCACATTCTTTACTCTCCTGAGTAACATATCAAGATGAGTATGTAGTTAGCTAAGGCATAACACCAAAGTCTGAAGAATAAAATCAGAGAGAAAAATCAGAAGTATTTAAAGACCTTTCAATGAGACTTTCAATGAGACTTTCAACTTTCAATGAGACAAAGCCAAAGGCAGTCTACATATAGTAGTGTAAAATTTGGTCTGGCTGTGAAGTGAGAATAGCAAGGAATAGAGGACCAATAAACATGGAATAGTAGTTTCAGATCAGTGTCAAGTGGGATAAACCAAATGCTGCTGGTTGGATTGCATTCAATAGGTAGGGTAAGTGTTATTTTTGAGTTTTATCTCAGCAAGTTTATCAAGTTTCCACTTCCCTAAGAGTCTTTTGTGGCCAGGTTAACCTCCTTGTAACTGAGTTCAAACTTTTAGTAGTAACTGCTAAACAATACAGTCCCTGTTTCTCTCTTCTTTTTAGAGAAGACATAAATAGGTGCACACGCACCAGAGTTTACTACTGCTACTGTGGCCAAAATGGATTTGTGTAGATTTTGTCACAGTATCACTGAATGGATGAGGTGGGAAGGAATGTCTGGGTCTATCTGGTCCAAGCCCCCTGCTCAAGCAGGGACACCCAGAAGAAGTTGCACAGGACCATGTCCAGCTGGCTTTTGAAGATCTCCATGAGGGAGACACCACAACCTCTTTGGGCAACCTGCGCCAGTTTTGTCACTTACACATTAAATAAGTGCTTCTTAATGTTCAGATGAACCCTCTAATCTATCACTTTGTGCCCATTGCCTCTTGTAAGCCTCTAGAGCAGTTATGTCCAACTCACAGCACAGGGCTGCACGCAGGCCAGCCCAGCCCATTCTGTAGCCATCCCCTGCCCTGTGCCATCGTGGTGACAGGTCTGCCCCATCAAACAGCCTGGCCCAGCCCCAGGCTCTCATTTGACACTCAGTAACAAGCAAACATCAATGTGCCTGATTGGAAACCAGGACAAGAGGAAGGCACAGTGCAGCGCTATAACTCCACCTCTTGCTCCTGACACACACACACAGCTGAATTTAAGCCTGCATGTATTACACATTACATGAGCTTATGCCACTTGGTGATTGTCAGGAATAATATTGTAACCAGCCAATGTCATCTCCAAACAAAATAGAACCCCCCACCCCCCCCAAAAATAAAATAAAAAATAAAAAAGAAAGAAAATCATGGATGAAAGAAGATTATTCAACAAGATGTGTATGCGTACTTTTGTATCACAACAAATCATATGGAACTATGCTTAATTTGTAAGGAGTGTTTGTATCAGTTTTTCAAAGATTACAGTTTGAAAAGAGATTACATGCAAAAAAACGCTGCCAAATTTAACACATATCAAGGAATATTTCAGAAAGACAAAATAGAACTGAAAAAAGTCTGTGGGCTCAACAAAATAATAATAATAAAAAATTTACAGTTCAATTGGACTCTATTATAAAAGCTAGTTATGTAATAGCAAATCTGTTTCAAAAACAATCAAAACCATTTAATGGTGGTCAGTTTGTTAAGCTATGTATAAAAAGCAGATATAATACATAGCAGATATAATGTGTCTTGATAAAAAAAACAATTTTTTTCTAAAACCAGTTTGTTTTACCAGACTGTAGCCAGACAAATTGAAAAAATGGGAAAATCTATCAAAAGAAATTTAGAGAATAAGCCACTAATTTCAAATATTATCCTTGGTGATAGCTAAAATTCTTTATGATACAGATACAGCTCACCTTGCCATTTTTGTTAGAGGTATTGATAACAAATATAATGTCATGGAAGAAATTACTTCTTTGATGCTATTAAAAGACACAACTAAATCTTTCTATTTGTATGAATCCATAAAAATACACAAAAATGGTTTTCTTAAACTTCTGTCAACATATCTGTTATAGCTACTGATGGCAATCCAGCTACGGTTGGGAAAAACAAAAAATAGAGGGACTCATAAAATTAGTACAAGATAGTGCAATTGCTGCCAGACACTGAAGTTTGATGAAATATCAGTGCATCATACTACAAGAGAATTTATGCATGGATGCTTTAGAAATGGATAATGTTGTGCAAACTGTCATCAAATCTGTGAATTTTTTAAATTCCAAGGGATTGAATCATCACCAGTTCCAGGAGTTACTTAAAGCAATGGATGCTGATTCTGGGGACATCATTTACTTTTCTGAAGGAAAGTGAATAGGTAAGGGTAAAATTCTAAAAAGATTTTATAATTTGCAAAGTGAAATAAAGTCATTTATGAAATCAAAAGGTAGATTTGGGCCAGAGCATGAAAATTAAAAATGACTCATATATTTAGCAATTTTGTGGATTTGACCAGACATTTAAAAGTGTTAAATATATGTCTTCAAGGTGAAAATCACCCTATCTGTGCTATGTTTAAAACTATAATGGTAGTGAAAAATGAAATGAAATGAAACGAAACGAAATGAAACTTAAATTATGGAAGCTCAAGTTATGGCAAATAAATATCTGTATTTGATACATTAGATAAACATAATCCCGTGAACAGTGAAAAATATGCAAACTTGCTTCCTTTTTTTTTTTTTTTTTTTTTTTTTGATAGAGGAATTTAAGAACAGCTTTGAAAATTGCAAGAAAAAAAATCGTAAATCTTTTAGTGTGTTTGTGACTCCATTTTCAGTCGATGTAAAAACATTACCTGCCAATTTTCAAATTGAATGTATAGAGTTTCAATCAAATATTCAACTGAAAAATCTGAGAAATCAACTTTTTACACAGGTATATAGTGATAGGACAAGGGGGAATGGTTTTAAACTAAAGGAAGGAACATGTGGAAGCTTTTCACTGAGAGGGCAGTGAGACCATAGCACAGGCTGCCCAGAGACGCTGTGTATGTCCCATCCCATGAGGAGTTCAAGGACAAGTTGGATGGGACTCTGGGCAAGCTGATAGAGTGTTTGATATAGCAGTCAGTAACTGCCTGCAGCAATGGATAGGAACTTGATGATCTTTGAGATCCCTCCCACACCAAGCCATTGCATGATTCTCTCTTAGCTGGGGAAAATATCCCTTGCTTCACAAGCACACCTTTTTTATGTTATTGCTTTTTGGCAGTAAGTACATTTGTGAATAATGATTTTCAAGCATGAAGCACAGAAAGAGTATAAGTTCATAAAAAAAAGAAAAAAAAAAACTCTTGTAAATTCAAACTCATTAAGTATTACAATCACTTCCATCGAATTAGACTGTTGCATTAGTTTCACAAAACAGAAGTCAAATATCCCACTGGTGTTATGTTTTCGTTGTTTTTTTGACGTTCTAGTAAATATATGTATATACTAAAAATAAAATAAGCTTTGTTACTTGTATATATTAACTGTATTATATAGTTTATATGCTACTCAAGACATTTCCACTTCACTCAGGGCAGCCCATGCAAACCAGAAGGTTGGATACCCATGCTTTAGATGATCTTCTACATTCTTTCAATTTGCATTTTTCGAAATGATAAAAAGTGGCTGTAGGAAAGCAAGTGTGAAGAATTTCATATTTGCCTGAACATTAACAACTAGGATGGTTCATAGAGTTATTTGTAACTTGGTCCTAAGGTCAGCTGATACAGAATTTCAGAGGCAATTACAGTAAATGAAAGTGTAGAATATATCACCATGGGGTATTCTCTTGATACTTTGCTAGATGCTTTTCTTTTATAATTTTTTTCCCCATTCCTCCAAACCCTAGAGCTGCCATGTCTAGCAGCTGCTTTCTTTTTGACAATTCGTCACTCCTGAAAAATGTTTGCAAGCTTTTTGGATAATTTCCAATTCATTCTTGCAGGAAATGAGGATTTGCTTCCTCACTTGGGATACCTGCTGCTAAGTTTATTCACTAATAAGCATGATAAATGTTTTAGCCTTTGATCAGTGCTAAATTAACAAGTAAGCTCCATAAAAGAGAAGTCTTTGAGGCTCAGGGGCTCAAGACAGTGCATGAGTTGGAAATATGATTGATTGTGTTACTGTGAGAAATTTCCATAAAAAAAACTTGTATCATGCTGTTATGTTTCAAACAATTAAATCAAAATAGAAAGATATCCAAAGAAGACAAGAGGAAGGAGGAAGCAGACCAAACTTCACAGGACTTAGCTTCAGCACATTTGTATGCTAGCTCTCTGGGAATTGTTTATTATTAATACTATTTTTATTTATTTGTCTATCTTTAGTAACACAGAAGATTCTTTTGCTTCAATGGCCATTTCTTTTGGAGCACTATATTCCTTCCTGCTTTTCACATTGTACTGCATTGTTCTGGACTGGTGTTAATTTTCTTCATTGTGGCCCAATTGGTGTTTTGTTTTAGATTAGTGACAAAATGAGTGTTGATAACTCATTAGCATTTGCTATTGATGAGCAGTGCTTGCACAGTCTCAACGCCTTCTCTATATTTATTTAAAACAAATGAACAAACAACAGCAACTACAAAAAACACAAAAAGACAGGTTTCTAAACAAAAGAATTATCTCTGATTTCCTTTTATTTTCTGTATGTATGCTATACCTTAGTAACCTCACCATCAGTGTAAGTATTCCTGATTTTTTTTTTTTTATTTTTTTCAAACAAAATGCCAACAGCTATCCTTCACATCTTTACCAGTGTCTTTTCATAAGCTAACAGTACAAGGCATAAATCATAGCCTGGTTCTCCAGCATTATGAGTAGGTACTTATTATTTTCATAATATATTTCCCTACCTCTACTCATCGGACTGGTGGTATGAAGGATCTGACCTGACAGTGCACCACGCTTCAGTACAAATTTTCATTTTCTTGAGGGTGACTGTCAGAAGATACCATGGGAGTTCACCTTTAGCAAGCAATTCTGTGCAGCTCTTTACTCAGTTACTTCTCAGGCTTCAAGACTGTCTCCAAAATTAAGACACAGATTTAGCTTTCTTCAGCCTTTGTGAACACTCATTCTTTGTTTCAAGTCTTTTTCTTATCCTGATTTTGGAATAAACTTAAGAGATTTTCAGTGTCACTGTTTAGATTTAGATGAGTACAAATCAGTTTTGTCCGTGCTGTAAACATGTCCTGAAAATATCATTAAGTTTTTGAACAGAATCTCACCTGTGAGCAAGAATTATCTCTTAAATCTGTAATACCACTCAAAATTTAATGTCGTTACTAAATGTGCCAGCACTTTGTGTCTTGTTCTTTTTATAGAAATCTAGAACTCCCAAAATGAAATTACTGTTTTAAGTCATATTTGTAGTTAATCTCTGAGAAAGTGTGGAGCCACAAATTTTTGTGAAAAGCACTGCAATATGTATGGGGAATTATTCCTATGTGCTCCAGTCTCTCTGACATTTTGTATGACAGGTGGTATTATTTTTGTCCTCATTGGACAACTTGCATTTGTTAAAACATGCAAAGATACAAAGAGATAATTCTAAAACACCATTCCCACCCTCATACCATGAGAATTTATGTGTTATCAGTAGCTTGAAGAATTGAACAGGGATTTTTCAATGGTTATATTTTACGAGAATGAAACATAGTAGTATACAGGTTTAAAGTAAGATTTGATGGGCCAGCTGTACTACTGACAATATTAAAATGAGCTGGCAGAAACAGGAGTGGACATAAAGGATGGAAAAAATAAAGCTGAGAAACGCTGAATTATTGCTGTCTATATGACCATTGGTCATATATTCAGCAAGTACAGATCAATACAATTTAATTAACACAAAGGCAGAAATGCATATTCCAAATGAAGGAAAGTCCTTGTTTCTCTAATGAGAGAGAAAAGTAGCAGATATGCACGAGTTACGCAACTGAGTTCACTGAAAAGTTAACATTACAACACATTTGTGTCTTCAGAAACTCATTAATTTGCCTGGGAAACTGTATGTTCAGCTTTTCTTCCTTATTCCATCTGAAATAATTTACAAAATAAAGTAGACATATATCGGAAAACTTCTTGTCAGTACAGCAAGCTGTGTATGTTGCCAAGATGCAGTCTCCAGTCAATCATCTGTTTGTAGGCTCCCTTCTCCCTGCATACCAAAAAGCTCATTTCTCTTGTATTTGCCACACACTTGCCACTTGAGTCACTCTGGTCATGCATATTTTTTCTTTAATTTTGTCAAAGCCATTGTGACTGCATATGTGCAGTTAGGTACTATACTTGACACTCATGAAAATATATTTCACTTTTTTTTCATTTCCTAGGATGAAATGAATAAAACTCATTAGCGTGTTACTGGCAATCTTTTAACATAGCTTCATAAAATTAATATATATATATATATATATGGAAGCCTTTAAAATAGCAAAAATATCAGATTTGACAGGACCATTTAAACATATCAAATCATGTTGATTTTTATGCAGGAAAGTTATACAGCATTCAGAATCCAAAATATTCAGAAACAAAAGAGATGGAAGTTTTGTTGTGTTTTCAGCTGAGACCAGAGATTTTTGGAAGATACCTGGGCTATAGGATAATACTAGTTTATGACTGCTTTAGTGGGGACATCATAGCTGTGCTATTTGTTCACCTGATTCGTCTCTTTAAAAAAATCATTTTCACTGACTTCTCATCCTCGAGTTGATAGGGATGAAGCCTTCTTGGACTCACCTAAGGAAAATAGTTCCACAATACAGATAGATGTTATTTCTACTGCATAAAGAGAATGAATTTTAGTAACAAGTTGGTAGAAATTCAGTGTTGAAGAAAACAGATTCTCCTTTGTTTTGAATATCTTCTGGACAAATATTGAATATCCTGGTCAAGCATTGCAGCAGGCTGTCCAGGGAACTGGTGGAGTCACTGTCCCTGGAGGTGTCCAAGAAATGTGGAGATGTGGGACTTTTGGACATGATTTAATGGGCATGGTGGTGATGGTTTGATGGTTGACTAGATGATTTTAGAGGTCTTTTCCAACCTTAATATTTCTATGATTCTATCGTTCTTTTGCAGTTTTGCTCTTTCCATAGAATTCTGATTGCTTTCAAAGCAATTGTCAAACCCCACAGAATACAGTATGCTCAGGATTATTCCAAGATGACTTCTCATTTAGCATGCAAGACCACATTATAGTATTCAAAAATAAAATAATGCTCTTGAAAGTATGTGACAACATCTAGTGAATTAGAGAATCATAGAATCACCTGAATTGAAAAGGACTTCAAAGATCATCTAGTTACAACCCCCCTGCCATGGGCAGGGTCACCAACCACGAGACCAGGCTGCCCAGAGCTACATCCAGCCTGGCCTTGAATGCCTCCAGGGATGGGGCATCCACAACTTCCTTGGGCACCCAATGTGTGTCACCACCCAATGAGTGGAAAACTTCCTCCTAAACCTCCTCTGTCTTAGTTTAAAACCATTCCCCTTTGTCCTATCACTATCAACTCATGTAAATAGTCATTTCCCCATCCTGTTTATATGTTCCCTTCAAGTACTGGAGGGCCACAATGAGGTCTCCCCAGAGCCTTCTCTTCTCCAAGCTATACAAGTCCAGTTCCCTCAACGTTTCTCCATAGAAGAGGTGTTCCAGCCCTCTGATCATCTTAGTAGCACTCCTCTGGATCCGCTCCAAGAGCTCAGCATTTTTCTTATACTGGGGGCCCCAGGCCTGGACGCAGTACTCCAGATGGGGCCTCACAAGAGCTGAGTAGAGGGGAACAGTCACCTCCCTCTCCATGTTGGCCACTCCTTTTTTAATGCAGCCCAGAACATAGTTGGCCTTCTGGGCTGCAAATGCACGCTGGTGGCTCATGTCCAGCATCTCGTCTACCAGGACCCCCAAGTCCTTTTTCACACGGCTGATCTCAAGGAGATCTTCTCCCAGTTCGTATAATTACCTGGGATTACCCCAGCCCAAGTGCAGCACCTTGCACTTGGCCTTGTTGAACCTCATTAGGTTCTCATGGGCCCACTTTTCCAGCCTGTCCTGGACCCTCTGGATGACTTCCCTTCCTTCCAGTGTATCAACTGCACCACTCAGGCAATTATCTCAATTATCTCTTGAATGGATACATTTTTTTTTCTCAGTAGTCCAAATAAATCTTTTATTTATCACAGAAGATTAAATAGTTTAAGCATAAAGACTTAAGTGTCCTCTTTATATGACAAGTGTTTATTTTTTTGATCACTTAAAACAGAATCAGACTTTGATTTTGTAGAAACAGAATAAATGCTCTTTCCACTGAACTTCAGCACATAAAGAGGAAGGCAAGGATGCTGTCTCTTATACCTTTGTTTTAAAAGAAAGGGCTAGCTGATACTCCTAACTTTTTAAGGTAAGTGTTTCAGGTTGTAATTCCCAGTTTGGAGTGGGAATATGGATAATGTTGAAATCTAAGAAATGTGTCACTTTTAACTTTACTTCATCTGTTTTTAGTGTGTGGTTGTAGTGGAATTCCAAGGTCACAGCCTGAACCAATACACGACCATGTGACTGCCTGGAGCAGGGCGGGGATGGCTAGAGTCACCCTTTCTGTCTCAGCGATGCTTCTTGGAGTGCGTGTGCAATCTGAGTCTGCGAGGGTTCCCCTTTCCCCCTGCCTTTCTCCTTCTGTGGCACGAGTATGAACTGTTACTGCGAGGGGTCAGTTAATTTCTCTTTGATATCTTTTCCTATAGTACCTATTTCTCAAACAAAGGCTCTGTCATCACCTTTGTTTGCTCTACAGTGGTTCAGGCATATACCAGTACAAGTTGGTTTTATCAAAGTAATTGTTTCACATGCATCCTGCTCTTGAAAAGCATTTTACTTGAAGACTATATAGGAAGAAATGATATGTGGGAATTTACATTCACCTATCCTCAGGGGGTTAATATTTCTGTCAATCTAGACAATCTAGACTATGCACTATCACAACTTTGTTAGATGAAGAGAGACACTTACATCTTCTGATCACTAGTCAAGGAGATAAAGCTCTTAAAATGCACCCACTAAACTCTACTGCATCTCTGCCAATCATTTGCAAAACAGAACTTTTTGGCTAATTGGCCAAATTTGATGGTATTTTTCATGGAAACAGCAAGTATTGCTTTTACAAAGGAAAGGATATGCATTTACCAAAAGTGAAGTCTCCAAGTGTTTTTTTTTTCAGTCATTTTCTCACAATTATTTTTACCACATGTGAATCAAATTATTTATCACAGACTCAGAATTCACAGAGCAAAGTTTTACTTTGAGTAATCACAGAGTCATAGAAACATAGAATGGCTTAGGTTGGAAGGGACCACAAGGATAATTAAGTTCCAATCCCCCTGCATTGCCACCAACTTCCAGATCTGGTATTAGACCAGGTTGCCCAGGGCTCCATTCAACCTGGGTTTAAACACCTCTGTGGATGGAGCATCTGCAGCCTCTCTGGGCAGCCTGTCTCAGCACCTCAACACTCTCTCTGTAAAATGTTTCTGGCTGACATCCAATCTAAACTTTCCCTTCTTGAGCTTAAAACCATTCCCCCTTGTCCTAACACTGTCTACCTTGTAAAAAGTTGATTCCCCTCCTTATTATAATCACCTTTCCTTAACTTAAAGGCTGCAGTAAAGTCACCCCGCAGCCTCCACTTCTCCAGGCTGAACAAGCCTAGCTCCCTCAGCCTGTCTTTGTAGGAGAGGTGTTCCAGCCCTCTGATCATCTTTGTGGCCCTCCTCTGGACCCTCTCCATCAGCTCCACATCTTTCCTGTACTGGGGGCCTTGCACCTGGACACAGTACTTCAGATGGCACTGGAATGGGCTGCCCAGGGGGGTGGTGGAGGGACCCTGGAGGTGTTCAAGGAATGTTTGGACATTGTGTTGAGGGACATGGTTTAGTGAGAACTGTTGGTGATGGGTGGATGGTTGGACTCGGTGACCCTGTGGGTCTTTTCCAACCTTGGTGATTCTATGATTCTATGGGGCCTCACAAGGGCAGAGTAGAGAGGGACAATCACTTCCCCCTCGCTGAAGTGCCTTGGCTTTCATAAACCCCTCTCTGCAAGTTTGAACAGCATCCTTGTATGCTTTCCAGGTGACACGGCCTTGTTTCTACAGCCAGTACAATCCCTTCTTTTCCTTCAATCTGACCAGCAGGTCCTTGCCAAGCCATGCCAGTTTCCTGCTTCCTCTGCCCACTTTCCTATTCTGAGGGATAGAGAGTTCTTGGGCTTTCAGAAAGGCATTTTTAAAGATGGATTTTTCCACTTTCTTCCACTTCTTTGTCTCTGAGGACAGCTTCCCAGGAGCTTTTGTCCAGCAATTCCTTAAATAACCTGAGTTCATTCTCCCAAAGTTCAGGATTCTGAGCCCACTCTTTGCCAGGCCCACGTTCCTTGAGATCACAAACTCCAGCAGGCCATGGTTGTTGCAGCCTAGACTGCCTCCATTCTTAACATCTTTAATGATCTCCTCTGCATTGGTGAGCCTCAGACCCAGCAGTGCTTCACCTCTGGTTGGTCTATCCAATTCTTGAACCATACAGTTAACATCCATGGATTCCAGTCTATCCATTCTTTAACATAGAGGGCAACTCCTCCACCCTTTCTACCTAGCCTATCCCTTCTAAAAAGGTGATACCTCTGTAGACTGTGTTATTCCAGTTATGGGAGGCATCCCACCACATTTCTGTGGTAGCAACCAGATTGTAATTTTCCAACACAACACAGTTTCTAACTCCTCCTGCTTATTTCCCATGCTGCATGCATTGGTGTAAAGGCACTAACAGCTGGACTTTCAGACACACCACCTTCCTAGAGGAACCCTTCCACAAACCTCTGGGAGGTACCTGAAGTTTTCCCATACTGCTTCCTAGAGGAACATGAGAAGGCTTTGGAAGGGGGTTAGCAACATTACCTGTTCTGAGGAGTCTCTGCAAGATCCTACAGGACAGTTCAGAGGTTTTTTCCCTGTAATCTTCTGGTGTGACAGCAACCCCAAGCCTTTCTCTGTCCCATTGTACTCAACTCTGTCTGCCAATTGGATCTGGTACAAAGCCCCAGACTATTCCTTCCATCCCAGCAAGCCCCTTGTATCCCCTTCCCCTTCCTACATATTTTAAAGCCCTCTCACTGAGCCCAGCCAGCTCTTGGGCTAGGATCTTCTTCCCTGATAGAGACAGGTGACACCTGTCTGCAGGCAGACCAGGTGCTGAGTAAATTACCCTGTGGTTGAAAAACCCGAAGTTCCTCTGGCAGCACCAGCCTCTCAGCCACTTTTTCATTACCTGGGTTTTCCTAGCATGCTCCGTATCCCTTGCTGCTCCAGAAGGTATAGGAGAAAATATCAGTTGTGTTCCCACTTCCTAAACCAACCGCCCTGAAGTCTTGATCTCTCTTTAATACTTTGCAGGCAATGAGCTACTTCATCACTGCCAACTATCAGTAACGTGTAGTAATCAGAGAGATGAACAAGATTTGAGAGTTTTCTATTTACGTTCCCAACCTGGGCCCCAGGGAGGCAGCACACCTGGTTGGGTCCAGTCTGTATATGGGGCCCTCCATTTCCCTGAGAAGGAAATTGCCTACAACAATAACCCTTCCATCTTTCTTAGCAGATGCAATCTAGAGACACAGAGTCTACCACCTTGCCCTTGGCAGTGTCCTAGGCAAACCCTCCCCCTCCTCCTCGCTCACCTCCCCTTCAATGTCCAGTGCCTCAAACTTATTACTTAGGGGCATCTGGGGATGTGAGGCTGGCAGGAAAGGGGTTTGCCCATGATGCCAAGCCAGGACTATCTTCCAACTTTCACCATCTCTAAGGTTGCCCCCCTCTGACTAACAGTAATGGGGCAGAGGGCTCACCACTTTTTTGGGTGTATCTCTCTGTTGCCTTTCTCACTGGCATGCCAGGGAGTTACTTGACTAGTCAGTCTCTTGCTCACACTCCCTGATGGTCCTTAACCTCTCCACCTCCTCCTTGAGCTCTGTCACTGTCCTAAGCAGATCTTCTACCTGCTCACACCTCATACAGGTGGAATTCCTGCCACTCTCCTCAGGCAGCAGCAGGCTCAGGCACTCCCTGAAGCCAGAGACCTGAACAGCCACATTCTTGGGCAGAACCTCTGTCTGGGTTGCCATAGTCTTCATGGGACTAGCTAGTTGTCTCATAGAGACCGTGGTAAATGTGTGGTCTTGGTCACTGCCAACAGGCAAGCTAGTCTTCCAAGTGACGAGGGACAGAACATCTTAATTAACTAATGGTGATATTTGCTCTGAAAACACGAAGGTAGGTTCTTGTGTGTGGAAATTTACAAGATACTTTCTCTGTAGAAGGCAACACTAATTCTAATGTATATATGACGATGCCTGGATGAATCTTCAACTCAAAGGACACCTTCATTTTCTTTGTATACATTAACAGAACTCAGATTTGAAGACAGCTATATTGTTTGGCTTTATGACATGAGTAAATAAAGTAAAGCATCAAGAATAAGTGACAGTTTGTGTTAGTATGATTTTTTTTTTTCCTCTTTACCAGAAGATGGTTAAGTGAGATCTAGATGAGTACATTCAGAAGGAAATTAGAATGTGAATTAGAATTAGAATGTACAGGCCTGAAAATGTCTTCTAACTGCATTTGAAGAAAAACTGGAGAAAATAGCAACTGTGAACTTCTTATTAATTTGATAAAACAAGATTAGTAGATACTTTTAAAGTCAGGAACTTGTTTACAGAATAATCATGGGCATTTGGAAATATCAAAATCATATTTATATTGTTTATTGCTGTTTTCGCCCTGAGACCCATAGCAGTAGAGTCTGTCACAAAGAGTACAGAGTAGTTTTTAAAGGACAGTGTTGATAAATTGTCATAGAATCATAGAATGGCATGGGTTGGAAGGGACCTCAAGGGTCATCAAGCTCCAAACCCCCTGCCACATGCAGGGCCGCCAACCTCCATATCTCATACTAGACCAGGCTGCTCAGGGCCCCATCCAACCTGGCCTTGAACATTTCCAGGGATGAGGCATCCACAGCTTCTTTGTGCAGCCTGTTCCAACACCTCATCACTGTCTTGGTAAAGAACTTCCTCCTGATATCCAAAGTAAATCTTCCCTCCCTCAACTTAAAACTATTTCCCCTTGTCTTGCCATTATCTACCCTTGTAAAGATTTGACTGCCTTCCTGTTTGTAGGCTCCCTTTAGGTACTGGAAGGCTTCAATAAGGTCACCCCACAGCCTTCTCTTCTCCAGGCTAAACTTGCCTAGCTTCCTCAGCCTGTCTTCATAGGGGAGGTGCTCCAGCCCTCTTTGTGGCCCTCCTCTGGACACTCTCCAACAGCTCCACATCTTTCTTGTATTGAAGGCCTGAGAGCTGGACACAGTACTCCTGATGGGGCCTCACAAGGGCAGAGTAGGGAGGGACAATCACCTCCCTCCCCCTGCTGTGCCACCCCTCTTCAAATGTTACATAAACAATTTATACAAACATTATTATAAATGTTAATTTCCAGTTGTTCCCTTTCACAAGCTATCATTTATTGTTGAGTGTAGTTATTTTATAAACCAATGTTACAAACATTATTTGAAACACTTTGGAATGGACTAGTTTTGCCAAATATCAAGTATTAAAAGCATTGAAGGGAAAATGGACCTCTTAGAGCAGCACATATCTTAGCCACAGCTGATAAATTTGTGAGATGAGGATTGAACGCTTTTTTTTTTCAGTAAATGGACTTTTTAATGTATTTACCACATTCCCTTCTTGTAGTAAGGCATTGCTCCAGTATTAATCACTATCTGTATGACAGTAATTCCAGTTTTTTTTGGAGATGTGTAAATGTGCATGTGTAAAAGCAGCATAGTTTTCCATTGCAGATGTGTTAATGGGCAACTGGATTATTATGATTAATTCTGCCTGATCTGGATTTATGAAGTGACCATGCATACAATCTTAAGATATATGTACTATCCATGTATAATCTCTTGTGAACAGTTTTATGATGAGATAATTGCACAATAACTCAGCACTGTGATAGCCCAAGGAGATTAACTTTCAGTATAATAGAAGACATTAAAAACACAAGAAAAATGCAGTCTTATGTTTTAAACTGTATAGAATATGTGAGCAATTATATAAATGTTTGTTGCTGGATATTTTTTTTTTCCCATCCAAAGTGCCCAGCAATGGAAAACTAAAAGAATGAGACAACATCATATTACAAATGATCAGATAAGATCTACACCCTTCTAACTACTATTTGGATGACTTCTTCATTCAGGAATGGTAGTCAGATTTGCTTCTTGGTAAAAAAAAAAACTAGGGGAGTGACAGCACACAATAAATCATGTCTAACAACATGCTGAAAAACTGGCAAGAGGCAGCTTGTACAGCGATGAATACAGCTGACATACATCTGCTTGGTAGGATTTATGAGAAAAGAATACAAACAAGGAGAAAGGACTTAGTTTTACAATGGGCATTTCATTTAAAATTCTTATTTATTTCTTATTAAGAGCAAAAAAAATGAATGTAGAGAAAAAGTGTTGGTTTTTTTTTGTTTGTTTGTTTGTTTTGGTCATTTTAAACAAAAATCAGTTTTGAAGCAAAAGTATGGATTCATAGTTTCATTATCAGTTTCTGTTTCAAGTGCCATGTAAGAGAGTAAGAGAACGTTTCTAAAACATACTGATTAAAAGATAGTCTGGTGCAGCTATTTATAACATATCCATTCAGGTATAAATCCATTTTGAATCCTGCTTCCAAAGCTTGAAGTAGAAGAGTAGCAAATGTTCATCCGTTATTCTATGATACAAAATGAACTACCAAACAATTATTTTGTTAATAAATAAATAAACTATTATAATAAATGACTTTACAGAAAATGGTCATCAGATACAAACTCTTTGATAATTAACTACTCAGTTATCTGAATGAAGTTATAAAGGTGCCAGCACACACATTATCATGGCTGAATTCAACTGAAATTATTAAGGCTTACTTACAGTCACGTATATTAAAGGCTAAGAATGATTTAAATAAAGGTATACTTCTCTTTACATTTATTCATTTTCTGTGGTGTTTTTTTTTTCCAAAATTAATGTTAAATACATTTAACATATCTTGAAACCAATAGAAATAGAAGAGAACCCAAAAATATTAAAAAAGAAAAGCAAAAAATCAAAAACATAAAAAAGAAAAAAATAAACATCAAAAATAAACAGTGCATCAATAAGCATCCACAGATAAAGAAACATACATATTTCTTTCGTTTTTGAGTGAAGTGGGTGAAAAAATAAATTCACTTAATATAATGCTCCATTTTACTGCAATTCTGAACTAACTACAAGATTCCACTTAAGAGAACACTACTAATAAACAAAATTATTTGGATATTAAGAAACAAGATTTTTTGTTAAGTAACTATAATATTCAAAAAGCAGAAATTAAAAATGGTTTAAAAAAGGTTTTCCTTATGGACCAGCTGCTGATCATCTTCTTGAAGATTTTTGTAAGTAATGTTGAAAAGAGCATTCTGTACCTGAAATAGCTCCCTGATCTCCCCAGAGATTCTATTTCCTCTTGTTTTCTAGTTGTTAAGCAAAAAGCCATCTAGCTAAGGTCAGTGATCTAGTATATCCTCTACAGAAAGAAAATCATCACCTCAAGATCACTCTACTGTTTGGGGCTGGCATAGCTGTTATAACTGTGAAAGCTTCTGCTAAATAAAGATCTGAGGGACGCAAATATTCCCATGTTTCTCTTTGTCATCTTTCAAGAATACCACTTACTCAAAAGCTCTGTATATATTTGAATTTTTTAATAAATTTTAGTATATGGATACTATTCTATCAGAGATTCTGGTGGAGTGCTCTAGTTGAAAAATAAATTAAGGATTCTGTACTGATTGTTTAGAAAGCCATGGTGTAGACTGTTGTTGTTTAACCTCAACAAGCAGTTAAGTAACAAAGTAGTTCACTCACTCTCCCCATTTGGGAGAACTGGAAAGGTAGAGGTACAAGAACTCATGAGCTGAGTTACAGTTTGCTGGTTAAAGAAAATGATTCACATGCAAGCAAAATAAAACAAAGAATTCATTCACGAGAAGACAATGCTCCAGGAAGAATCTAGAGCAGCCTTCCAGTACTTACAGAGAGTGAGGGAGGTGATTGTCCCCATCTACTCTGCCTAGTGGGGCCTTAGCTCGATTTCTGCATCCAAGCCTGGGGCTCTCAATACAGAAAATATGCTAGATTTTTGGAGGAGGGCCACAAATCCGATCAGAGGGCTGGAGCATCTCCTCTATGAAGGCAGACTAAAGGAACTGGGCTTGCTCAGCCTGGAAAAGAGAAGACTGCAGGGAGACCTCATTGAGATCTTCCAGTATTTAAACGTAGTTTATAAACATGAGAGAAATCAACTTTTTACAAGGGTAGATAGTGATAGTACAAAGGAGAATGATTTTAAACTAAAGGAGAAGAGATTTAGATTAGATGTCAGGGGGAATTTTTTTACTGAGACACTGGTGAGGTGCTGGTACAGGTTGCCCAGAGAGGTTATAGATGTCCCGTCCCTAGAGGTATTTAAGGATGAGTTGAGTGGGGCCACAGGCAAGCTGATCTAGTACTTGATCTAGTGATTGGCAAACCTTTCTGTGGAAGGGGGGTTGGAACTTGATGATCCTTATGGTCTCTTCCAACCCAAGCCATTCTATCATTCTTTGATTCTGTAACTCTGATTATTATAAACAGAGGGGAAATCAACTTTCTATATGGATAGGTAGTGATAAGACCAAGGGGGAATGTTGAAAAATAAAAGAAGGGAGAATTAGATCAGATGTCAAGAGATGTTCCACTGTGTGTGAGGTGAAGTATAGGAACAGGCTGCCCAGAGGAGCTATGGATGCTGAACCCCTGGAAGCACTGGAGGCCATGTTGGATGGGGCAGTTGGCAACCTGATCTACTGAGTGGCTACTCTGCCTAAAGCAGGGGGTTGAAACAGATGATCTTTGAGGTACCTTCCAACTCAAGCAATTCTATGATTCTATGACTTCCCACTAACAGATTCAGCCTCTTCAGGAAGTCAGGACTCATCACACATAATAGTTTATTGATAAGACAAACACCACTTCCTTCTTTCCACCAGCTTTTATTGCTGAGCATGATGCCATAGAATATCTCTTTGGCCAGTTGTTTCAGCTGTCCTGGCTGTGCCATCTCCTGGATCACTGTACACCTCCAGCATCCTCACTGACAGAATACCACAAAAAGCTAATTTGAAAGACATCAGGATAACAGGAGGCACATATTGTATCACTTCACTGTGCCTGAGGAAGAAAGGTTATTCTTCTGAATTTCAATAAGTTATAAATCTGCCTTCGAAGTTATCATACTTCAAGTTCCATTTTCATTGTGATTTTCTCCAATGTTTTTCAGTGTGATATTTAGTCAAATGTTATGAACAGTTGATTATGTCTAAGTACTTAATTAAATTAATTAAATAATCAAAATACATAATGATTTTGGAAAATTCCTTTGCAGCATTTGAAATGAAAAAATTGAACAAAATGCCTGCAAAAACTTGTGCTAACATTTTTTTTTTAATTCTTTAATGACATCGTAAAATAGCTTTATCTTCATTTGATATTCATATGTAATTTGAGACTGAAAATCTGTTGTATTTATTATAAATTTTAAAAAGAAGCAAAAAAGTAATACAAGCCCTGCTAGTTGATTTAAAATTTAGTACAGCTCAAATAAGACTTATTTGGATATTTCATAAACACAAATTGCAGGATGATGAAGGATTACAGACAAAGTGTTTTACTTAATTAAAAGGATTTGTGTTTCCATCCTTGTAAATCAAGTAAATAAATCTCCATCCTTGCATTCAGAATGCAACTACATGAGGCTCTGAGCAATCTGATCTAAGCTGTCACCATTCAGAGAAAAGCAATGGACCTGATGATCACTTGAAATTTCTCCGAATTTATGCCGTTCTATGATTGTAGATTCTTTCTGGGCTATGTCTTAACCATACTTTTCTCATTCGGATTAGTCCATGTTGTATCACTGCGCACCCATATGCTGAGATTACAATTTTGTGGGGGGGTTTTTGCTTTGTTTTGTTTTTCTCGGGATAAATCTGTACAGAATGTCTTCAGATTCCTTGCAACACTTTTCAGACTGAACTTTTCATTGAAACAGGATAGCATAGCTTTTGGGGTATTCTGAGTAATCATTAAAATAAGCATCAGGCAGTTCGTAAATATAGACTTGAAGAAATGAGAGGAAGTGTTAATGGGATATTTCCATGGTTCAGGGTACACTATAAGGAATAATTAAATACTGTGTCAGTTGCTGAGCTATTTTCGTGAGTGCAAGTTTGTCTTTTACTTGCCAGATTAAATGTGTTTTGTTTAATACACATTGTTATTTATAATATGGGACAAAACAACCTACCTATTTAGCTGCCAATGTCTAGACAGGTTTTTATTCCTTCTTGTAACATTCTATTAAAGTAATATCAATCAAGGCCAGTACTTTGGCTTGCAATCCTGACTGCAAAAGTCCTCGGTGAGAAGTTGGCGCTAAATTAGTTTCAGTAGAAATGTGATGAAGCAAGTGGCAACCTCTGGGAATGAATGTTTGTATTGCAACAATTTGATCCTATTGGCTTCACTTCCAACTAACTAGGAAGAAAATGTCAACTTCCAGCCATGTTTAGTAGTAATCAAAAGGTTGCATTCAGAAATTTCCCCTGTAGTGAGGATTAAGAACTTTGTGTAAGTTCATCTGGTGTCAGCACATATCACAATGAGAAAAAAAAATTCCCAGACTTCTGTTAAGACATCATTGCTTAACGATAGCAGAAGCAGCATACCAGCAACGCTAATTACACTAATAATCCTACTAAGTAGGATAATATACATTCCCTCTAATGAAGCTCTAACATACATCAAAACTCAGAGGGAAGCATAGTATGACATTCTGGAAAATACAGTTGAAAGGATAGAACATAACTCCATCTGTCTTAGGAAATACTTGGGTATTTAGAGATTTAACTCATAAAATGTCTTAGTATCAAGTTTTACTAGTCAGGGGCTCTTTTTATTTGTGGATAATTCATCTGTTGAATTTCTTGAATAAAACAGAGGTTACTTTGATAGCTACCAACTTAAGAGGAGATTTTAGTTTTCTGGCTAGGAAAAGGAAAGCAGATTTTAAAACTACAGCAAAATACAAAATCTTACAAAGATAATATATAAATTTAGAGGTGATAGAAAAGCTTAGTTTTCAAAGAGGTATATTAATTTTATTATTTGTTCTTCATCTGTTTTATGTTTTGAATGTCTATATTATTTTGTAAGTTGATAATGCAAATATATAATCGTTTGTTGTATATCCAGCCATTGTAGCTAGAGGATGTGTAGGCATGCAGAGATTAAATCTTCTGTTATTTAGAAAATTCCAAGAGGGACATTCTCTGGAGATGTACATCCAGTCCAGTAGACGGCCCAGTTATTCAGAAAATGTTCCTTTTATCATTTTTATTTTACCATGTATTTTCATTCTATCCATGTAGCATGGTCATCGCTGCTTGGCACTTAAAGGTTGCCCAGTTCTCTAAGGAGCCTAGAAACAATTTAATGCCTCCAAACTGAGGTTTATATCTTAATCTTGGTTGACAATAAAACAGTAATTTCTACGTGAAGAATAGCAGCAACCACTGAGATTTGTTTCAGGGAAAATATGAAAACTAAACATATTTTATGACACCTCCAACTGTCATCTCTCTTCAACATAAAAAAAATGTTGCCAATGTCACACAGAAAAAAGTCAAGACTTCTCTACCCTTCTCAAACAGTACTCAGAAAATACCTGATCTGGGTTTCTTGGTCTCCAAGAATAACAACAGTAGCGCTCCAGATGATTGAAGAAATGTATTTAAGCATTTCTAAAACTGAAATATATAAAATAATAATAATAATAATAATGAAAAAAAAAATGGAAACTTTTGAGAGAGAATGTAGACAGTATAGCCACCACATTAATTCTCTCTACTTATTTTTTATCTTCCTGCCATTACTTTATTCATGCTAGACAATTAAAAAAGTTTGTTAGTGTCAACAGCAAAGGTTGTTTTGAGTCATTCTGTTCCTAGCATATATTCTTTAATCTGGATTTTGAATTCCCACTCCTGGTTCAGTGTAAAGTCCATCACAGTATCTCACCGAGAATCATGATATAGAAACAGAAGCTAATAATGACTTCTGAAGCAATAGATTTTTAAGAATACAGCTACATGCAAAAGATGTTTTTGGGGTAAATTTTGAATACAGAAAAATTGTTGTCCTTGAATACAGGGATGATCCCACTCATAGCTTTAAAAATATACAAAAAAAGATCTGTATCAGAAGCGGGTACAGACTGAGAGACAAGTAGCTGGAAAGCAGCGCAGCAGAAAAAGATCAGGGGGATGCAGGTGGCAGCAGGTTCCACATGAACCAGCAGTGTCCCCCAGGGGAGTCAAGAAGTCAAACCACATTTTGGGATGTATTAAACACAGCACAGACAGAGAAAAAAGGTGGCTCTCTTGCTGTATTTAGCAGTGATTCAACTTCACCTTGAATACTATGTGCAATTCCAGGCTCCACAATATAAAAAAGGATGAACTAGCTGGTTTTTGAAAGACCTTTCCAACTGAAATCTTCCTTTCCCTTCCCTTCCCTTCCCTTCCCTTCCCTTCCCTTCCCTTCCCTTCCCTTCCCTTCCCTTCCCTTCCCTTCCCTTCCCTTCCCTTCCCTTCCCTTCCCTTCCCTTCCCTTCCCTTCCCTTCCCTTCCCTTCCCTTCCCTTCCCTTCCCTTCCCTTCCCTTCCCTTCCCTTCCCTTCCCTTCCCTCCCCTTCCCTCCCCTCCCCTCCCCTGCTCTCCTCTCCTCCCCTCCCCTGCTCTCCTCTCCTCCCCTCCCCTGCTCTCCTCTCCTCTCCTCTCCTCTCCTCTCCTCTCCTCTCCTCTCCTCTCCTCTCCTCTCCTCTCCTCTCCTCTCCTCTCCTCTCCTCTCCTCTCCTCTCCTCTCCTCTCCTCTCCTCTCCTCTCCTCTCCTCTCCTCTCCTCTCCTCTCCTCTCCTCTCCTCTCCTCTCCTCTCCTCTCCTCTCCTCTCCTCTTGTCTTCTCTTCAGTGGCTGTCATCCATAAGCTGATGAATGCATTATTTTTTTCTGTATTTGTCCTCCTAAAGCAGTCACCCTTTAGCATATGTCAATGTCTCTATTTTAAATATGTATATCAATTATAAACTCAAACATATATTTCTAAATAACCAGCATCTGAGAATGCTAAATGAAATGCCTGCTTTCTGTCACTTCAAACTACATTCCTGAATATGACTCACAAAATGCAATATTTTTTTTTATATATTCTATATTATATTATTAACTATACTACTGGTTTATATTAAAAGTTACTTTCATATAAAAAAGTGTCTTGTATCCCTTCAGAGTAAAGAAATCTGAAGATAGCTTAGGCTATTTAATTAGTTCTGCCTGTTTCAGTACTGTAGACAAGTGTATTCAAACAAGAGAAAGCTGGTGTACTTGCTTCATTGTTTCTAGTATTAATAAAAATCCTGGTCCAAAAGCATGGTTTGGTTTTCACCTGTCAGAGCCTCTTTTCAAAACTGCTAATCAGGGAAGGGTATTAGTAATTACTAGAGCCCAGGAAATATCAGTTTAACAGTTAGTATGGTTGCTGAGGTGTGCTGTAATATTTCATGTCAGATAAAGGAAATTTATTAGAGCATATGGAGGTTTACATGTAGTCCAGCTCCAGTATTCCTTTTCTGAAGAAGGTAAGATGAGGAAGTGAGCTGTTTATCTCCTAAAACAGATTTGAAGTGTTTCTAGAGCCACAACAATCACTGAAACTCAGAATGTCTTCTGTGTATTAAACAGAGGATTATCTATGGGAGAGACAATAGCAAAAAATTTGATTTGTGTGGGAGAGAAAACAGAAAATCTGATTGCTGTTGTTTTTCTACTCTAGCAGCTGTTTCTGACATACAACTTGAGAGTCCCTTTGAAGGGAAAAATTGTGTCTGTTACAGGAAATAAGTTCTCTGGCAACAAAGGTTTGTTTTGTGTTGCTGTTGTTATGGATGGGCCCCTGGTCAATCTGATCTAGTGCCTGATCTAGTGCCTGATTTAGTGGCTGGCAACTTTGCTCATGGCAGGAGTGTTGGAAGCAGATGATGTTTAAGGTCCTTTCCAACCTAAGCCATTCTGTGATACTAAGATTCTATGATGCTATTACATACTGATAAACAAATGTATAGTTAAAACTGAGTCCTGAATCTGAATCCTATAAAGGATTCCAATGCATTATAAAATTGACAAATTCTAATGTGATATGTACACAAACACTGGACATCAGCTCAATTCTTAAGTGATATTTTTACTTCAAATTTCACTTTAGAACATTCTTGTTACTTCTGAAGGCATCGACTGTGTTACATAATATTCTGAGTAGGGAAGTGCAAGTCTGAGAATACAATTGATTGGATTTCTTGGTCGTTACTTTTAGTTTGCATCATCAAATGTATTTAAAGCGTCCAGAAATGTGCTAAAAATGCGAATGCTTTTCTGGCCACAATCTAGTTCTGATACTGGACTTCTACATACCTATTTGGCTGTGTTCCATTATTGCAAAATGTACATAAGGTATGTTAACCATTTATGTCATCCTACTTTTTAGAAGAAAAAGGGAAAGATGAAAGTTTCTACTGTACTTCAGGCAGTTCAGATTGTGAAATATACTACAGAATAACAGAATGTAGCATTCTTCCTATCTGGTGAGTTACTGTATATTGAAAGTACATTGCAAATGTACTGTATAGCATAGGGATATTCTGACCTCGGTGAATTTGCGATGTGGTTAAGCTTTCATCCTTAACTTGGAACTTATTTTCCTCTTCAAATAGAATTTCTTATTAACAGAAGTTTCTTGTGCTACACAGCTTGTAGCAAGGCCATAAAAGGTGGAACATTGATGCAGATGCATTTGTTGCAGCAGAATAGAATGGATAGACACCTGGATTGTCAATCTGCTGAGCTCACATACTGGTCATAGTAGGAACTACTGTGGAGTGGAAAAGGAAAGAGGAGAAAGTTGAGAGCAGTGAAGGCAAGGAGTAAAAAAAAAAAAAGAAAAGACAATAATGAGAATCTGGCAATGAAAATGAAAAAAAATGAGTCTGTCAGGGAATGCAAACCAAAATGCCAGATGAGTCCTTCTGTCCCCATGCGCATCTCACGGTTCATACAGCAACAGATCCCACACAGGATCAGAAGGAGGGTATAAGGTCAAGGGAGCCATGTGCTATGCAGCCAGCATTGGTATTGCACAGTGCCAAATAAGTGCATCGCAGCTGCTAGGGAAATGCACTGGCATTTTTGAAATGTATTTGTCATTCCTTTGAAAGCCTAAATATGCTTTTAGATGCATGTCACTAAATAGTTTGGAAAAAAAAAAAGAAAAAAAAGAAAAAAATACAATCATCTTAGTGCTCTGTGTGTCTCTTGGACTTATTTCTGTTTAGACTGTTATCTGTTCCCAGAATGGCTCTTATCTTTCTTCTCTGACTCACTGCATGGTATATTAAAGTGGAAAGGTTAGGAAAGCTGAAACTTTCTCTACATACACATGTGCATTTATAAACTCCAGTTCTGGGAATCAAATCAGTGGCATTCCTTTCAGCAAATATTCTGGGCTACTGTCATATGCTTCCTACTGCTACATATTGATGGTGGAAAACAAACAAACAAACAAACAACAAAATCTCTCAGGACAATCTGTCTGTTCATGACTAGTATGTGTAAAGCAGGATTAAGGAGATGATTCCAGCAGATTTCAAATAGCTCTTTCTCAAACTCTTTCTGCTCCTGTTTGTGGCATATCTCTATTAATTTGCATCAGAAACATCACCTGTTCTATAGGTTCTGAATTGCTAAAACATTTTTAAGTATTTCTATCCACAATTTCTAAATAACCTTAACTCTGTGACAAACTCTTTAGTCACTAGAACAGATAGACTAGTTAATGTATTCTACATTTATGAGCACAGACACACATATTGTTAGCTAACAGCAGCCTGACACCTTTTTTGTACTTGATACCTTGATTTATAACATGTGTTATGAAAAGCTGTCCAGGTAAAAAACACCTTTACCTATTCACTGTCTGTTTCCCTATTAAAATATTTATGAGACAAGAAAAACTAGAGGAAAATATCCAGATTTCTCTTCACAAAACAGTAGTAGTTTGAAAGTGAATAAATAAAATAATTAGAACAATAAACACGCTGCAGTATGTATTTTATCTGAGCTATTATTTTTTAAATGTTCTCACTGTTAAGAACATAACTGTCATTTCTGTTATAACCAGGAAAATTTTGCAATTAATGAAGAAAAATTAAAACATACTAATCTGTTTATGCTCAAAAGTTAGCCACTGCTGAATCAGGGTCCTGTTTGGCAAACTGCAGACAAGTTTGCCAAAGGAAGACATGAAATACATGCATTTAAGTGATCTCAGTTAAGCACTATTCATCTTTGATTTTTACCCTTCCTTAGTGTCTATCTTGCATATGATTTTTTTTTCTTTTTTTGATTTGTTTTTCTGTTTTACAAACGTTTCATTGGATTTTCCAATACTCTTTATTTTCAAAGAGAATGATAGAAAAGCATACGGGGGGAAATGTTTTAGCTTGATCTGTAAGGAGGAGGAGCAGGATGCTCTGCAATATGTCTGCAGGATGATATCTGTTGATTTTGATCTTCCCTGGGTCTGGCAGCTTTGAACACCACCAGATCTGTACTGATTCCTAAAACCAATGATATCCTTCAGCAACAAATTCTATATGTTGGACAGTGTAGTTTGAAGTATGAGCAAGTCTAGAAGGAATATTTAATTATTCCTCAAAACTTCTGTTTATTTACCTTAAATTGAAAGGAATGAAATAAACCAGGGGAAGGAAAGGAAAAAATTCATTTATTCCATTTATTATTCTTCATTATAGTTCTGTTTATGATTCCCCTGGCACACTGGATGTGTAAGGTCATGCTGTTTTGCACTCTTATAGCATCAGTCATCAAAGCATGTCAAAGTCTTGTGCATGGATGAATCACTTACCTCTCCCAACAGAGAGATCAGATGACTTGTAAGTACATTTCTGATCCTGATTTTCTTACTGAAAGATCAAATCTTCTAAATGATTTGCTTTGCTAGTAACTATTTTTTCATACCTGAAGGCTTGATCTGCATCTGCAGAAGTCTGTAGTCATTTTAAAAAGGGGGTCTAGTCAGTCATCTACAGTGATCTCTTTCACCATGCAGCAACAATCAAGAGGTGAAGCACCACTTGGTCCAAGTACAAAGGAGTTCTGTAGTTTTTAGCTCTGTGATGTTGAAGCTGCTTGCCTCAGCGACTCTGAAACAAAATCAAGGAAATTTATTTCACAACTGTTGTATTCCCCTTCCCCTCACTTTAACAGTTCTTCTTGTTAGCTTCATATTAGACATTTACTAGGTACTCTGAGCCCAGAATTTTTCTTTGTACATCACACTACATATGAATGTCTCATAAAATGCACGTGCGGACATATCATTTTAATGACTTTTTTTCTAATTTTGATGTGGCACATTTAATTGTCTAATATTATTTATTTATTTACATATATATAAAACCTTGACAAAAATAGCTATTTATTTCTAAAATAAAGGTGTTAATGCATTATACATACTCAGTCCATTTTTTTGCTTATAGGTAACTGACTATTTCCTTATTTAACAAAGTCAGTGTATCTGAGAAGAAATATGTTGCACTGTAGGGGCTTCAATACCACAAAAAATATCAAAGAAAATTAAATGCATTCTCATTAAAATCCATGACCTAGATTTCAGTACTATGCTGAATGATTCTTATCCAGTTCCACCAGGGTGACATTTCCATGACTCTGGGTTTCCTGCCATGGAAAATACTACCAAGAGGAAGTAATGCTACAGGTGACTTGAAGAGAATTGTTACTTGTTCTTGTGTGACCACTCTAACCACTAGAGTTGGGAAGTGCTTCTGAAGGTTAGCTTCCTTTCTGACAAGGGCTTGGTGCATGCAAACGTGGTCAGAGGCAAAGGAAAATATTCAGTATATTTCTGAAAACACAGTTGCACTTTAAAAGCAGAAGTGTATGAGGGTTTTATATTGGTCTTCAGCATCTCTGTCCAGCTCATCCTCCTCATGCTGCTTTTCAGTCTTGAGTTTTACTCGTTACTGCTTGCTTCACTGCCCATTACTTCCAAAAGTATTCAGTAGCAAGGTGATGTCAATATGTAGAACAGCAGTGACTGTGAAAGAGTTGACATATTTTTGGCCTTCATATCTGACCAACAGCACACTTGCATAGAGTGAAGTATAATGCTGTTCAACTTCAGCCCATCTCTGCTTTACTCAGAGTATGCAGCATATATTGACAATGAACATATAATTAGAAATAATTTAGTCAGCCTCAATTGTGCTTGATTCAAAGGCCATTTATTATGTATGTATTTACACATCTGTAGAGACCTCAGTGATCCTGACAACTTTTTGACCCCACTGAGATCAGTCCCAGCTCATCACACTGACAGAAACTGAAACCAGTAAAAAGGAGGGAGGGATAGCTTTCTGCTAGTTTAATGTGTTGCATGCAGTCATGTGTGTGAATGGCAAGTTATTAGAGATGCTGTAAGAAGGAAGATAATACAGTTTAAAAATAGGCCCATTTCAAAGGGAGCATGTCCTGATTCCAGCTGAGATAGCATTAACAGCACACCAGTGTTTGGGTTGTTGCTGAGTGAAGAATGTCCATCACCATTGTTATGACATGGCAGTAGGATGTAGGAGAGGGTGGAGCCAAGAAAGGTGGTGGGGATTATCTAAGGGGATATTCCATACCACATGACATCATGTGGAAGGCTATAAACCTGTGGCAAGATGGCCAGGCAGACTGGCTGCTGCTCAAGGATTAGCTACACATCAGTCAGCAGGTGGCGATCACCTGTATTGCTAGCTGGGCATCAGTCAATGAGCGACAAGTAGTGGCATAGTGGATATACACAAAAATAGCTATTATTTATATATATAGTTATATTTTCTTTTCTTTCTTTTCTTTTTTCCTTTTCTGTCTTAGTAATCAGTTTTTATCTTAACCCAAGAGTTCTATTTTGTTTCTAGTTCTCTCCTACACCCCACTGTTTGGGAGGGGAGTGAGCAAATGGTTGTGTGGTGCTTAGTTTCATGCCAGGTTAAATGACAACAGTCCTATAATGTTATAAACGTTATAGTTGTCTATAGTTCACAATGTTTTGGAGATTTTATTTATTTATTTATTTATTTATTTATTCATTCATTCATTCATTTATTTATTTTGTAGATTTCTCAAGAACTATATTATTTAAAGGGTTTTTTTTTTGCTATGTATGTTCCTGGTTAAGCTGTTTACCATCTCCACAGGCTGGATTAAGGTTATCATTTTTTTGCACTATGTAACACTGGTTGACAAACTAATCTTGTATTTGTACATGGTATTGTAATCATCTTCATACTTTAGGAAGCTTATCTTGGAAATTATTAATAACTTCACTCTTTATTTTTTCTTCTTAGGGAGTCTGGATATAGGAGCGTCAAATGAGGTGTTCAAACCAATGTGTTCCTAATGCTCCTGGGTGTGTTTCAGTCTTTGTTTAAGATTAAACAACTATTTAAGAATATCTCCTAAAGATCTGCCCTAAGGCTGGATAGTTGTGAGTGACAGGGAGGGGGGATAATTATGGACAGGTACCTGGAAGAGTGAACACCACGAGTGTTTTGGAACTTCACCCTTGAACAATTACAAAATCCTGAAAAACTAGTAAAATATTTGGGGAATGTGTGCTGCCACTCTGTCAATTCTAGAGAGGCACAATAGTGTGCTGAGGCCTAGCCCATACATACCTAGCCCTCTTCAACATTACTTGGCACTCTAGTAGTGAAGAGATATCTGGATCTGATGACAATGCAAAAGGCTCTGCAGTTGCTCCGGACTCCATGACAGGTCCTATGGTCACTCTACCCCTGAAACAGGCACCCCAGTTCAACCAGAGAACAAATATGTTCCAGTACATGTAACACCCATATTCAAGACAAAAAGATGGGTATGAAAATCACTTTGTTTAGTAAGGAAATACTTAGTAAGATGAGGGCAGAAGAATAAGATGAGGAAGAAGGAAAGCAGTTATGAAGATGGAAAGGAGGACTAGGCAGACCACATAAAGTAGTCAGTAAGCATCTGATGCCTAACTATGTGTGAGCTGTAAGATATGTGAAAAGACTTCAGCCATCATCCAGGAGAGCACCTTGTGGCCTTGCTGCTCCAATTCTTGGATAACCAGATCAGTAGACTGGACTCAGTGGGCAGTGAAGCCTGACAACTGGGATCCCTCTCCAGGGAAAGCAGTATTGACAAAACAATTGGAAAAGGGACCCAAGCCTTCACCCTGTGGAGGCAAATATTGTCAGATATGAAAGAAAGATATCCCTTCAAGAAAAATGTGGTATGTTACTGGAATAGTACACTGGGGGTGGAAACACAGCCCTACCATTTGTCACAGGCTGATCCAAACTGCACTGGAATGGGGGGAAGGTGTGGAACTCCTGAAATATATCAGTAACATCACTGTATAGTGTAAGATAGCACAAGAAGTTTTTGAGAAAAAGAAAGTAATCCAAACCCTTCTGAAAGTCTGTCTTGATATGAGTGGTAAAGTGGGATCAAGGAATCTGCACAGGAAATCCACTTCTTAGGGATAAAATGGCAAGACGGACGTTGTCAAATCCCTATGGATGTGAACAACAAAATAAGTGCTATGTCCCCACCAACTAGCTATGTCTCCATTAACTTTTGGTCTTGAGACTGGTGCTCTTCAACATCTTCATCAATGACATAGAGCATTCCTTTTCTATGAGGAAAGGTTGAGGGAACTGGACCTGTATAGCTTGGAGAAGAGAAGGCTCTGGGGAGACCTCATTGTGGCCCTCCAGTACTTGAAGGGAGCATATAAACAGGAGAGGGAAGGGCTGTTTATGAGGGTGGATTGTGATAGGACAAGGGGAAATGTTCTTAAACTGGGACAGAGGAGGTTTAAGTTAGATATTAGGAGGAAGTTTTTCACACAGAGTGTGGTGACACACTGGAACAGATAGCCCAAGGAAGTTGTGGATGCCCCATCCCTGGAGGCATTCAAGGCCAGGCTGGATGTAACTCTGGGCAGCCTGGTCTAGTGGTTGGTGACCCTGCCCATGGCAGGGGGGTTGAAACTTGGTGATCATTGAGGTCCTTTTCAACTCAGGCCATTCTATGATTCTATGATGATTCTATGATTCTAGCAAAAAATGAAGCACAAGCTTTCTTAGATTTTTTCTTTTTTTTTTTTTTGGTGGGAGACTGCATATTCTAAATCACACTCTGATTGTAAACCCTCTCTATCAAGTAACCCAGAAGAACAATTTTATATGAGATTGTAAGCAACAACTAGACTTTGAAATAATTAGACAGGAGAGAGTTTATGCAGTATCCTTTCTGTCAGTCTGGTCAGGATATGATGTAAAAAAAATGCGCTCCATACTGCAGCCACAGAAAATGGCTCCACCTGGAGCCTCTGGCAGGAAGCATCAGGTTCTGTGGTTTTGGGATTAAGGATCCAAGATCTTAGGCCTGCAACACTCCAACTGGAAAAGAGATGTTGGCAGCATACAAACGTGTTTGAGCTGCTCTGGAAGTGGTTGGTATTGAAGCACAGATCATCTTGGCACCCCAACTGCCTGTTCTGGGCCGGGTGTAAATGATATGGAATAAGCAGAGGATATCGTCCTGATTTCATCGTAGACAGTGTAAATAGCATGCTGATGTTTTGGTTGTTGCTGAGTGACGGGGCTGGGCCTGGCCACTTGGAGGAGGAGAGCTGCCGCTATTATTTCATGATGGCAAAATGCAGGACGGGTTGGGGCCAGGGCAGATGGACTGATTAACCAAGGGGTTATTCTGTACCATGTGACATCATGAAGAAGTCTGTAAAGCTGTGGGGAGTTGATCAGGGGCCGTCTGCTACTCAGGGATTAGCTAGGCATCAGTCAGCAGTGGGAAGCGATTGTATTGCTAGCTGGGCATCAGTCGACAGGTGGCAAGCAGTTGCACTGTGGATATTTAGATATTTAGATATCTATGTATGTATAGTTAATATTGCTATTTTCTCCTTTCTTTTCTCTTTGGCTTTTTTAGTATTTGTAAACAGTTTTTTATCTCAACTCGCGAGTTTTATTTTGTTTCCAATTCCCCCATCCCATTCTTTGTGTGGGGGATGAGGGGGAGAGGAGTGAGTGAATGGTTATGCGGTATTTAGCTGCTTGTAAAAAAGAGTATGACATCAAATCAGTTAGAACATACAGTGAAATCAAACCATTACGTTTCAGGATCTTCACAGGGAGCTAGATTGATTATTATTAACAGCCTGCTTATGTGATATTTTGTTGCTATAATTTTGGAATTAAAAATGAAATTTCTATTCTGAAAATTCTACTATAGTAGCAGATATCCCTCTTGTGAATTCACAGAAATGAAATGGTGAGAATCTTAACTTAAACTACTTGCCTTTATTTGAACATCCTCGAGAATTAAATCGGGCTAAAAAACTTGTCTGTAATGTTTTGAAAGTACATAGTGCCAACCAGACATAAAAATAGCATTCTGTATGTCTTTCTTGCATCTAATTTTGATGAGAGATATTCAGAAGGACCGTGTGTAATGGAAGTAAATGCACAACCAGATGACAAGCTAGTAGTAATTTAATATACTACCTACATCCCAATTGCCTATTGTAAGATGCCTGTAAAAACAAATGAATTAAAAGGACTAGATCCTGAATGGCTGTCTATTGATAGCTTCAAGGTTAGCCTAAACATCTGGGCAGACTTCTCACATCTCTTGTTTACAGTCACATATTTTTCCATTACACACTGACATTCTCCCCCCCTCCCCCCCAAATAAATCTTCCTGTGGTAAATGATAAAGAGGAGACAATACTTTCAGTAGTATGTATGTGACTGGCATATCCCAAGGGCATGTATGCGCAGCAGATATTTTCATATACCCTGAACATAGATAAGCTGAAACCAGCTAGCCTGTGTTACGAAGTTTTGCTGGGGTCTGCACCATGGAAAGGCAACTGTGAAGAGATCCACAGACTTGTTCCATGCTGTGAGAGCTCACTGATTTGATGCCTGCTAAAGCAGGAGCATTTGCCTGGCATTCTTCTTTACATTCTTTACATTCTCATTTCAACTTTCCTTGCTGAAATAGAGATCTTTTCATGTAAGTAAATGTAGAAAAGTCTTAATATCTGTTTTAGTTAAAATGATTTAAGCAAAATTCCAAAAAACAATTGTGAATTTCCTACAAAAGTAAAAATTTGTTATTTTCCTTCTGTTTTTGTCAATCCATGTAGGTTCTGTCATGATAATCCTCCAAAGAAAATGCTTTCCAAATAAATGGACATGTTCTTCTGTTCCTCTTGAAAATTAAGTGCTCAGTCAAACCTGCCTGGGCCTTTTCAAAACTCTATATGCTTCAGGAGTGGCTATCAAGTTAGTCTTGAGCCATAAGCAATTGATAAATATCTCAAGCAAGGTTCCTAGACTGAGGTTATGCAGTGTACTTGGTGATGCCTCCCAAGTATCATACTGATGTTCCAGTAAACTCTAGAGGGGAAGAACATCTACAGAAACTTATTGCTGGATTTTCCTCAGAGTCATGTATTCATCCAGCCTAGCTCCATCTCTTAGAATAACTTAACTCTTACCAATAAAAAAATTAAATTTTATTTTGAACAAAAGTTCCTCCTCTGCTTGAATGAGAAACAGAGCTTTCAGGGTGTAGTACTCCTGCAGAAAAAAAAAAAAAAAAAAAAAAAAAAAAAAACAAAAAAAAAAACCAGCAACAAAAAACAAAACAGTGAGTTTTCAGTGTTAGATCATACATGATCTCTTGTTACTCCTCTAAATTCTTAAGATATCCATTTTTCATAACAATAACAGCAAATAAGAAAGTCTTCATGCATATCTAATCTTGTCTCTTGTTCTATCCACAAATATTTTGCCCATGAATATTACACTAATGACTTCAAAACAGAGACCCAAAGTCATTACTTCAGAGTAAAACTCTATCATTAGATAAGGTCGCAGTTGACTGGAAGCCAGCAAATGTCCCAGTTTTCAAGAAGAGCAAGAAAGAAGACCTGGTAATTACTGGCTTGTCAGTCTCACTTCAAAGCCTAGAAAAGTTGTGGAGTATTATTATTATGATTATGGGAGTTTCTGAAGAACACCTGAAAGCCCATGCATTTATCAGTCACAACCAATGAGAGGAAAGTCCTGATCTCTTCACTGATGAAGAAGAGGATCTGAAGGAACAGCATGGGTCAACATCAGGAAGGTTCAGGTTAGGTATTAGAAAAACATTTTTCACTAGAGGGTGGTCAGGCACTGGAACAGAGTTCTCAGGGCAGTGTCCACAGCACCAAGCCCACCAGAATTCAATAAGTGTTTGGACAACACTGTCAGACATATGTTTGTCATTTGAGTAGTCCTGTGTGGAGCCAGGACTGAGATCAATAATCCTTGTGGACTGCATCAATCCTTGTGGACTGCATCCAATTCCGTCTGACGTGCGGAAATCAGACCCTATAGCCAGTAAGGATATAGAGCAGGTATGTGTTTATTGGTGACGCGCATACACCCTGGTGCAAGGGGGATCGTTCCACCTAACTTGCACACCATCCGAAGAAATCATGCTATAGATATAGGTCAAACTAATACGCAATCAGTAGTTGACAGGAATTCGGATACATATTCACTACATTCCTGAGAGCCCATTAGCATACAGTCCCTCTCCCCCTTGCGTGTGCATAGTAGGTCATGATGATGAAGGCTTGTGGTCTTCCTCGCGAAGGCTCATAGTCTTCCTCGCTGCAAACTTCTGACCCTGAAGGGGGGGCATCCCCCGAACTGGTTTCAGCTTGCACTTCAGACATCTAATCACCTCCCTGCCAAATGTTTTCGAGCTGTTCTCCGGTCCTTATCTTTATGGCCTTCATTCTCCTTGTTATTCTGGACCTAGCACCTGTGAAAGTGCTTGGAATCCCTTGTTTTCTAATACTGTCTACATAAACTATCTCTATTTGCCCCTTATGTCTACCTTGTGAAGCTGCTTTCTCTTTGCCTGCTATGAAGCCCTTCTTTCTATACTGCAGGGACCTGATTTTGCCCTTCATGTCCACCAAATGCTTTGGATCAGCTCCTGAGCCCACCATCCAGCCACTTTTCAATCCACTTCACTGTGTACTCATCCAGCCTTTATTTCATTAGCTTCTCTATGAGGATCTTATGTGAAATAATGTCAAAAGCTTTGCTGAAAACATGGCAGATTATATTCACTTCTCCCTTCTCATCTAACAAGCCAGTCATTGTAGAAGACTATAGATTTGGTCAACTATTATTTTCCCCTGATGAATCCGTGCTGATCATCTTCATGTGCCTGGAAATGGTTTTGAGGATTAGCTGTTCCATCACTTTCTCTGGAAATAAGGTGAGGCAATATAGCCTGTGGATATTTAGGTACTCCTTCCCCTGACAACCTGCTCATTGGGATGGAGTGTTATCTTGTACTTGGAGAAGATGATCCTTGAATATCAACCAGCTTCCTTGGACTCCTCATCCTTCCAGGGTCTTATCTTATGAAATTCTTTCAAACTGATCTTGGAAGAGGCCAAAATCTGCTTCTGCAGCACAAGGTTTAGATCTTTCTTTTTGCCCTCCTGCTCCACTGAGGACTGTGAACTCCACTGTCTCAAGTCACTGCAGTCAAGACTGTCTTTAACGTTCATGTCTCCAACAAACACTTAGTTGTTTGCATATGTGATCCAGCAAAGAATATCTCCTCATTTTTCCTCTGTCTCTTGGGTCAGCAAGTGCTGATGTGTCCAGGAACTGCCTAGGTTACTTATGCTCTGCTGTGTTATTCCTCCAACAGATATCAAGGTGATTAACATCTTCTATGAGAACCAGTGTTGGTGAATGTGAAGTTAATTTAAGCTGTGCACAGAAAGCCCCATTCACTTGTTTTTCCTGGTCGGGATGCCTGTAGAAATATACTCATTAAAGAGCCACATATTTTTGTCTGCATCTTAGCCTTTACCCATAAGCTCTCGATAGGCTCACCATCCATTATCAGGAAGAGTTCAATGCACTCAATTTGTTCTATCACATAAAGAGCAGTTCCATCTCTTTATCATACCTGACTGACATTTCTTAAGACCTGTACCGCTACACTGCAGCACTGCAGTCATGAGAGTCATCACACCATAGCCCCACAGCCTAGAAAGATCTCAGCCTCACGACTGCACACAGATTTCTAATTCCTCCTATTTTCCATACAATCCTTGACAACCAGATAGGATGGGACATTTCAATTCCATATCCCAGTAGATTTTAGAATAGACTAGCTGTATGTGTACTCCCTAGTGGTAGTTCTCCTGGCAATGCACTAAATCCAGAGCAACATGCAGCAGCAGCAGGAGGCACAATACAAGCAGGTGAGTGCAATACGGTACAAATTTTTCTGGGAGTTTAGTATCGAGGATGGTGTTCCTGGACACTCTTTTAACTTACTAACATAGACAAGTTTAATCTGAACGAGACAGAAAGGAAACTGTTGATTACCATTTATTAATTGTTACTTCAGAAAATATTCAAGAACACATAAGGGCTTGTTTCTTTGAAGACCAACAGTAACAAAACTTAGCCTTTCAGACTTTTCTATTTATACACATCCTCATTCTGGGTGTTATCAAACCCCGAGGACAACATAATGTCTTGTTTTGTGTAGAAACAACAATACTGTTGTAAGGAAATTCTTGTTCTGAGATTATATTCCCTTCATAAATCAAAATGTTTCTTTTAAGATACATTGAGAAATTAAAACTGTGGGAATGTCAATGTGTGGATGGTTTTGTAGAGTGATTCTTATTGAAATCAAGGTTTGGGTTGTTTTTGTTTGTTTGCTTTGTTTAGGTTTGGCTTTATATGTATTACCTTAATCTTCCCTCGGAGTAGAGATGGATAGCCTTCTCTCTGTTCACTTGTTGAGAATAATATTAATTTATCTTCAAATTAACTTAAACATTAAGCTTACATTCCTAATTAAATCCCCCTTTAACGTACTGAAATAGTAGATAGCTTTCTGTGACACAGTGGACATATATATTTTGGCCCATCAGGGTCCTGGAAAGCTGTTATGGTTGCAGGTCAGGATTTGAGCAGGCTTCTCCAAAACTTCTGTCTCAAGACTATCCCTTTCTCATCTGTGTCTCGTCTGTCTCATCTGGAGGCTTGAGCTCTTAAAACAAAATTTTGTCTGTCCTGCTGAGAAGTCTTGAATGGTTCTGTTTTAAGTTTGTAAACTATGTAAGGGGAATGGTAAAGTTATTTTGCCACCTGTGTACGTAGTCCAATGCAGTTTAACAAAAATAATACCTCCAAAAGTTTGGCTGATTATGTCATTGCACATTTTCAGATCCAGATTCTCACAATAAGCTAAATAGTATAAAGTACATGAAAAACCTAAGAAAGTCTTTGTTGAAACATATTAGAAACCTGAGAGCTTGATTATCAGCTGGAAGGTTGAAGAACGTGCCAGAATTCTGTATTCCACAAGCTTTATATTTTAGTTTACTTTTCTTCTGATTCTATAGTCCTCATTCTGGTTCCAAATTGGCTCAGCTTCAGTGGAAAGGGAAAAATACTTGCACCAAAATTTTTCATTCAACAATTTTTAGTATTGTTCCTTTATTTCTGACTAGTAGAGAATATATTTTAATCTCCTTCTTGTGTTTTATGGCCACTAAAATATTGCACAGAAGAGTCAGTAGAACCATTGATCATCAATATGTCAATGATAATTCTCTTGTGTGTCAAGTTCAGTGCAGCTTGGCATCAGCGAGTCATATCTGAACATATCCCCAGGACTGACTCTTAGTAGTGCAATTGTGGTTTTAGAGGCATGGCCTCAATCAAAAATGCAATGAACAAGTGACACATCCTCAGCCTTACCAAAGAAGATGCAGATACGTGCAGATATGTCCAATAGCAAACATGTGAGCATTCAGAGTTTGTGGTCACAGATGCCCTTCTAGTTACGCAAAGAGTTCACTGGTGTGTGTCAGGGGCTGGACTGCACTCTAGGTCCCAAATTCTGCTAGCAGGGTAGATGAGGCACCGGATCACTTTCAGCATCCCCCAATGCCCCGTCACATTTAAAAATTCAATAGCTTTTTATGGAAGGAATAGAGACTTCCTAAACTGTTAGCATGACTTTTATTTATTTATTTTATTTTCATAAAAATTATATGCTTGAAAATCTGTTGGCCGTGGTTTCATGATTCAAGAGGGGGTAGTATCAAATGGACCAACAACTGAATTTCTTTCTTCTCACTAGTACTGATTGAGCTTTATCAACTGGTGAGACTGATCCACTCGTAATCTAGGATTTTAATGTTCCAGTACTCATCATGTTGCCTGAGCATCTCTATGAAAGCTGTAGTTGAGATGCTTTAGGAATCTGTTCATAGGTTTAAATGCAAGAAGGCAAGTGATCAGGAATTACCTCCAAAAAAGCCTTTTTTTCTTTTCTTTTTTTCTTTTTTTTTTTTTTTTTTCTGGAATGCACTTTATTCATGCTCTGATACAACCAGTGTTTACTGGCATTCACAAAGTATTATTTATTGAGACCTGCTAAAGCAGAAAGCAGGACAGATAATTTGGTTGCTTAGGAAAAGTGTTTCTTTTCTTCCTAAAAGTATCATTACTGTTACATGTATTTCTGTCAGACAAAATGATTCATACCTGACACAAACTGTGGAATGGATCAGGCATCAGTCTAAGTACCCAACACAGTACTTTTTAATACAAATTATTGGGGCAGTTTTCTGTCAAGTAGATTGCTAACAAAAATTGGCTGGATTACCTCAGAATTTTATTATCTGACCCACACTCCTTGTCCCTTCTTGTGTAATGAAAACAATAGCATTCAAACAGTAAACGTCTAAAACTGCCTCACAGAACGATAAATTCTTGTTCTGAAAAATTTTGCATACCTAAAGGACATATTTTTTTTTTAATTGATTTATTTGTGTAAGTATCACATTTTCATTTGTTTTTCTTTCTTCCTGATGCATTCAGCTGTTTCCAAATAAAAAAACATGCCAGGAAAATGACGTGAGTGCCACAGATCCTTACAGTACATGGCTGTTTAACCTTAAGTCACCTCAGCAGAGAAAACTGTGGATGCAACTTTGAAAAAAATATTTTGAATGTGACAGCAAAATTACTTTGTGATGTTTATACATTTTTCATAATGCTGCTCCCAGTAGGATGGTTTCCTATATTTCTAACAGCAACAGTATGAAGAAGTGGGCTTTTAAAAGGATGGGGTTTTGCTGATGCTGCTTTCACTGTGTCTGGTTAGCTAAGACACTGTGCAGTAGAGTAATAATGGTGATGCTTTAGGAAGTCTCAGGAAGCAGGGGTGCATCTCTTTGCACATGGCTGCTGTATTTGTGCATGTATATGGGAGAGCTAGAGCACCACAACAGATGGAAATAGAGTAAGACAGCCAAGCAGAGGACTTAGACAATGTGCCACAGAGCTCAATAAATCTATACAGTTTCTTTATGCCCTGCAAGGTCATAGATGACGCTGACACTGGTCTCCTAGCAACCCACTCTACTAACCTACTTTTGTCCCAATCACTGGAGAATGGGCTTAATGCTCTGAGCTGTGTTTCAACATGTGGAGGAAAGAATCAAATTGATGCTTGGTAACTGCTGATGTGCAAAATGCTAAAAAGCATTTTTCTGGTCTGTCTCCCCTCTATACTGGTTGTACACAGAAGGCTTCTTTAATAAAGAATAACAGTATAACAGTCTTTAAGATTTCCTAACTTCCACAGAAACACTAATTTCATTAGGGAATATAGGAATATAATGCACTAAGTGAACAAGTCATACATGAGTGTATTTAGACAAAGTCTAATACAAACTCCCAGATAAGCAGGATCTATCTGAAACAGGAGATATTTCTAATAGATCTTTTAAAGAAATAAAATATTAAAAATGACCCAAATTTGACATGTTTTAGTAGGCCTCAAGACATATGACAAATCAGTTAAGAGCTCTTAGACAGGGACAATAATGATTTTTTTAAAAACCTGCTTGCTGCGTACCTGCTATGTAGAACTTTCTTTGACATATAAAAAGCAGCTGTGTTCAGATAGGTGTAACCCACAACCATAACCACATAACCACACTGAATGAGCTCTTCTTCTGTAACTTACTGAATAACACACACGTGGTGAACAGGGTACAGCTACAACTTCTCATGGCAATTACGTATTCTCATTTTCTTCTTCAGAATGTCCACAAATCCTAGAATATGTCAAATTATACAGTAGAGAAATTATAAAAAGCAAACAATTCACTCAACAAATTTAGCCTTTTTTTTTTTTCTCTGCTTGAGGAATACTTCAAATTCTAACCATAATTTAGATTTATTGCTATATTATTTATCATTTCATTTCATCTTTTTGTGGGTGTATGTGCATCTTTTTCCGGTTAAATGCGGATATTTATAAGAATCAGCAGAAACAGCTCTTCTGTGCTGTGATCATAGGTATTCTCAGTGAGTCTGAAGACATTTTAAAAAACTCAAAACACCTTCATTGTACATGAAACAAATATATATTTTCACAATATATGCATTGCATAAGTTGCAGCCTTGCTGCATTCGGTTGGATTTTTATTTCAGAAAGATTTATCAATAGGCAAGGGGAATATGCCATGCTAACATTTTCCTTACCTACTATCATCACTATTCTGTTGAATGCGTCACTGGATCAGAGACTTCTGAATGTTACAGAAATGCTGGACACTACAGAGTTGAATTCAGAGCCACGATGAAAGGCATTGTCATTATCATGAGGGACACAGCTCCTTACTGTTAAATACAGTAATTCCCTAAGCCATAACTATCACCTATCAGCACATACAACAAACGGAGTGTATAAGGGGTAGGCATAAAAAGATTACAAGTTCATAAACCATGTGTGTGCTGCCCTGGTCTCTGAGAGAAGTGAACACTGAGGATTCTTCTAAGCTGTTTTGACTATCAGTGACATTAAGAAGCCACACACACACACAAAAAAAAAAAAAAAAAAAAAAAGCAAGGATCATCAGCCTAGTGAGGAAATCCACTCATAGCTGCTTCCTATATTGGATTTGAAGAGTGAAGAACTGTGCAGGTTGCTGGTAGAGTAGCCCTTTTACAGTGGGATATTACTCTTCAGGATTACTTTGCCTCAGCAACACAAAACATTCCTTTTGTAAAAAGAATCTGAGACAATAGACATCACTTCCATTTTTACTCTGGAGCATATTTATCTTCGTAGCTGCTAATGTCATCTGGGATCTTTTCTTCTAGATTGTCTAGCTGGTTTTGTAACTTCATAATGGCATCTTTGGATTGGTTGGCTGGGAGGTCTGGAGATGTATAGCTCAATTAGAGCAAGCTTTTCAGGGTCTTGTCAAATTCTGACAAGTTCTCAGTATCCTAAAGGGTGAGAATATTTCACAGCCTCTCCAAGACCTCACTCCAGTGTTTGAAAATACCCTCATGGTATATGGCTTTTTCCCTTACAATTAACAGAAATTTCCCATTTTTCAAGTCAGTGTAAAAGTCTCAGATCGTGCTGAAGGCTGAAAAGCCCCATTACTTCACAGTAGATTCTAGGAGTGACAGCCACCTACATCCCAAATATAAGCAGATGCTCTTTTTTCAGGGTAATAGGAAAATGCTAACTGAAATCTGATCCTGGATGATGTCTGAGTTCTGTGGACTAAGGGGTTTCCCAAATAATGAGAGGAGATTTGAGAGTGCTGTAAGTCTTTGTACATTAAAGCAAACTAGCAAACAAACAAAATACAGTAAATATTCTCTGGAAATGTGCAGGGAAAAAAAAAAAAAAATCAAAGCCCTACTGGAATGCATGAATGCAGGTCACACACACAGCCCTGAAAAAAAAACAAAGGGAGAGAGGTCCTCAGTAGAGCTGAAATTCAAAACAGCCTTGCAGCATTCTCTTCTCACTTAACTCTATAGAATAAGATATTTTAGACTCTTACAGTTAAGTAAACACAATGGCAGCAAAAAATGCATCAAATTTCATCCCCAGTCTCTCCCATATACTTCAGGTAGTCAGCCAGCTCCCTGGGCCTCAGGGGGCTGCACTACATAACCTTTTCTTTAAGACAGCTTGGTAGTGTTAAAATGTTTACCACTGCTACTTTAGTGTCTTGCTTTCTGTATTATTTCAGCTTCCAAAAGTCAGATTTTTGGTCATACAGATCTCTGACTTGGCTTCTTTAAATTTGTTTTCAAATTATGCAATGATTTGGACTAGTAATATTTTCATATTCATTAACCAGTTCCTCTGTTTGCAGACAGAAGCAACACTTTATACAGCCTATGGAATTTGTTGCCTAATCTCCACTTCTGCAGATTTTTCAACACTCATTATGTTCATTTGCATACACTGGTGTAATACAAATTGATTATGACGCTGTGAGCATAATTTTGATTTGTTAAACTGAACCACATGCAGAGTAACTAACTCATTAGTCCTCACTAGTGTAATTTAGATCATAATCTATGTGTGTGTGTGCTAAAAGATATTAGTGTTCTCAGTTTGTGCAGTCAATCCTTACATAGGTTACAAGCAATATACTAGAGATGGAAGAATCTTGTCTTGAGCAAGCAGAAAAAGTTTTCAACAGTGTGTCCACTGTACATTTTCTTCCAGCTTGTATACACTTTTGTGTTCATATCTGTATAAGCATCTAAATATGTGGATAAACAAATACATAGGTTGCTCCAAAAGTAATCCTTCATATTTATTTTCAAGGAAACCAGAACAGATATAAAGAGCACAATTTCACAGAGCAAATCCACAGCTACAAAATGTTTGTTTTTTTTTTCTCAACATAGTAATGACAATGAGCTGTGCATTTTTGCCAGTGATGAACAAGAGCCAGTTTGCCACGCATAAAAGTCTGCACCAGCAGAGGTGACCCACTGTCACTGTTGCCACTGCTGAAATACACCACCCACTGCATCACTGTGCTCACATACAGTTTGGTATCCATAAACATTCAGCAAGCATCAGTGAATGCAAGTGGGTGCCATTTTTTTTCTGCATAAAGTAATTCATTTACACACCTTTGTTTCATCTGCACTTCCATGTCAGACACTATTTTGTCAGACTGCCCCTCTGCTTCCATCTGTCACACAGCAATAAAATATAAGGGAATATTTCCATCCCACGAACATCTGCCTCTGCCATTGTGGCCCATTATAATAAAACAGGAGGCGTTACTTTCAGATCAGCCTTCACATATAGGTGTGTATCTTGCTTCTCTGTGGAGAACAAATGTCAGAAATGCAAATATGTTTCACAGTGGAAAGTTAAACAAGCCTTACTTATCTTATTTTTGATTTGTAATAATCAAAGAATACAGTCCTAAACAGTTATTGATCGGTTGGTGTTTAATATCTTCTTACCTTTTGACGACTTGTTCAGCTCTAAGCCCAAATACAGACAAAAGGACACTCACAAGAAAAGAATGAATAAATGTGGTTTATATATATTCCACAAAGCAATGTAATGTAAAAGATTAGCTGTCTGCCATGCCTTGCTTAAAAATCCACATGCTCTAGCTGCTAAAAAGGAGACAAAGCTGCTACCATCATTTACAGAAGTCTGACACTGATACCTCTTCTGAACCTCACGGAAGACAATAGGTTAACAGTCAGATTTTACCTCTTCCCAGACTGAGAAGAGGAAGCCTGTTTCCAGTATTTAGAGGAATTAAGTGGCTGGTGCAAGAGATAAGCAATCCTTATAAAAGCACTGCCAATTGTTCATTGTTCTTTCTGTATAGAAATAGAATAAAGATCTTTTAGGTAGTCTTGGCAACAGTTTGAATGTCTATCTCACACCTGCTTTATGTTTCTTCTCTCTCTTTATCACCTGAACTCTTGTACTTCAGGTTGGCAACAATGTCCATACATCTGTTTGTCCATGACAGGAGGCATAATGTGGATAAAATAAGAATCCAGCTGCATCTGCAACTGTGTTTAGAACCCAGACTTTCCTGTACAGCTGAGTATCTCTGGAAATACTTAGCTAAAATTTAAAAAAAAAAAATCGTCTACTAAATTTGCATCCTCTTACTTATTGGCTGCTGCAAAAGTTAAGGAAAATAATTTATCTGGGAATAACATCCACGAAGAAAAAATAATAATTTGATTGCTATACGTATAATGAGTAACATGCCTAAAATTCTTCCTTTTTGAACTGATGCATTAGCAGTGTTAAAGAATTTCATGCAAGCATCTCAAGCATTATAACAAATAGTTATTATTTAACCATGCCATATGGTCAATAATTCCTGTCATATAGCTCAACAGTAAGAGAATGGAATTATTATAGGCAATTATATAACAGGTAATAATTTCAGGGCATAATTTAGTTAAACTCTGTGAGAACTTTCTGTAAAACACATCGTGTTCCTTCATTTCTAAGCAAAGAGAAAGTTCAAGACCACCTGGTGAAGCTGAGTACTATATGGAAGTCTATGGGGCCCAAAAACATGCATCCCAGAATCGTGAAGGAAGTGACTGATTTAGTTGACAAGCCACTTTCTGTCATATTTCAAAAGGTTATCAGAAAGAATTGGTAATGAATGGAAATAGGGAAATATCACTGCCTTTTTAAGGCAAAAAAAAAAAAAAAAAAAAAGAAAGAGGTTAAAAGAAGACCTGGGGAACAAATAAGAATGAGGAGGTGATCCAAGATAGCCAAAGGCAGATGGTGCTTGACCAATATGGTCTTCTATGATGGAGAGATGCCATCAGTGGACAAAGGAAGAACATCTGGGGTAATCTAACTGGACTTCCACAGTGCTTTTGACATGAGCTGATAAGACGTTTATCTCTAAATTAGAGAGGTACTATTTGGTAGAAAAAAGTTGGTTGGATGGTCACAGACAGAGAGCTGTGGTCAATGGCTTTATGTAAAGGTGAAGGTCGGTGATGAGTGGATTCTAATGTCTTGGGACCAGTGCTCTTTAACATCTTTATCAAGGACCTAGACAGTGGGATCAAATGCACCCTCTGCCTAATGACACCAAGCTGAGCCGTGAAGATGGTACAATAAGAGAAAGAAATGCCATTCAGAGGGACCTGAAGAAGCTTGAGAATTGGACTTATGAATTAATTGAGGTTCAACAAGGCCAAGTGCAGGGTGCTGTTTCTCAATCAGATACATGTACAGGCTGGGAGAAGAAATCACTGAGAACAGCCCTGATTAGAAGAACTTGGGGGTCCTGGCAGACAGAAAGCCAGACATGAGCCAGCAGTGTTCTCTTGCAGCCTGAAAGGGCAACAGTGTCCTGGGCTGCGTCAAAAAAAGTGTCCAGTAGGAAGAAGGTGATTATTCCCCGCTACTCTGCTTTTGTGAGGCCTGATCTGGAGTACTGCATCTCCAGAGAAGAAATTTATGGAACAGCTGGAGAGGGTCCAGAGGAGACCAGAGATTACCAGAGGGTGGGTAAATCTCTTCTATGAAGATAAGCTGAAGAAATTGGGATCGTTCAGCCTGGAGAATAGAAGGCCCTGGGGAGACCTCATTGTGACCTTCTAGTACTTAAGGGGAGCTTATAAACAGAAGGGAGACTGACTTTTTACGCAGTCTGACAGCAGTAGGACAAGGGTGGGGGAGGTGGTTTTAAACTAAATGAGAGGAGATTTAGATCAGATACTAGGAGCAAATTCTTTACTCAGAGTGATGAGGACCTGGAACAGGTTGCCCAGATAATTTGTGGACGCTTCATCTTTGGAATTGTTCAAGGTCAGGTTCGATAGTGCCCTGGGCAACCTGAAACAGTGGATGGCAACCCACCATGGCAGGGGTTTGGAAGTAGGTGATTTTTAAGGTCTCCTTTAAACAAAACCCTTCATGATTTTATGATCTGAGAGCCAAGACCTGATTTCCATCCTTACAATAACTGGTGATGATCTTTACTTGACCGTCTCAGATAATATTCTATTATTTAGTAAGCAAAGGCTACTAAAATGTTATCCAATCTCCAGGTCAAGACTAAAGACAGCACCTTTCCTAGTAATTCCAACTAGAAATTGAGTGTGCATCAAAATTCTTTTTACCTAATGGCCATATTATATCTGACCAAGAACAGCACAGATCTCTGAGCATACACATAACTGACCTGCAAATACATGACTACTAAATACATACACTGTATACAATATCTCCATGAGAGGTGTATCTATGTGCACAGCTATCTATGCAGCTCACAAAGAGTATTTACTCTGAAAGGATTTTAAACATATAGAAAATTAGTTCTATAATCAGATACATGTTACCATTTTTCTATTTTATGAAATATATAGCTACGCCATTCAGAAATTCTTTGGTATGGTTTATTTTTTACATTATGCCTGAATGAAAACTGAATGTACCAGTATTCAATTAAATGAAAATATACTTAAAACAGCACAATATAATATAATGAACACTTAAATTGGAGGAGAGTGAAGGAGAGAGTGGTGAAGGAGTAGAGATGACCAGTCTGTTTAAGAGCACAATGAAATTAAGAGACAATATAAATAATGAGCATGTACATGTATGGTTGTTACACTGTGATAGTAACCCATATAACATTATGTATAATATAGCAGATTGGAAAAGATTATTAAGATCTCAGTGGATATTCTGGCTCTCTCTCCTTGACATAGTTTTATCTAACACACTCATAAAAGAAAAGCAAAGCTGTGAGTATTAGGTTACATTTCATTTGGTCTGTAATCCAAATTATTTTTTGATTCAGCTGACTTTTTTCACTCATAAGAGTGTCCAGGAGAAGTGAAGTACAAGCTCAACATAACAGAGCACAAACCTTGCATACTGGGCAACTTCCAAAGCATAGTCTGCTGCCAGATGATATCCCGCTTTGGTCACTACCCCATTCTATGTGCACAATACACCGCAAAACTGGAAATTCTTGACTCTTTAGCTACTGAGATTATTAAGATGTGTCCAATTATATGAGCATCTAGCTACTTTTTTTTTTCTTTTTAGTTCCTTGTTTTTATTGAAAATGTGCTTGTTATTTTAGATGTGTATAATTTTGTCTTGAACAAAGGTTTCACTTAATTGAACTACATTCATGTAAATCAGGGTGAACTATGAATTGTGAATTCTCATCTTGTTTCTTCGAGTTGGCTTGGCAAAACCAATTTAAAACCATATTCTTAGTATGTCAGCCTGAATCCACAATTTGTTGACTAATTACTTTCAGTGTCGTCATTGATTTCTTGCTGTCATTGTGTTCCTAAGTTATCATAAACATAGCTTTTATGAAGAAAGACTAAACAAACAATAAAAACAGAAAAATAAGAAAAGAAACTTGACTTTAGGATGACCTGGTGCTATCATGAATATTACATCTGGGTATCCATCTTAAATATTCAAAGAAGTTTAGACAGCACCGTATACATAATGTCCAATGTCTGAACTAACTATAGATGGTGCTTTGACAGCTGAGTTAAATCTAAAATGTGTGCCTAGTTATGTTGGACTTACACTTCACCTCTGTCTATTCCTATGGAAATCAAAAAACTAACCTATGGAGATATCATCTTTACAGACACTCAGAAGTGCATGATTGCTCTTCCCAATCTAAACAAACATTGTATACTAGTCTTCAAATTATTTCAAACTAAATAAAAACAGTTTTGTAGAGTCATAAATCTGTCAACACTGGCTTTTGAGTGAAGGTCTTGTCAATTTTCCTACCACAGAATTCTCATTCTCAACTGATCATGCAACATTGTATGAACGTGTAAGAGGTGAGTCCAAACAAGTAGTGTAGCACAGCATGACCATCTTCATCATTCTCAGGCTGTTCAGCCTCCCATTCAGATTCCTCAGATTCCTCATTCATTCTCCCTTCTGAGCAAAAACATGACCTCATCAATCTAGGATGGGCTTTGACGACCTCAGTGCTTCTTCAGAAATAGTTCTGAGCTTTCTGACACATCATACATTGTAGACATATGTTATGTGCCTAGATGATATTCATTCTGAAAGAACATAATGCACAACTATAATGTGAGTTGTAGTTATTTATCTGCTGAGTTCAAGAAAGCATAACTGATGGTATCCTGTTAAGCTAAATATCTGGCAATTCATGTTTGATTGATTTCTGCGACAGCAGCCTTTACTGAATACCATGCTGCCCAACTAATTCCTAAATCAGCCTTTTCTTGATGATATTGAGCCTAGTGTACTGTTAATACACAGAAATGAAAATATACAATTTAACAATACATGCAGTACAAAATGTCACATCTTAATGTGATTTGGAACACATCCTCAAAATGTCCTTGGCAATCAAATGCATGAAAAAGCTTGGAATTTTGGTGCCAAGTCAGTCAAATTTTGGCTGTGGAGTCTATTTTTAATTATTCACTCATGTTGGTCTGCTTAGACATTTCCAAGCAAAGACAAATTATATGTTGAACTACATTATATATAAGATCAATACATAGAAAGTATTTTTAGGTGTCACGAACAAAAATAGTCAAATAAGTGGCTAGAAATTTCTAACTGTCACATTTTCTACCTTTTTTTCTTAAGTTGTTTACAAATTAAAATTAATTTTGTTATTACATCTGGCCTCACTACAGCAAAAATGTACAAAATAATCAAAACATCTGACACTGGCTCAAAACAGAAAATCAAATACTTGCATGATTATTTCTGGCTGATATTTTCCTTAGAATGTATATAATTATTTATACATAGTAAATATACTTGTATTTTTTTCTTCTGTGTGTTTTTACATATGGATCTAGAAAAAAATATAAAAATTACTTAATAAGCGGTTGAAAAATGAATTTCTAAACAACAGAAGCTTCAAAGCAGCTATATCCTTGCATACATTTTTAAATCCAGAATGCTTTATGCTACTGAAGTATATCTTCTGACTATGACCATCCCCCTCACTGAGCCACTGAGGAAGTCACAGCAGCTCTGTGACTTTTTTAACTTTGTTCAGAATTATTTAATGAGTACCTAAAGTATTACATACATGAATAAGTACTGTGTTGCTAAACATATGTATTCTGCTCCAGCCTCTCACAGAACTTTTAAGAATAAATTGTCAGGCTTTATAATGTCATCAGAAAATGCAAAGGTGATTCTGGATGTAATCTGCATTGCCAACTGGTATTTCCACCTCTTTTCCCAAGCAGAACATCTCACTTTTTTCAAAGCTAGAAAAAACATATTTGCTTAATAACTGTTTTCCAATCACTTTGATCTTTTTTTCAAGTGAGAACAATAGGATGCAGGTCCTTCCTACTACTGGTTCCCATATATGATAATAAGCAAGCAGCTTGACTGTAGATGAACTTAGATAGTTTAAGGACAAAGATTTCAATCACAAATCTCTGGGCGATTCCCAAACATAACTTTGTACTCCTGGGGAACATGAGGGTATTTATGGTTATCACTTTCTGCCTCTCTTTCCAGCTCTCTCTGTATAAACTGTTTCTTGTTTCCTAGGTAGGCCTAACTAGAGTAAGAACAATAGAAGCAGAATTAGGACTTCTTATCTGTGATTATCTTAGTCTGTAGCATGCTCATAAAAATTGCCTAAGATATGGCTTTTTTTTTTTCTTATTTCTGAGAAATAGGATTTTTTTTTTTTTCCTATTTCTGACATTTTTCCAGATGACAGCAAAAATGTAAGGACTTCGTAGGAGAATGTACAGAAAGCCAGTTCACAAACAGACTATGGCAGTTCTCAGTCTGTATTCCTCACAGTAAAACATTAGTAATGACTTCAGGGTTGATCCAAACCCCTGGGAAAAATATATAGCATCAAAGCAGGTGGTGGTTTAGTCTTTAAAGAATTGACTGCCTTTGGTGATTTTGAAAAATACTTTGATGATGATAAATATCCAGCACACATGAAAGCTCATCAAATGCTGAATACAGTTTAACTTATTAAAAAAAAAAAAATCTTTCAGGATATCTTACAGAAATTGCTTTTTGTTAATAGAAAACCTTTGCTGTTACTAAATGCTTTAAACTTTGCTCATACAGTGAGCCAGTAGATAACATAATTGAGAATTAAAAATTAAAAAAAAAAAAAAACAGACTGTTTTAGAATAAATATCTACTTAGCATTATATAGGGATAAAAACTAATTTGCTATTAAGCCTTGTCTGTGCAGGCTTAATTTAACTGATTTTACATGAATTAGCCCCCATGTCGATACCTTAGAGGTCCATTTAAAAGTGCTTTTTCAAGTTTAAAATGATTAGGAGTTTATCTTGATTAGGCATAAGACGGAGTTTAATCAAATTAAGTTATTCTTGAGGCAGAATAAAACAGTTCAGAAAAGAGTTTGATTAACTAGGTTTAAAAACAGTATAAGAACTTATTCAATATAGATATGTGTGTAAAAGAAGTAAAGAGGTTTATATTTCCATTTGAACAGAAATATGTGGCCAAATTTTCAGGGAGGTATACATGGTGAATTTCAAATAACATTCTCCATGACTGCAGAAGGAAAATGTTCTTACAAATGTGAGTATAATATTTTGTTTCCATAACATAATAAATGCGTCCTATTTCTCTAAGATTTTCATACGATAATTAATGTAGGCCTTTCCCCAGTCTGCCATGAGTTTGTGGGTCACATTTTCAAATCCAGGCTAAAACAAAAACATTGTTCTTCTGTGGGAGTGATGAGATAAAAAAATACTTGGCCGGATTTTTTGCCCTAGATCCTAAAATCATCATCATCATTGTCATCAACATCATCCTCACAAACATTTGGAAAGCTTTTAGATAAAACAAAATTAATTTTGATAAATCACCAGGCATAGAATTATGTAGGTTGCTCCGAAAATAATGCCTCTTATTTATTTCCACAGAAATTACAACAGCTACAAAGAACATTATAACACTGTTTGATCGAGCAAATTCTCAGTTACAAAACACTATTATTCAACATAATCATTATCCAATTTGTAAGGATGAGCTGATTCAGATACTGTTCTTTTCATGGTGTGAAATCTGTGTATGGTTGTCCAGAATATGGCTTGTCTTTCACACTGCTGTCACTGCTGATAAAGCTCAGCACCCACCACTTCACTGTGCTCACATCCACTGTTTCATCTCCACAAACATTTAGCAAGCATCAATGTGTCAATGGGTGAATTTTTTTTCCCCATGGAAAAATTCAGTTGCACATCTTTGTTTCATCCTCACTTCCATGTCCTATACCATTTTAACAGACTGCTTCTCTGCTGCCATCCATTACAAGGCAACAAAATGTAAGGGAATGCAGATGAGAAGGTTCAACCTCTATTGCCATACCATTAACATCTGCCTATATCATCATGGCCCAATATAACAAAATAGGAGGCATTACTTTTGGAGCAGACCTTTTATAATGAGAAAACATCCCTTCTTTATAGTTTTGTTTCCCATATTAAAAACATTTTCACTGAGTTTTGTTTCATGAAATGAATATTTTGTATTAAAAAAACAATTTCCTGTGTGGTCTTTGTCTACACTATCTCCATTAGTCCTATCTAAACATAGACACTGATAGGCCTTGTGTTTTATTTGGATCTCCTGAATACACAGTTATATTTTGAGTATAAATTAACTCCCTCACAGTTCCTCAGGAATTGAACTAGGAACGTTGGTTCCTAGTAAGCTACGTGTTTTAAGCCCAATAAATGGCAGTTTGTTTCTCGTTACATTTGTTATGTGTACAAAACAAATTCCAATCCAACATAAAATTTTGGACTCAAATCCAAAAGGAGGATCCAAAGGGCTGCATCTGCAAGTGTGAACAGCATCAAACAAAATACTTGATATGAGTTATTGTGAGTACATATGGTATACATAGACACTATACATGTATAATACAATACATATACTATTTGCATAATAGTAGTATCATACAGATGACTTGTCTGTAAATGTGACCTGCTTGCCCTAGGATTACATGCATATTCGGGTACCTCAGGATAAAACTCTCCAGAAAGTGACGAATATGCAAACTACAAAATCCAGTTTGCATGTAAACTGTAATTACTGTACATTAGGATCATCCCAACTAGTCAGTTTAAGCCTAAGAAACCAGTAACAAAGTTAAGTTGCTGGGTTTCTGTTGAAGTAGGAAGGGCTTGTGGATTTCCAGGGTATGCCCTCATTAATGTATATTATTCTCTGTGAGACAGTTATTGAGAAGCTATATTTCTACTCTAAGAGGCTTAGTCTAGCCTATAACAGCCAGTTGATGTTCAGAGCTTTCTGGTTTCTGATGGCATTCTGATGGCATTTGCAGTAACTTACTGTATTGGAAATGTACTGGTATTTACTCTTACTTCTTTAACGTCTACCTTAAAGTTACTCTACCACCAATATTCAATCTAAGCTAAGTTCCACAAACAGTATATTTGCAGGGTGAAGCACCAGGCTCACATCATGAATGTCAGCAGAGTTTAGGAGAGATTTCTACAATAGTTGCTAAGTAGTGTTAAGTACAGAGCAAGTCTATGTGAGGAATTACATACACTGTGCACATTTGAGCACAGCCCTGCCAAAAAAAGACGTGGGAGAACTGGTATTTGGCAAGTTGCATATGAGCAAGCAATGCACCTGTGCAGCCCAGAAAGGCAACTGCAGCTGGATCAAAAGATGCATGGTCAGCAGGTCGAGAGAGGTGATCCTAACCCTTTATTCTGTAGTGGTAGGGCCTCACGTGGAGTACTGTGTCCAGATGTGGAGTCCTCAGTACATGAGAGATGTGTCAGAGTGTGTCCAGACAAGGGTCACAAAAATGATCTGAGGGATGGAACACCTCTCCCATGAGGACAGCTAGAGAGATGGGTCTTTTTGGTCTGGAGAAGAAAAGGCTCTGAGGAGACCTGATAGTGGCCTTTCAGTATGTAAAGAAGGGTTACAAGAAAGAAGGGGATAGATTCTTTAGCAGGGTCTGATGTGATAGGACAAGGGGAAATGGTGTCAAACTAAAAGAAGGGAGATTTAGATTGGACATAAGAAAAAAGAAAAAGATTTTTATGATAAGAGAAGCTCTGGAAAAGGTTGTTCAGAGAGGTGGTGGATGCCCTAACCCTGGAGTCATTCAAGGTGATGCTGGACCAGGTGCTGAAGAACTCATCAAGCTGTACATGCCCCTGTTCATTACAGGAGTGTTGGACTAGATAACCATTCCAACACAAATGATTCTATCATAGAATCACAGAATCACTGAGGTTGAAAAAGACCTCTAAGATCATCTAGTCCAACCATCCACCTACCACCAATATTTCCTATTAAGTCTTGTCCCTAAGTACCTCATCTCCGAATTACTTGGACACCTCTGTAGATGACTCAACCACATCCCTGGGGAGACTGTTCCAGTGCCTGACCACTATTTTGGAGAAGTGTTTCCTAATATGCAACCTGAACCTTCCCTGGCACATCTTGAGGCCATCTCCTCTTATCCTATCATAAGTTACCCAGAAGAAAAGGCTGACCCCCACCTCACCACCACTTCAGGTAGTCGCAGAGGGCAGTAAGGTCTCCAGTGAGTCTCATTGTCTCCAGACTAAACAATACAGGTTCCCTCAGCTGCTCCTTGTAAGACTGGTGCTCCAGTCCCCTCACCAGCTTGGCTGTCCTCTAGACACTCTCCAGGGCCCCAGTGTCTTTCGTGTAGAGTGAGGCCCAAAACTGAGCTCAGTATTCAAGGTGCAGCCCCACCAGCAATGAGTATAGGGAGATGATCATCTCCCTTGTCCTGCTGGCTACAAAATTTCTGATGCAAGCCATAAGGTTGTTGGCCTTCTTGACCACCTGGACACACTGCTGGCTCAAGCTCAGCTGAGCACTGACCAATACCTCCAGGTCCATCTCCTCTACGCAGTCTTCCAGCCACTCTGCCCGAGGCCCTTAGCATTGCCTGGGGTCTTTAGAACCAAAGTGCAGGAGTTGACACTTGGTCTTGTTGAACTTCATTCCACTGATCTCAGCCCATCAATTCAGTTTATTCAGATATCTCTGCAGGGCCTTCTTACCCCCAGCCAGATCAACACTTCCTCCCAGCCTGATGTCATTTGCAAACTTATTGAGGGTGCACTCAATCACCTCATCCAGATCACTGATAACAGTATTGAACAAGACAGGCCCCAATCCCAAGAGCTGAGGCACACCACTTATGATCAGAGGCCAGCTGGATTTGACTCCATTCAACACCACTCTCTGGGCCTGGTCCTCCAGCCAACTCTTCACCCAGTAAGGGGTTATTCTATGATTCTAAACTGGAGATGAGAAAAGAATGAGAAAATAGCAAAACACTACAATTATATGATTCTATAACAATAGCATTTCATGGGTGCCAGTACTGTCAAAATGTTGAGTTTATATATTTACAGCTATGACATAAGCATGCAGTTACCTTCTGTAGAACTGGAATCTTGCTTCAAGGCACTAATGGTCTCTTTTACTGCTAATTAACCAATTAAGTCAAGCCTGTCATTAATCACTTCATGAGTCTTTGTGAATGAGCAGTTGATTGACATATCTAAACATGGTCTTGGATTATAGGTTCCTCTTAGAATCACAACATATAAAAGGAAGAAGAAGGGAAAAAAGCCAGTTTTCCAGAATTTGAAGCAGAGGTAACAAATGTCAATGTACATTTTGTTTTTTGTGTAGGTATACGCATTGCCAAATATTCTCAGCCTAACCTTGCAGTGTTCTTCATAAATACCTCTGTGAATTGGGACCTCTGAACACCTAACTAAATCTCTTCATATCAATACAGTTCATTCAGCAAACAGTAAATTCAAGAACTGTAGGAGACAGTGGTACATTTAGGAACCTAATTGCCTTTTTCTCTAAGATATCTGTAGAAAGTGCTTGGTCTCTTAGCTCTTGTCATTTATCCTGACTCTTTTCGTTTTTCCCCTTTGAAATTTGTTCCACAGTAATTTGTTGCTAAAGCCAGATACCTTAGTGACTGTTTGAAGTACTGTTAAGTAAAGAAATAATTTCTAACTAGATCATCAGGCATTCCCTACTTTCCCAAATAAGATAGAAGATAAACTCTACTCTTAAATTATCTTTGGTGAATATGGAAATAATTCAAAATAAAGTACATTCAGTTTGAGATTTATGATGAGGCAAAGTTCATTAGCTCATTAGCAGGGGAAATAAGTTTTGAGCAGGTTCATGAATCTATAACAAACAGAAACTATGTCACATAACTTACCTCATTTTGAATTACAGGTTACATTGACTTAATTAGGATGTACCAGAGAGCGTTCAGGTGCTGTCTTTATTGGCATTACAGGATAAAGCTAGGATTGTTGGAAAAATTGTAGCATTCCTAATTAGTTTTAAGACTAAGTTTGCTCTAAAAATTTACATTCCCTATTAAAAATGTATTTTTATTTTTTGTTTGTTTTGTTTAAAGTAGCAGATGAAGCAAAGAGATACAATATATGTAGAGTTAATAATTAATTAAGATCTAATGAAATAGAAGTAGTAGATTTTAAATATTTTATCTTTACTACAGCTGTGAAAAAATATATAATTAGAAAAATTTGAATATTAAACTCTGTTAGCATAAGACATTAAATCTGCACAGTTCAATTAGAGTATATGTTTTAGGAAAGGTATGGGTTTCTGGAAGGTCAGATTAATGCATATGTGAAACTAAAAGAACAATCACTCTAACTTCAGTCAGCTATAGTAAGTGCAATATATGTATGTACTTCCTTTCACAAATGTGCGTAAGTTTTTTGCAGCAAAATCACAACACAACATCCAGCATGCAGGTGTTCAGAATATAACCTAAGGGATTCTCTTCCTGGTTTTAAAATAAGTAACATATCAATGAGACCAAAAGCAAAATGAATGGAGCAGAAATAGAGATACCTTGAAAAATATTTCTGAGATACACTGAGACTATGAAGATAGCAAAATCAAAAAGACTTGCATCTGGTTCAGCATAGAATTGGAAGGGATCCATGAGGATCAAAGAGTCCAGCTCCTTGACTATACAGATGACAACCCAAGAGCACTGTCCAATAAGTTCTTAATCATCAACAGGCTCAGTGGCGTGACCACTTCCCTGGGAAGCCAGGTCAAAGCTGAATTGCACTGAAGTTTTCTTAATATCCAGCTGGAACCTACCCCAGCACAACTTTAGGCAATTCACAGAGGTCACTAGGTCACTGAGGAAGAGATCAGCAGTTCTCTTTATATTCTCCTTCTTGAGGAAGTTGTGGTCACCTCTCTGCAACAGTTCTATGTCCTTTAAATAATATATATATTATTTATAAAACCGTGTACAGCACTTGATTTTTGATAGCATCAGAGTTGAGTGGGACAATCACTCCTTTCAACCAGTGTTTGTTGAAATCAGTCCTTTCAACTGTGCTTCATTCATCCCAGAATATAGTTGGCTGTCTGGGCACATTGTAACCTACTTTTCTTGTGAGCTGTATGTGTTTCAGTGAAAACAAGATGTTGTCTCAAATGGTGGATTTATAAGTATCTCTGCCTGCTTGGGTTGTTGTTGTTGCTGTTATCAGGGTTTTTTTTTTTTTTCCTTGTTTTGTTGTTTTGAAGGAAAGATTTAAACATGCCTTTTTATCATCTCAAAGTTATTTTTACAGGTCTCCTTTATGAACTTAGTCTCGTTTTATGATAAAGTTACACTCTTAGTAGACAAAGGGAATCATAGAATCATAGAATTGCTCAGGTTGGAAAGGACCTCAAAGATCATCAAGTCCAACCGCAGCCTAACCATAGTACCCTAACTCTAACAACCCTCTGCTAAATCGTATCTCTGAGCACCACATCCAAATGGCTCAGAGCAAAGCTTTCATTACTGCTTCTCACAGTGTTCTGCTCAAAATGATCAGCATACAGACAAATATGTAATGCTGTAGGTGAGAAACTGGTTGACTGCTTGAGCTCAAGGTGTTTTAGTAAATGGTTACATGAGGCTGGAGCCAGTTGCCAGTGGGGTTTCATTCTGGGGTCAGTTCTCTATGAAGTTTTCATCCATGAGTTGGATACAAGAGCTGAAACTACACTAAGCAAGTTTTTGGGCAGCACTACACTGGGAGAAGTTGTTGATTGCCTCCAGGGTAGAGGAGCCTTGCAGAAAGATCTTGAAATTGGAAGGCAGGACAATGAACGACCACATGAAATTTAATAAGAATAAACCAAGTTCTGCACGTGGGACAAGGTAGCCTCAATTATATGTACAGACAAGGGAGCAAGTGGCTGGAGAGTAGCTACACAAAGAGGGATCTGGGGGTTCTGAATGATGGGGAGTGAAACGTGAGTCAACAGTGTGTCCTGGCAGTCAAAAAGGTTGCATTAAATACAGCACTGCTAGCAGGCTGAAGGAAGGGACTGCCTGTGCTCACTGTTGGTGCAGCTTCACCTCAAGTACTGCGTGCCATTTTGAGATCCACAATATAAGAAAGACATAAACCTCTTAGAGAACACAGAAAGAAGGGCTACAAAGGATTTAGAGGTCAACACGTGAGAGCAGCAGCCGTCCCTGGGTGTGGTCAGCACAGAGTAGGGCAGGCTGAGGGGAGGCCTGATGGTGGCTGCAGCTCCTCACAGGGAGTGGAGGGGCAGCACTGAGCTCTGTTCTGTGTGACAGAGACAGGGCCTGATGGAACGGGATGGAGATGTGTCAGGGCAGGGGCAGCTGGGGGTTAGGGACAGGTTCTGCACCAGAGGGTGAAGGGCATGGAACAGTCTGACCAGGGCAGTGGCACAGAACTGAGTAGCCTGAGTTCAAAAAGTGTTTGGAGAACACTCTCCGACATCAGATTTGAATTCTGGGGTATCTCGTGTGAAGCCGTCTGTTGAACTGAGTGGTTCTTGTCGATCACCTCCAACTCAGAATATTCTATGATTCTGTCATTCTGTGATTCATACTTAATTCTCCAAATACAAGTGACTTGACTGAGATAAGAAAAACCGTGCAGACCATTTTGAGAACAGAATTTGGAGAATTGTTTTTCTCACATTTCGTCCTGTAAATGTATCCATGTAGCATAAAATCATGAATTTTTTTATCAGATAATAAGTGCTGTTAGGTTTCAATACAACTGAAAACCCTTCAGTGTGAAATTCAAGATAAACTAAACAATCAGTGAGATCCTTACCTTAAAGCATCAATACTTGGAAATGAGAGTTCAGTGCAAAACAGAAAGATTTTTTGATAGTTGTCAGGTAGCATGAGCATAGAAATACCATGCAAAAAGAGAGTCATTATTTCTCTGCTAATGTCTGAAGTTAATCAGCAGTAATAGCAAATAGTTGTAATAGGAAGACTTCAGTTCTGCCTGTAATTATGTTATTGCTCAGCTTCTCTTTCTTTCCCACTAAATCTTTCTGTAGTATTTTCTCATCCCTATATGATCTCAATTATCATAATCTGCTACAGTGTTTGAAATCCTTAATTGCTTGTGATCATATAAAATGTGATTATTTTATTTCATGTGGAGCTTGTATGTGCTGCTGTTCTCAAGTTACAGAATCACAGAATCATAAGGGTTGGAAGGGACCTCTGGAGATCATCTGGTTCACTGCATACTACTATAGTTTCTTAATTTCATCTATTATTAAAGCAAAACTTTTACTTTCACTGTTCAGAGCTTGCTTCTGGAATTAGAGGTAAGGCTTGCCCCGTATAACTCGACTCAATTTCAGTAAAAACAAGAACATTAAAAAGAAACAGGATCTCTCTTGCTTTTGTTAAGAAAAAAAAACAGCAGCAGTACACCAAGAGCAGTTAAATTACTCTATTTAGAGATGTCTGAAACACTTCTAAAGCAAAGCAGGTAATACTTCAGGGACCGTCTACAAGCTTGCAGTTTTAGCTCCCTTCTATAACTTTTCCAATTTGATCTTTCTGTGGAAAAATACAAAATTGTGTCTGTTTCTTGAAGACCGGTAACCAGAAAGTACTCAATATCCCCTTTTCAAATTTAATAGGAGGAGATGTCAAGACAGTAAAGTTTTCAAAAAAATGATTAAAAAAATAATGAATTATATTTTTCTTGGTGATTTATGCAAGGTATGTAAATGATTGCTCTCTTCATATGTTTGAATATTCCTGTATGGTAAATAATAGAACTACTAATAATGAATATTTTTCCTTCATAGCCTCTCTTCCTGCCATGCTGCCATGTGAATAGATTGAGTTAAAGGTTTTTTTAAGAAGGAAGATCAAAAAGGTTAATAAGATTGCTAAACGTAGGGAGGGGAAGTGTGGAACAAACTGCTGTGGAAAAGCATTTTTTTTTTTTTTAATGCATAAAACACAGGGCTATAATATTTGTCAGAAAAATCTATCTGCATACTCATTTCTTTGAATGAGATTACAATCATGAGATGTCCACTATCTGCATTTTTGATCACTAGTGAAAACTCCTTCTTTCCAAAGCCACTGGTGATTATTGTTTATTTAGGAGAGCAGGCCTTTAAAAGAAATACTGTGGTCACCTGTGTGACTGAAAAAAGCACATATTCAATTCATGTGAATAACATTAGAAAGTTTCCAGGAACTGCTGATGATTCAAGCAGTGTTGGCTTTTGGTTCGTCATTTATGTTGTTGGGTTTTGTTGTTGTTGTTGTTTTTTTCCTTTTCCACTAATTGTGTAACTGAAAATAGAAAAAAAAAAATCGTCCTTATGAGGCATTTATGAATATGAAAAATATTCATATTTTTTTAGATAGGTATTCAACAGAAGAGGGAAACATTCAAGTGGTAAGAGAGAATACAAAATTGGAAGCATATCTTTTATTCATGTCTATTTTAGAAATAAAGATTTTGCAATTCGTCCTTAGTACAAAACTTACACATTTTTTTTCTGTGTTTAAAATTACCTTCAAATTAACAAGAAAATACAATTTTTGTGTTTTTGGGGGTTTTTTTTGTTTCTTTGTTTGTTCTGTTTTGTTTTTTCTTTAGAGTAGCCGCATTCTCAGGCTAAAACTATTCTGTCAGAAGGAAGCTTTGATAAAAGGAGAATAGGGAGAAAATCTATCTATAAGAAATCCATCTCCAAACTATACTACTGTAGTAACATAGAAGAGCAAGTACAGATGGCTGGTTCAATAAGCAGGTTTTGGTTGCTTGGATTATTTTCTACTTGTTTGTTGAACTAACAAAATTTTCAGTACTAATGTATGTGTCACTGATGGAGACAAGAACTATGTATTTTTATATATCACAATTTTATTTGGCAATAAATTAAATTATGAGGCTGCTCCGAAAGTAATGCCTCCTATGTTGTTATCTTGGCACACAATCGCAGAGGCAGTTATTGGTGGTACAGCAGGAGGAGTTGAACTTTCCACAAATATTCCATTACATTTTGTTGCCGTGTGACAAATGTCAGCAGAGAGGGCAGTCTGTCAAAAGGGCATCTGACATGGAAAGGAAAGGCATGTTGTTGAATTTTACCTCCATGCAGAACAAGTTGCATCCACTGACATTAAAGGGAAGGGAAGGGAAGGGAAGGGAAGGGAAGGGAAGGGAAGGGAAGGGAAGGGAAGGGAAGGGAAGGGAAGGGAAGGGAAGGGAAGGGAAGGGAAGGGAAGGGAAGGGAAGGGAAGGGAAGGGAAGGGAAGGGAAGGGAAGGGAAGGGAAGGGAAGGGAAGGGAAGGGAAGGGAAGGGAAGGGAAGGGAAGGGAAGGGAAGGGAAGGGAAGGGAAGGGAAGGGAAGGGAAGGGAAGGGAAGGGAAGAAAATTATTCTTTGATAGGTAGGAAAGTGTAGACAAAACCTGTACCCATTTATAACATGTGAGAATAGTAATCTATAAAAAGAGCTATCAGATCAGGATACAGCAGTATATAAATGTCCATGTGAATCATTTTCACTAACTACTCCCTTTTCTAAGAGGCGGGTTGAACAGTACTAGTTTACTATTTTCAACAGATAAAAGAGTTCTATTTTCATCTTCACTGCCTCCAGAAGGCAATTACCAGATGAAAATATGCCATAATGTCTACAGAAGATATTTTTGCTGAGTAAATCACATTCCTACAGGCACAAGATAGTGCAAGTAGGAAGGAGTAAGCACAAAAATCAATCAATCAATCATAGAATCTAATTACTTTCTATATCATATAAAATATTCACTTGAAAACTGCAGCTTGTTCATTAAAGATACTAACATTTGGCTGATACATAAAATTAAACACTTGTCAGAACTACCAGCCCCATCATGGAGCTTAGCTCTGGCAGTAGATTATTGTCATAACCAAAATGTTTGTTCCCCACCAAACAAGGGAATCCCTAAGCTTGGAAGGTGTTTCGAAGGTTGCTATGTAGGTCATTCCAAAAGTAGTGCCTCTTACTTATTTCTGTGGAAACTACACAGTTGCAAAGAGCACAATAGTTATACCTGATAGAGAAAATTCTCAGCTACAAGCTATTTTTCATCATATTATATTTTCTCAACATTATCACTCCCCTTATATATGCATTTTCACCTGCAATGAACAAGAACCTGCCTTCTGTGCTCATAAGAATCTGCACCAGTGGAGGTGACCCACTGTCACTGTTGCCACTGCTTCTGAGGTGCACCTCCCACAGCATCACTGTGTCAAGCTATGACAAGTGTCAAGGCATGTTACTGGATGCAAATTTTTTCCACACGGAGGAATTAAATGAGATTCCTTTGCTTCATATGCACTTCCATGTGAGACACCATTTTGTCATGCTGCCCTTCTGCTGCCATCTGTCACACAGCAACAAAATACAGGGGAATGTTGACAGTAAGGTTCAGCCTCCATTGCCATACCTCCAACAGCTCCCTCTGAGATTGTGACTCAATATAATAAAATAGGAGGCATTATTTTTGGAGCAATCCTTGTATAGAGCAGGCATTATTTTCAGAACATCTAATGTAGTGATAAGATAGTGAGAGACAAAGGAAAAAACAAAACACCTGTCTTATTCTCCCCAGGCTAAACTTAATTCCTGACTTCCTGACCTCCTTCCCCTTCCTAAGCAATGCAGATGGATGGGTAATGGGAATGATATTCAGTCCATATCAACTCTTCTCTGACATTCTTTCCTTCTCACACTTTTCTGCTACTGTGATGTGGCTCTTTTTCATGAGCTGGAGCATTTCATGAACTAAATCAACATGGATCTTTGCAACTGGCTGTAATTCTTCAAGAACAGCTCCAGAAGAGAGGTACAGGCCTTAAGATAACTCCAGTATGGATACCTCATGGGATGCATATCCTGATAGAAAATCTATTCTTGTGTGGGGTCCTTCATAGGTGGTAGCGTAGATGTTGTCTCTGGTGCAGTCTTTCATGGGCTGCGTGAGGACAACCTTCTTCACCATCTTCTACTTCACAGGTTGCAACAGAATCACTGCTCTGGTAGCTGGAGCACCTTCTTAGGGATCTTGGTGTCTTATCTAACATTTTTCCTCATTCTCTCTCTCACAGCTGTCTTTGGATTTCTTTGCTTTACAGTTTACTTTACTGATTATGAGAATAAAAGCTCATTTTACTGAACATCCCAGAGAACACAGCATCAGCATGTATCACCATAAATATTTTGTTACATTTTTAAATCTAAAATAAATGAATTTCAGGATTTTGTTAGCCTGAAAATAAGTGTGTCAAATATTTTCCATTACTAGGATAGTTTGTTGTAGGCACTGTTACACTACTTATTAAACTGTGAATATGTAGCAATTATGGTCCTGCTTCATACCAGCAAGTTCGTACTTTGTACAAACAGCTTTCAGCAGTGAGGTTTTGTCATTAATACTCCTTTCTCCAAAGGACAAGGTGACGCACTGACCAGGGTCAACTTGAGCTTCATAGTTTCTGTAGCACTTAAGGCAAGCCCAGACCACTGATGATTGCAAATGAGTCTAAATGTCCAACAACGGAAGATCCTTTAGGCAATGAATTTTGATTGTTCTGCTCATAAGAGACCACAGACTATATGAAAAGAGAAACTTTAAGTGTCCCTTGATCCTATTAGAGGGTCATTATTCCAGGTCATGAATTCATTGCACTGGCACTGGCACTACTATAATAAATGCTGACAACAATAAAGTACCAATTATGGACAGAGGCAAGCAACAGCAGGGCTGTATGCTGCATGATTCATTTACAAAGTAGTGCAGGAAAAAAAAAAAAGAATATAAATGAAATTTGAGAAGTAAATAAATAAAAAGTGTCCTTTTGTTTACATCTTATGTGTAAGTTTCGTCCTTCACTTAAAGAGTTTTTGAATAATTTGGGGCAATTATTTATTTGTTCTCACAATTCTTTCAGAAAATAAGCTTCTTTGTAGTTCTAAAGGGACCAACAACTGTTAGCTTTTTTGAGGTAATATCTGTGTCTCTCTTTCCTAAGTTATTACCTCAGAAACAGAAGTATTTTTCCTTTGATTATACTCATGTCTCAGAGTGATTTATATTTAAAAAGTGTCTTTAGGCAGAATGTTGCCAAAACAGAGGAAAAATGATTCAGAGCTGTTCTCTAATGTCATGGTTTTATGATTTTTGGTTATCAGTATTCCACATCACAACATCATGCAGTGTACTGGGAGTTAAAGAGCAAATGCTTTAGGTCCGGGTACCTGTCTGGAAGAGAAGAAGAACTACAGTCCCCAAGAGCCTTTTCGAGTACTGTTATCATTCCTGCGCAAGGGAACAGATATAAGGGCGCAGGTCATTTGACTCGGCCCTCTTCTCGTCTCGCCGTGCTCCCTGTCGGATCGGCTCACTACTGCTGCTCCCAACTGCACTCAAGGCTTCAGTATTAGTGTAAGGCCTTTGGCTCTCGGACAATCTTTCTCTCAATTATTGTTGATTTATACTGTATTATAGTGTGTTATCTTACATTCCGATACTACATTTAGTAAATTAGTTTGTTTCTCCTCAGATCATTGCCGCTGTTATTAATTATTTTGGGGTCCTCTGTTTCCCTTCCGCCCCACTAGTCACGGAACTGGAACAGACCAGCCCTTAAACCACTGACATCTAAGCACCACAGATCTAAAGAGTAGAGAAGGCAAAGCAAACCATAACAGACAGCAAGGTAGAAGTATCATCACCTTCACCACAGGATATCTATAAAGCCATTTAAAAATGTTTAATTTTTTCTTGAAACAGCACAGCTATCCATTCCATTAATTTGTCTCCAAAGACAGGTGTTTCAGATGATTATTCTTGGAACTTTTTCTCATTTACTGACAGTAACCTGAATCGTGTCATCAAAACATTTCTCATTCTCAATTAGAAGTCAGAGGAAGAACAGATCAAATCTTGGGTTTTCTAATTTAGAAAATTTTATGATTAGAATTAGGAGATGAATGCAAGGATGTATTGTGATTGACAAAGACCAATGGTTTTGTTTCTCTGTTCAATAGAGCCAAAATCCTTATAAATATCTTTACCTTTTTAAAATGAACAGTAGTTATCTAAAGTTTTTCCATTGATTGAATGAAGTCAGAGCACAGCTTATCATCCTTTCCGGCCTTAAAGTAGGGCTCAGGTATTATTCTAGTGATGTCTGTGTTTTTAGCTAACATTTGGCCTAAGGAGCTATTAAAAAATATGTATTTATTATGCATTAGCATTTGTTTTTGTTGCTTTTTTTTTTTCTTTTCCTAGATCAGCACCAGCAACACAACTTGTGTGCAAGTTTCTAAGCTGAGTTTTGCAAAGAACTCAGATTTTTCTCTTGCTCTATCTTGTTTCATTAGACTGGGATACAGATTCATTTTCACCTAGCTCATTCTGAAAGAGCCTCAAATGAAAATCTCAGGTACCATACATATTTGTTGACAGTTTTTCTTGAGATAGCACAACAAAGACATTTCTAAAATGTTAGTTTGGACAATAATGAGTACCATCATGATTACCATGTTGCACAAAACCACGCAGATAATGAGCTTTCAAGATTAAGTCAAATAAATGAGGTTGTGGAGAAAAAACAAAAGCATTTTTAAATCTCATTGGAAATGCAACAATAATAGTAGATGTCACCAAAAAAGAACGTGTGCAATTGGAAGCAATCACTATCCTAACAGGAGGTCTTTAAAAGCATTGTTTACTGAGATGTGAACATACCTAGCAAGAAACTGTGAAGCCTATTGAACTGAAGTGAGGAAAAAAGATGATTGTCTGTGGGAAGAAACTCAATTGTTTTCCTTAAATATGATAAGAAAGAGTTCACTGTATGTTCATGAGAATTTTAAGGGCACATCCCCCAACCTTGATTTAGCTTGAAATGGAAGCACTCTCTCATTACTTAAAGATGTTACAGATGTTATTGCAAATGTGAATTAGCCCATTAGGTAGAAAAGAGTTATGCAGAAAAACATTCAGCTTCTCTGTATTTTACAGTTTGGCTATGTGGCTAAGTGCAGAAACATCACGTTAAGTAAGGAAAGAACAAACTGTTAGAATTTTTCATGTCTCCTAGTGATCTTCTTGCTGAAGTTATTTTAAAAGTAAGGCAGGGATTTGGAAAGCATTTTCTTCTCTTTCTCTCTTGTGGTGGTACAAGAAAGAAGCAGTAGAAAAGCTCATTTCAATTTTCTACTTAAACTCAGATGTACAGAAACCAAAGGGGAATCAGAAATCAGATGAGACAGAGAAGTGTATAGGTAGCATATGCTCTTTCTCCCATCTGCCTCATTCTCTGTTTTATCTCCACAGATATTTTCTTTTCTTTTCAACTAGCATCTGTGAAAAAAAAAATGAATATTACACTATTGCACATATTCTCCCTTCCTCTGAATCAAGCTCTGGGAAAATCTGAAAAATTGCATTCAAAAATAATGTCTTGAACTGGAATTTAGTTAATTTTTCTGTCTGGTTTACAATGACCAGAGGCTTAATCACTCAGAATAAAAACAAAATGAAAATATGCAAGAGTAGAAAAATTGGAGACAGGTAGTGAACAGGCATGTTTTCATAATGTTGAACACTTCCTATTGCTGTTGTTACTTATATGTTTACTCTTCATTTCTTTTACAGAACTCAGTCTCTGATGCTAGACAGATAGCAATCTCTGTGCTAGTTCAGCACTAGTGATTTGACACTGGAACAAACTTTGTGAAGCATATTGGAGAGCATCAGCTGCACAGTTTCTTTAACTTCCATAAAAGGTGATATCCATGTTTCAACAACCTCTCCAATCTACCTATTCATTTTCTTTCAGCAAATTCTGGACCAGAACATACAGTGCAAGTGCAGTAAGTTCAGTGCATCCGTAATATATCAGTCTTAGTGTTTATGTGATACACTGCTGAGTTGTGCATGCACAGTAAGTCCAGCAAATTCAGAATGTGTGACATTTACTGGAAACATGTTGGCACCTGTGCCTTTCCAGGAACTTTGTAAAAGACTGCTGATTCACTTAGTTGCTGAATTTGACACTTGCAACAGGAAAAAGAGGATGTGGTGAGTGACCAGCCAGAACTTTAAAACAGAGAATCTCACATCCTATAGAGTAAAAGTCCACAAAGAGGTACTCTCTATGAAGTACTACTCAGTAGGAAGGATAATGTTTTAAATTAAACTCCAATTCCACTTCTGTCAAATTAGCAGTCAAGCTAGTGTGATTGACTTCTGAGTTCTCTGGACAGCAGCATGAGACTAAAGATCATTTCACTTCCATTCTGTATTCACTTTGAATTTTTCTTCAGTAATTCTGTGTTCCAGACCTCACATATCTCTGCACCCTCATTGTTGACAGTAGCTTATTCTGTTTCTGGACTACAGTGAAACTGAAGCTACATGCTACAACCTATCATCATTTGTTTTAGGGTTTTATGCTTAGAAGGACTATTAGCAAGCAAAAAGTAGCAAGCACACTCAATTCCGTTTTTCCTGGCATGATATTTTTTTATTGATCAAATAACAATAAATGGTAACCTATAATCTCATGCAACCTGCACTGTCCTTTTCATTCTTGCTATATTATTCTCAATTTTTGATTATCATTTTTACAGAGCACTTTATCTTGAGAAACTGAGTTTAGAAAGCAGACATCAGAATGGATGGCTTTTATTATTCATGTCTCTCACCTTGTCTGCCTCTATTCCAACGCAAAAACAGCACCCAGGACAAACACTCTCCAGCTACTTAACATGAAGCTGTGACTCCACTTTGGCCTTCTTTCTCCATACTGTTCGCAAATTCCTATCAACACAGACTTGTCAGTACAATTCATCACTCATCCTTGTTGTCCTGTCTTGGTTAAGTCTGCTTTCTCTAGGCCTCTGCTGCAGGCTATTTCTTTCAGCCTTGAAGAAGAAAAATGAGAGCCTTTTTCAAACATAACAAAAGAGATAACAGCACAAAAGAGTATACTAATGGCCAGACCTCTCTGTCAGTCCACTTCCCACAGGCTATTCTGCTGGATTTGAAATGGAAAGAAGGCTGACAGAGATGGGCAAGCCAATGCAGTGCTATGTTCATTGCTTTGCCTGGTACCTGAAGGACTGTCCTGCAGAGTGACAGCCTAAAAGTAAGCTTAAGGTAACTGATCAGCAAATGTCAGTTCCAGGATAGGGAACTCCACTTCCTCCTTCTGTCTTCGCTGGCTATTAATGAACATAGCACAGATATAGAGACATAGTCATCTTCACCATTCTGACTAGTCTCGGGCATTGTAAGTCCCTTCTTGCACTCAGGAGTCAATTTAGTAGTCACCTGAATGAAGATTAAGAACACAAAGCTTTTCCTATCCAGTGGTGGAGTCAAGACACTTCTGAGAAGAAGGAAAAAATTTATTTCCTGGGCATTAGAGATATGATCCCGCAGTGACAAAATTGTTCAGTATGTGAATAGGAAGCAATCTTTCCTTTAAAATCTAGCACATTTGCACCACTCATTTGGTGTACTTGACACAGCTGATCTATCTGTAGTTCAGAGCATCACCACAGGGCATTTGTACACTGAAGAATTAATTTGTGGCAGGATCCATTAGAGTCTAAAGCAATACCTCAAATAAGTTACGTTATTATTTCTTCTCTCCCCTGCTTTTATCTTTTCTCTAACCAAACCTCATGCTTCAGGGCATATGCTGATTACCAGCTGGGCAAGGGGAAAAAGGTTCCCGGTTGTGTAGATTTATACAATTAGATGAATTGTCAAATTGTGCTGTTCCTCTGAAATCTCCAGCAGAACTAGGAAGAGAATGCTATATTAGATGGACTGCTGATCTGGTTTTGCAGATCCTCTGGAATGGGTTCTTATACTGAGAATAATTTGCACTTGGTATTAGGAGCAACATGTCCAGACCTATGTCATAAAAATAAATGGCAGTTTCCTTATTTATTTGTTCTGTTTGTGATACTTTTTGTTTGTTTGTTTGTTTAAACTATGTATTTGCCTGCTGACTGTCTCCAAGTTATTCAGGTGGAGAAGCGATGATTGCCAACATAACTTTTTAACCTGTGCTCTTTCCTCAGTACATCAGAGCTGGCAGGAGACAATCACGTTGGCCTGAATCAATTCATTGATCTTAAAGGACTTTCTATCTGGCCAGTGGGCATGGATATGTTAGGATCTTACTTTAGCTGATGTGCATCATTTTAAAAAGCTTCATCATTGAGCCACTGCATGAGCCACTGGAGAGTAGATAAGATGTAGATTTGACATTCTTCTACAAAAGCTGTTGTTACAATCCTTCTGCATAAGCATCAGGTCTTTCCTGAGGTTCAGCATAAAGAGCATAAAGCATAAGGTATTTCTCCATTCTATTGCTCTTCTCATATTTTTATTAAAAAGCAGAAACATTTATGAGAAAGAAAAAAATATGATATTTAGAATAGAAGAAAATGTGTCTGACAGTATACCTCCTTAGCCATGCCTCTTCATAGCCTATTAATGGCAAATCCTTCTATAGCAGATGTGTGCCTCCCAAACCTGCTTCACATGGGATATGTTTAGAGAATGGAGAGCTTGTCTCTGCACTGCTTTTCAGTCAGTGTTTTATGCGGCCTTGCTAGTTAGATTATTCCCCAGTGAGACATGCAAACACTGTTACAGTTCCAAATAAACATTCAACTTGAATTTTTGTGGGTAAACCTGCCAACAGTAAATCACTTTTGGTACCTTCAGGTGCAAACAAGCTGTAATATTTCAGCTCTGGAACATTTTTTTTTAGTCCGTGTGGGACTGAGTGAGATGCCTGCTGAGTAATGTTTTGGTTGTTTTTTTGTTTTGTTTTGTTTTGTTTTGTTTTCCAGCAAAGTACATACTGTTCCTTCAGATATAAACTCTTCCAGCAGTGCAACAATAGATGTTCTTAAAGGTACCAGCAGTGACATAGGCCATTCTTCTGGAAATACTAAAACCTTGATAGAGTCAATGTATACAACTTACTAAGTGAAATACTGAAATGACTTATCTAGGTGTTCATATATTTATTTGGCCATCTTCCATTGGTTCATCAAATAGAACCATCTCCCTCATCCTATTTACATCAGCAGGATAATTCCATTAATCTGAAAACAAGAAGACCCAATAATAATACTCTGCTGAAACTTATCCTGGTGTACTCTGGACAAAGTCATTAGAATAAATAAAGATTGCTGCAGAGAGGGAAGAAGCTTTAATCTTTACTGGGGACTCCAAGTGAATTCTGGTGCCTGAAACCACCCTTGGGATGCTCTGATTCAGCTCCATGAGAACATCTTGTAAAGATCCATGCACTTCTAATGCCATTTGACCCTAGATAGACACCATCAGGAGAAAGGACTGTTGCACTTCTTTCTCTCAGATTCTGACATGATTCTCCAAGGATGGTAGTGATAAATACAACAAATACTCTTAACAGAATAAGCATTACTTTTCTACTGTGAGATCTGTGGATACCCCATCCCTGGAGGTGCTGAAGGCTGGGCTGGATGAGGCCCTGGGCAGCCTGAGCTTGTGGGGGGCAGCCAGACCATGGTAGGATGTTGGAACTAGGTGCTCTTTTATGTTCCTTCCAATCTAGGTCATTCTATGATTCTGTGATTCTATGGTACTTCCCTATGGCAGCACTAGCCCTGTCACAAATGTCCCTTTAAAAAGCAGTAGATCAGCAGGTAAAGTGAATGTAGTTTGGGTGTGTTTCCAGAAAGGCTATGTGTAAGGTTTTATTGGATAATGTACTATCGCAGACAGAAAGCTACAATGGCTGCGTGCAGAAGTAACCAAGTTAAAGCAGTTTGGCATTTCTGTAATGTCAAGAATTTCATTATGAATCACAGTAAAGCTGCTGAGGGACAAATCAAGTCTTCTTTCCGAAGACATAAAAGACTCCCATGCTATTTACTCATATATTTTATGCTATGTCATCTTATTTTGTTAATACTTAGCAAGTTTGTAACATAAATGAGGAAAAATGGCTATAGACTGTATACATATGTTTCTATAGCATCTTCTGATACTCTTTCCCTGAAATACGAAAACACTGTTTAAAAGGCTGTTGACAGTTTATGGACTGGTTGGGCCTGGTTCCATGACTAGCAGGGTGGAAGGATCCACAGATCCACGCCTCCAGAACAGGGAAACAGGGGACCCCAAAATAATTAAAAACAGCGGCAACGATCTGAGGAGAAACAAACTGATTTACTAAATATGGCATCGGAATGCAAGATAACACATTATAATGCAATATAATTAGAATTGAAGCTAATAAATCAAATGTAATGAGAGAAAAAGTGTCTGAGAACTGAAGGCCTCACCATACTACTGAGGCGAGACGTGCGATCAGGTCGAGCAGCAAGGAGAAGAGCCAAAGAAAAGAAAGGGACACCAGGTAACCTTGCCAGGGGTTATATCTCCTCTCTGAATGCAAAGCCCCCTGGGGTTTGTAGTTCTCTTCTGGAAAGGTGCCTGCAACTGGAGCATTAACTCTTTAAATCCAAGTGTACTACGTGGTATTATGATGTGGCATACCAGTAACCAAAATTTATAAAACCATAACAAAGGCCTACCATTTCTTTCTTCTCCCATTTGTCTGTGGTTCTGCTTAGAATAGACTTTATATATATACATATATATATATATATATATTTCACCAAGTTCTTCAAGTTCCTGTATGTAAGCATACTTATTAACAGTATTAACACACTTACTAGAAGCAATATTTGGCAGGTGAGGGAAGGTGCTATAGAGGTTTGGATAGTTAACAAACAACAACAAAAAAAATATTGGAACATTATCAAAAATATTGCTATTTAAGTACAACTCCCTATTCTTAATATAAATAAATAAATAAATAAATAAATAAATACGATATCTTTAAAATGGAAATTATTTGTATATTCCTGAACAATCGGCAAATAATTGCCTGAAATATAGTGTGAGTGTACAGGTAACTGATTTTACTCTTACTTTCTATATTTTTCCTCTTCATTCACTTAATAATTGTGTTCTGGCTGAAACCTTTTGAGAGTTATTTACCTTTTTTCAGTCAGTTACTCAATAGTTTTGTGTCTCAACCTTCATAAAGGATATGTAAAAGATGTACTTTTACTTTATATACTGGTGTTGATCTGGCCTATATATGTAACACTAATTATTTAAAAATAATCTGAGGTAGTTCTCCTGTAATACATGCCCAACGAAGCTAGCTCTGATTTTTCTCTCTGGTAATAACTGAGGAGTTACTCATGTCTTAGAAAAGATTGTTATTTTTGATGCCTTAATTCAGCATGTTTTCAGTGATGTTGAATATTTAATGCAAATATTACATTTTTTCTGTAACAAAATGTTAATCTCTGAGGTTGAGCATACCAAGGAAGCATACCAAGGAAAGGGAAATAAATAAAAAAGCTTTCACCAAAAGCTTTTTATGCCATTCAGTTCTTACTCTCCTGGAATATAATTTTACTAATCTTCTAATAATCACAATGCAAATCAGTCTGAGCATGTTTTAAGCTGCTAATTTATTTAAAATGTAAAAATTGGGGGGGGGGGGGGGAGTGGACGGGACTATGTATTCTAACAACTTTAATAAAAAGTCCGTCTTTCCTTCTTCTAAGGTTATCTACCTGCAAATTTGAACAAGTGAAAATGAAAAATAACATTTAACTTCTGTTTGACTTTAACTTCTCATGGCTTTCAGCCATTTCCATAAATGCCTCCTACCCACAGAAGAACAACAAACACAGCTTCAAAGCTATCTAAATTGGAAATGCTCACAAACTACCTACAAAGAATATCTGTAGTGAAATTTCCACTCTTTGTTTCTCTCTGGTTCTGAAATGTTTGAAAGTTTCAAGAAGTGCTCAGACTGAAATGGAGAGTGGCAGAAATCATCAGATATTTGCCAAGCTCCACTGCAAAGCGAGGTTGTAAAATTGCTATAATTGAAGCTGAACAAGGCCAGACTTGACATCCATCTATTAAGAATCAATTAGGAATAATTAAATCATGATGCATGGCAGAGTAGATTAACTCTTCCAACCAGGTGATAATAACATCACTTCCCCTTTAGCCCACACAGCCAATATTTGGGCCCTGTTTCAATTAGAACTGCAAATTGATTACATGAGCCTAGAATATTCTTTGGTGTAGCAGAGTTTATTTACAGAGAGCGCATCCAGTCCTGTTGGTCTGAATGAAGTAGAAATAAACAACAGCAGGCAGTTTTCTTGCAAGAAAATCTCCCAGCCTGCTTTTAGAATGCTTCTTTCCGCAAAGTAAGTGTACTTATTCTTCCAGTTGGCTATGATGGGTAGACCCAGTTATTGTGTTTCACATGGCTTTATGAACATACAGAGTTTGACAGTGATTCCCTGAAACACAGCTCTGTACAATGGCCTATCCCTGTGCCATGCAGCAAACTACCATGTAGGGACATGCAAGCTGGTGAATCATCATGATGAAGTGCTAAATGACCGTGCAAGGTCATGCTGCAGTAGCACTAAACCTCATAGCAATCCCAAGCTGTCTATGTTCAATCACTCAACAGCTAGGGCCAGCACATGTAAAACTGTTCCAGAGTGATCATTTCCAAGGTACCTTTCTAATGTTCTGTGAGCATCAGTCCTCACCTCTGCAATGTGTCTGATTTCTTTTTTTTTTTTAATCTAGGTTTTAAAAAGGGATTCACTGTCCTTTCAGTAACCTGAAATCCACTGTCTAGATATGGGTTTTAGCCACATCTGATTTTCACTAAACCAAAAATGTAATTATGGTAGATATTAATGTCTATCATAGTAATGTTTAAGAGGTAATATTAGACTACTTTGTTAAACAATAGTATTGACACTTAAATATTGCTTGACAGATGGAGAGTAGTCTGAGATCTAGTAGTTACAGCTTCTGCTTGGTGCTACAGAATAGTCTCCTGCATAGTGACAGCAAGTTAATTTAGTCTCACTGAGCCTTAGTGTCCATTAGTCAAATAACTAGAGCAATATAATACCTGTTATAGACAGTCTTCAGCTGTGACTGCTCATATTTTATAGGGAACTGATCCAAGATTTAAAGAAGACAATTAAAAGATTTCCATTGATTATATCAACATTTTATTCATACTTTTAAGCATTAAATATTTTTTGTTTTATTTTGTTTTACTTCTAGGTGGAAGTAGCGATCATGTTTTCTCTCTGAAAGATCCACAGGAGAGATGTTCTGTAGATCATGTTGTGGGGCAGACGAATGTCATCAGATAAACTATTTAGAAAACTCACCCTTTATAATCTGGGAAGTTCTCCTAATCTTCAGGTGATTGAGAGTGTTGGTAGGAAAGCTGATGTAGGAAAAGTTAATGCACAGTATATTGTTTAGGAAGACTGGAGTAAAAAGCATCCTTCCTCTTTCTCTTCCTTACCCACTCTCTTCTGTCTCCTCCATCTTTATTCCATTTTCAGTACAAGGCATAACAGGGCTCTGTTCTCTTCAAAAGGTATGATAACTTTTGTGCAGATGCGTAAAATGCATGAAAGAATCTTCACATGATACACAGATTGGTCATGTGAATATTATAAAAATTACAAAGAGAATATATAAAAATCCTGAACTATATCATCTGCAGTGTGCTGTAAGTTTGTTATGGAAGTAATCCTGTGTTTTTAATTCAAAATAAGATTCAAATATGCTTATCAAGATGTTTATCTGAACCTTTTTCAGGAAACCAAATCTATCAAAATTGAGGTAAGGCTGGTGAAAACACCTCTGAAAAGGAACAGTTCTGCAGAATAGGATTACATCTGAATGAACTTTCATGAAAAAAATGTTTTCCAAATCAGAGCAGGAGAGAGGAATGCAAAGTACCCTCTCATCCACAAAACATAAGCTAATCAGTCGGTTGCACAGCTCCTGAGCATCAGCCTTCCTTAAAAGCCACAGAGCATTCCTTCATGCCTTAAGAAGTATACAATATGTACTTTGTCTGAGTTTCAGTTTAATAAGCTCTTTCTGTTCTGTAAAAACAAACAAACAAAACAAAACAACAACAACAAAAAAAAAAGCAAAGGAAGAGAGTGCAGAAAAATTACGCAAGTGAAAATCGAAACAAAAGAGATGAAAATGTCACACACATGCAGCAAGATTGTGGATATTGAGCGAAACCCTGTTTTCATCACTTTTGTATCAACTAGGTAATTATCAGTTAAATAACACAGGGAAGATGAGGCAAGGTTGCATGAATTCACTCACAAAAGTAAAATCAGTCCAGAGATGAGTAGGCTGCCCTGTCAGTTCTACAAGATAAAAAATGCTATTAAGGGAAGACAACACCATTGAAAGAAAACTGCTTTAATTTTGTTTTCTTGGGAGTAGCAGGGGGCAGTGAGGGGGTATGTAGCTTTAAGTACATTTCTTACTGCTGTGCACTTGAGAAATTGTGCCAGCTCAGACTAACAGGGAATATGTGTGCTAGAAGTAAAGGGCAAATGGGATGCACTGCATTTTTTACCTAATACTTATATTTTCATAAACAGTAAACTTGTTTCCAAGGTGCAAGTCTATGTTATTTAAAAAAAGAAAAAATAAGCCTGAAAAAGTCTACCTGATTAAGGTAACCCAGTGGTAAGTAAGCCACTGTTGAAACTGAAGAGTTCTACATTGTGCTAGAGACTCTACATAAGTGAACTTCTATTTTAATGTATGGAGAAATGAAAGACTGTTAAAGAACCTTTTATAAATACACAATTTCTTATTTCTGTCTCAGACATTAATTTCAGTAGCAATGTAGCTAAGCATTATTCTGCAACCTTCCTGTTAGTAAAGCAGAAAGTAAGAATAAATAAACCAGAATTGTATCTGCTGGAGAGAGCTCATCTTCTGCTGAACACAATCAGGAAGAAAGGGATAGCCACATACAACAGATAAATACTGCACTCAGATACCTTGTGGACAGAGATACTTAGACACCCTATCAACAGAGGTTCTTATTCAAATTGAATTTTAAATAAATGACACAGAAGTACAGAGTTCTGCATGTCATAGTCACTTTTCTCTCTTAACCTTACTGGGTTTAAAATTACTCCAGTGTTCATGAATATATGTTCTACTTTCTATAAAGACAACTGGAAGTTTAAATCCTTGTAGAAAATTGTTGTCTCATCTGTTGGGTTTTTTTTTTTAGGTTTCTTCGTTTTTGCTTTGTTTTAATTCAAGCTGAGAAATAGACTGGAGGAGAGATCTGTATGCACATGTTGTTCTTTAACTCTGCATCTCAGAGACAGTGAATCTAGTGATCTGATCATATTCCGAGGAAGAGAAGAGTAATTTGTGGCTCATTTTGACTATATTGATATGATCAATAATAGCTGTGCCTATTTGTAAAATGTGTGCATATAAGTACTGTACAAACATTGTTAAATAAAAGACTGCTGCATTAAATAATATGACCTTGCTACCTTTTAGTTGCAGTCTTAGAGTGCAAACTTGTTTTAATTAGCAGTCAGCAAGCAGACTGTAACTTCAGTGAAGGAGCATTGAAGAATCACTGCCTATTAACAACCCAGCGGTAAGTAAGCCAGTACAAATACTTATAACCAAATAGTGTGCATTTCAAGAGTGGAGAGGATTAGCTATTGAGCACACAACACAGTGGAGGAAATTGCTTTATTCCCAGTACTGCTGGGTACCAGGAGGCAATCACTGTGCCTCTAGCCCATTAACAGCATTCAGAGTGTTGCTTCCCATAGAAGGGGTTATTGGCTAACCACTGGGTGACCAATTAAATGCTATGAATAAGTCCCAAACCAAACAGCATGGTGCCTGTTTGTGGCACAGTGGTATCATTACTAAAGTGAAAAACTTGATGAGAAAGGAACATATTTAATTATAGAACTATACAAATGGCTAATTAGGACCATAAAGTGAAATGAATGACTTTCCAGTGGAATTTTGAATGTTACTGATAACTGTTCAGCTTCTTTGGAGGCCATGAAACTGATCTACAGCACTAGACTGCATGTTATGGTAATGGATGGATCTTCATTACTAGGGACGTGTCTGACCTGGTTGCTCAGGTAGCATGGGCAGCCCTCGATTCCTCTCCCGGCAAGGGTTCTCCCACTGCAGCCCCTGGTCTGCTGTGGGTTCTGCTTGCTTTCACTCCCCTTCTTGAAGGCTTAGAGGCAAAAGCTTTACTTGCATTAGAAACTCCCTTTCACTTTCAAATTGAGACTCACTAATTTTGTTGCATTTCAGACCCATGTGCAGTTTTGGCCTTTAAAATCTCTAATGGGTTTGAAAGAAATCTTTCCCCTTCATATCCCTCCCCAGGATCTTACAATTTCCTGCACCCGTACTGGTTATTTCAATCTTCACCACACAAAGTAGAAATTCCTTTAAATTACTGGCTTCAAAAAGAGACCCCAGAGCTCAATGATTTCTTAACGAGTAGCGAACTTTTCATTTCTTCACTACATGTATCCTCAAAATGAGGAGAGGAATGTTTCCACTTCACGAAAATAGAGGGACCTGATTTTTTAACTGAGCTTTTTTTTTTTTTTTTCCAGCTGTGTAGGCACTCTGAGACCTAGAGAGAATGCTTATCTTTGTAAACGATCCATCCAATTATTTATTGACTCGATTAGTGGCAACACTAAAAGGAGAGGGTGAATGTTGGAAGGTATAGCGTGCATAGTGTACAGCACTATAACCAATGTATGTTATAATGTATTAGAACTAATGTAAAGAGGTAGAGACAGAGCAGAGCTATATCTATGGAGACCCTTAATGCTGAAAAATCCCTAATAAAAACCAGGCTTCAGTGCTACCAGGTCATGTTGAAATTTGGTTTGACAGTGCCCCTAAGCACGTAGTTGACAGGGGTCTTGTATGCTCTGTGTACAAGAAGACCCTGGAAGGCTTGGGAGATTGGAAATTTGCATGCATACATCCGTAGACAGAAATAGAACCAGCTACAGTTCTTGTATTACTTTTAGTGAGCTTCATTTGTACTTCTATATCTCCAGAAAAAAACCTGTTACCTCTCCGTGATTTTCAGACTTTCTCAATCTAAATGATCAATGCTTAGGCCTACAAAGATTCAAAATTACTCTCAATGCCTTATGCTCTCTCCTGTAATATCATTCATCACCACGTAAGCACACACTATTTTTTCTGTCCTAATGTGTGCAAAACTTAATGTAGTTCCTTGCTGACAAATGGAAAAATCAATTAATGTGTTCCAATAAATGTTCTCAAGTAGATCAAATTATTAAGATGCTTTTCCTCCCTAATTAAGTGCTGAGACTCTACATTACCCATTGTGGAACTCAACTACTCACTATGAAGACAAGAAAATACCCCACTAAAGCTTAATTCAAAGTTCAGGTAACCCACTCTATGAATCTGTTTCAAAGTGACACTAATTACTGTTCTCATCACATCAAGTACAGGCCTACTGCATAGGCTGTAATCAGTTTGTGTGTGCATTGTATTTTTTCACCAAAGGAAGGCTTGAAAATGCCTGTTTGTTGATCTATTGGTTTATGACCTTATAAAAGAAAATAATCTCAATAGCAGGTGACTAATTGACTTTATCTCTCATGTCCAAAGCCCTTGGTGCAAGAACAAGAAGACTTCTGAAAAGCAGTAGAAAATGTACAACAGAAACTTGATTCACATTTCTTTACAGACTACAAATTCCAAAATATTTCAGATTCTGAAAATGCCACATTTTCTTCCTGTAAAATCTATCATGATACAGTCTGAAAAAATATGTACATTAAATTGCAATTTCCTTGTACAATATAAACAAAATATTTTTTCATAATTTTTATATGGAATAAATCAGTAAGCTGGAAACTGATTGATAAGTACATGATGATATTGGAGAGGAGAAGTGCCGTTCTATGGGCTGGCAACAAAAATCTTTTACATCTGAAGTTTGGCTACAATGCTTCCGATACATGACAACAAAACTACTTCTCTTCACTGAACCAAATGATTTTCTTAATGTTTTCATTCTGATGACAGGATAATGCTGAAAAATAATTTTGCGCTGTAATATTAGCTGCTGTCTTTCTCTAAATCAAATTGTAACCTTTTCATCATTGACTTTAAACTATGCAAAAGAACCATCTTGGGGCTGAAAATATTGTTCACATATGCCTTCTCTTGATTCCATTTATTAACTGATAGCCTGTGAAAAGAATGAAGTAAAGCTGTCAAACAAAGTGCAAAACTATTTCACCTCACTATTATCCATGGAAAACACTATTCTAGTTGCATCACTGTGACCAAAGACCTACATCTATGAAATGGTAAGCAATCAACGGTCCAGAAATTAAAATTCCAGCTATAGCGTGAAGAATGCTTGTGTTTATGCCTAAGGAGAGATCGAGAACATCAAATTGTTCTGATTCTTTTCATAAACTTTATTGCTAACAAGTTATACATGAGGAAAAATTCTGGTAAAGTGTGTTGTCATTAGCTTTTTTGAAAGTATTCTGCCCAACTGCAGAAATTTGGAATGATCTTACTGTAACAATGTTCATTTTAGACTTTCGGAAATATTTAGGGTTTTTTTTTTTTTTTTTTTTTTTAATGAGACAAGAAACAGATTTTTTTTTTTTTTTTTTTTTTTTTTTTTTAATGCTGGAAAACTGTAGTAACAGAAAACTCCACATCATTCAGATTCTTAAAAGAAACAGTTGCAGCAAGCATAGCATTTTGCTCTGGCATTCTGCTTTAATCTGAATGTACAGACATATTTTATCAATGTGGTATTATGCAGATGGTTGCACATTACAAAACTAAAATATACTGCTGTAACCACCCAAGCTAAATTGCAGAATTAAGATTTTCATACATTAAGACTACTAATCAGAATTGTTTTCAGACTTTTAGATCACCAGCAATCTCATAGTATTCTGTGTTTTGACATACCATTAAAATGTGCGATGTAATCAAAGAAGTGCTTTAACTGTACAGTTTCCTGATATTTAGGAAGCATTTCATTTGCACTATTTTTAAGACATGAAATCTTTAAAATGATGTCTTTTTATACCTGTAGCATTAGCCCAGGCTTCAGTGAATTTGTATCAGTCAATTGGGGAAAAAAAAATGTTGCCTTTGAGTTGAGAATAAAATGGAAAAACTGTAGAACAGACAGGACTTGCTTGACAAACCAGAGCTAAGTTTGAAAGATCAGAATTGAAACTGATTTCAGTTTTACACCTCCGGCCTTCAGAGTAACATTTAATTAATAGACAAGTAAGACAATCTATTATTTGCTCTTAACACAATCAACAAACACTACTAACAAAACAGTTGGTTTTGTGCATTTAGATTAGCTATTGAAGGTGTTAATATTTTGCTGAAAGACTAAAGAAGTTGCTGTATCCTCTGCTGCTTGCGGTTTTGCAAAGGTTGATGTGATCTTCCATTTATTATACAGGTGTCTGTTAGGAGGGAAATCATTAGGCTGGAAACGTGGTTGTACAAGAATTAAACAGGAGTGGGTTTTTTTGTTTGTTTTGTTTTTCTGTTTTATCACAGCAGTGTACTTTTGCCTTACATGATAATAAGATATACATAACTTAGTTTGCAGCAGTGCACCATATTTCTGGGCTACAAATTTTATTCTAGTGTCTTACAAAACTTCTGTAAGTTTTGATGTTTAGAAGGAGGAAGGAATTGATTTATTTGTACTAAGGCATGGAAAAATCAAAATGACTTCTCACTGCACACTTAGTGGAGGCATTGGCAATAGTGTTCAGATAAACAAAGTGTTGCATCCCGGATATTACATTCAAAGACAAAGGACTGACTTTTCCTCTTTGGTTCTCCATGGGAATTTTATATTTGAATCAATACATGAGACATGTATTCATCTAATTCCTGAGACAGTATTGGAAAATTGACATTATAAAGCTTGCATAAACATTCATTCCCACTGATTGGTCTCACCTTCTGTGAGTTTGCTAATTCTTCCATACAATCTCTGGGAAAAGTAGAAATGACATCACGCAAGAGGAAGGCTTTCTCTCATGTTTGTGACATCCTCTTTTCTCCCACAGGGGCTAATGAGACAGTGCAATTTTAGTATTTGGCTTCATCAGCAGGCATCACGAAAAATTAACTAATCCCATGCTAATTCCTCTTCACATTTGAGGAGAATGTTGGAGTCACAGTGCTACTCTTGACCCAGGCAGAAATTCTGGAAGAATGATCAGGATCCATGTGTATTCATAAAGTCAGTGAGAACAACTTCTTTATGTGGGGATTTTTTGTAGGCAAAGGGTTAGATGGCTGTTCTTCAGTAAAAATAAAGAGTTAGGTGCTTTAATCTATATGCTGTGATGCTGTTAAAGTTTAATTCTGATTTTTAAGTTTAAGTCTGATTCTACTTAAAAGACTGCAATCTTTTTAAAGGACTGACGATAAGCATGAAGTTACTGAATGTTCTAACTGCACTGTGAGCAGCTATCAACAAAAGGAGCCTTGAATCAAATCTCTGTCCCTAGACTTGAGATGATCTTTCAGTCCTCACCAAAGAGACTTCTTTGCTCTGCTTTACACTTATCCCTTTTTGCACAAATTTTATTAGAGACAAGTGGAAAAGAAAGGAAGAAGGGATGTGGAAGGAAGGATGAGCTCACATGCTGCCAACCACTTTATCTCTCTCCAGCTATTGTTTTAAAAATCTCTTTCCGGTTATGTCAAAGAACCTTCATAAATATTGGAATTATCATCATTTATTAGAAGTTAAAGAGCTGACTACGTGCTTCTGTAAGTTTGGATGACCATGGAGTATTTTTAGCATAAGTAATGATAACCAAAAAAAAAAAAAAAAAAAAAAAAAAAAAAAAAAAAAAAAAAAAGGGTTCTTTCTGATTGTCTTTTCAAAGAGTCATCAAATGCATCTCCAAAGAGGCAATAAGGATGCATTGAGAATGTGATGGCATTAACATACTTAAATGCACTTTACAGGAAAGAGTCACTGAAATCCTGGCCTACCTCTGTTGTTAGAGAAAAATAAATGCATAATTAGTGACTTATTTAACATTTTGAGAGGACAATGAATTTTTAAAGAATACATAGAGTGTACCAATGCAAGCAGTACCATTTCTTGATGAGAATTTGACAAAAAAATACAACCTGATATGAAATCCTTATCAGAACTCAGCTTCTGCAGTGTTGTATTACTAAAGGCAAAGCTAGTCATATGTGAACAGAAGGTTGATATCTGGTTCAAATCCCAACACTCCATCTGTCAGCTTAAATATTAAGAAATTGGTAACATGAGGTCAGTGGGGGCATTTCATATAAATTTCATATAAAACAATGCTGTACCTCAGATGATTTCCAGACGGAGAATGCAAGGGAGAAATTAGAGATCTTCTTTATAAAAAATGTCAAATTTTGTATGATGAGGCTATTTCACAGTCCAACAAATGTTTATTGTGGAATTGTTTTGCTAAGTCTATTATGTGGTCATCATATATCTTGCATTAAGATAAAGAAATAGTGAAAATAATAACGAAGTTATCTATTACGTTCTACTCTATATTGAAGCAAACTCCTAATTTAATAAAACTTTGCTGTAAGAGAGTCTAGTAGAACAAATTTTGTCTTATACTGGTGGAAGATAGTTTGCTACAAAGCATATTTACAGATTCATATGGGCTTTCCATTGTTAATGAGCACTTGCCCCACCAACATCATTATTGCTATCCCTCCTGCTATCTATGTGATGAAAATACTTGACACTGTTGTCCTATTCAGCTGAACAACTCAGTCTATGTACTATTCTTTACCATGTATATTAATTCTCTGCTCTTAAATACGAATAAAAATTGTGAGTGGATAGAGGCTGCCTAGGTTTTTGCTTATGAATATTCATGCAACCTGAATCTGCACTACTGAAATGCAGATGCAGCTGCACTGCCATACTGTAGTGAAATTTCATCTCCCCCTAAACGTAGTAAAGTTTCATTTTAGCCATCAGAGACCAACGCTGGTTATCTTTCTAGTGGTAAAACCTTTCATCAAGTCTATACAGGGAGTGTTTTGAGAGACTCTTAGGAAATCAGATGTGAATAAAACTCTAGCAGTCACCAAATAGCTGTAATACCATAAAATCATTGAGCATAAGCAAATCAACTGGATGAAGAAAAAAACAACAACAACAACAACAACAACAAAAAACTGTTGGCAGGGTGGAGATTGGTTCAAATAATATTTTGGGGATAAAATGAAATAAACATGATTATTTGAAGTTGGGTTTACAAAGAGAGATGTTCTCTTTCTAAGCATTTGTTTTTGATCACGTGGATACAACTTAGCTGATTAAAGCACTAGACAATCTCTGGGTGCCCTTCAGAAGTTTTATCAGGCATGGTAACAAAGTAATACAACTAAAGGGCTTCTAGCCTAGATCTTGATCAAGCAAACTTGGAGTAAATGCCAAGAACGTCAGAACTCCTACTTAAGCAGTGACACAAAATTCCAACACAGTTTAATTAGGATGCCAAAATCTTTAAAGTTAAGGCTTGGTTTGATGAGATTACCTCTCATAGAAAAATGTAGTAACACATTTCTTAGCTAAAAGCTTGCATACCTATACCTTACTATGATTAAGTGTGTGATCAGAAAATTATTCTGTAGACCTGCAATTTCCTCAGATTAGTACAACAAAGCCTATTAGCAACAGTTCTCTGACCACGAATGAGCTTCTAGTACCCGATATTTACTAAATGATTTATATTTTTGAATTGTCTTTGTATACAAAGGCTTTTTCCCCCACACATTAAACATTATATAATATATAATAATGTAATATAATATTATATATATAATTATTATATATATTTTATACAATATATAAAATATATTATATATAATATCATATATATAATTATTATATATATTTTATATAAAATATAAAATATATATAATATTATATTCATTGTCTTAATACCTGAGATTCCTTCTGTTCTTAATATGCTGAAAACTGAATCGCTTTTTTATTTCCAATGATGTTTAAAGTTATAAGCCAAAAGTTGAAATTTGGGATGAATATAAAGACAAAGAACTCATTTCAAGTCAAGTCATCATATTTTCAGTGATCATAGTACTATTTGATAAGTTAGTCAAAAGTTCTTCTGCCAGGTAAACTCAAATCATGTTGATTAATTTTTGGTTGCATTGTCAGTATCTTCTGCTGTTTTTCACTGGAGAAGACAGTAATCTAGGACAGTTCATTTTGTGAAGTCATCTTCAGCAGTCACAGAAGGAAGGAATCTTCAAAGAGAAGAATAACATTTTCTATTCCAGCATGCACACCAGCCCCTTTAAAAAAAAACACTCAATGATTGACATCTTCCTTTGTATATCATAGTGTCTTGTCAAAAGTGGTGGTAACATACTGTACGATTTTCTGAAATCTCTTTGAAAATCTCATTTTGACTTTATGTTCTAAATAATATAGTCAGCCTACAATGCCCCAGCTAATACAGTTACAGGCCAGTCTGACTGTAATCATAGTTTCACTCTTAAGATAAAAGGTAGCAAAAATGAGATCTTCCATTAGTAATGAATCTATTTTCACTATGACTGTTTGAGAAGCACTCATTAATTTTTTTTTTTTTGGGGGGGGGGAGGGGCCTTTAATATCAATATCAATATCAATCAATAACAAACTCTGTGAATCAGTGTTTGTTATTGATAGTAACATATAAAAAAGAAGTTTTAATATTTAATACTTTCTGTGAAAACTGATTTATATCATTTCCTCTTAAGGAAATTATTTCAACAGTGTTGATAAAGTTTGTTTCACAACAGAAAATATCGGCCTTTTGCGCTTTGTTTTTTGAGTGGAAATGAAACTGTTGTTTCATTTCTCGGTACCTACAGTAAGTATCAAACCAGAATTTGTGCTGAAAATTAAGACACCGATGTTTTCGGATGTAATCATTTCTATGTTTGAATAGTAATGAGAAATATTGAAATAATTGTCTCTTGAGACTTAAAATAAATATTTTGCTTAGAATGATAAGGTGTTTTATCACTTCCTTAAAGTTATTTCACCCCAAAACATTATTTTAACAGTATGTTTGTATTCTATACAGTAGCAATTTTTGAGTGCCTAGGCACAAAATAATCTAATGGTCTGAATGAAAAAGAAATTTTGTAGTAGTCATTTCCAAGTAAAGGAAAAATTACCTCTGAACAAGGAAACACTCAAGAAGTTTCAAGCCACTTTGCTTGTTAATGGAAGCTTTCACTGAGCTTCAAAGTCCTACATATCATTACACAGAAAATATATTTAATTATTTTATGTGATACCCTCAGATCAAGACCTGAATATAAGACTTCTGATATGGAAACTTTAGATTTTTGTAATTGTGGAAGAATACCTTATCCTTTGCAATATTCTAGGACTTTGAGTTTATTTCACATGAGAAAAAAGTCATCTTCAACTCAATGCAGCAGAAGCCACAGCCAAACCCTTCCAGTTGTAACAAAAATTAAAAAAAAATAAAAATAAAAAAAATCCCACAGGCAGTACATTTCTTATGAGCTGTGGTAATTGCAGGTCTAAGATTCTAAGGTTTTTCATTGTCTAGTATCATGAGAGTATGGGCTACTAATTCAGGAGCTTTACTCCAACTAACAAACTCTGCAGTTGCTGGATCCTGCAGGAACAGGGAAGAAATCATGAGATTTGTAGCAGCACTGCTTTAAGCAAGTGTGAGGGGAACAGATGTAGGGAAAGAACAGGGAACAAAGAAAAAACAATATTCTAAGACCTCTTCTTTTCAGCCTTAACTTAGATTCCAAAACAATGTTGGTGTAAGAGATGCTGACACACACTGTGTGCATTAAATAATCAAGTACAGACATGGAAACAGCTCTTAAAACACATGTTAATAAGAGGTCCTTCAAGGACTGATCTTCAACAAGGAGCATAGAATGTGCAACATTCGTTTAAATTCATATATTTGGGATTTCACAGACCGATTATAGCCTATGATATATCATAGACTGTGTTCTGAGTAGTGGATGGAGCCATCAGACTTTTGTTACAAACTGAACTGAAGGAAAAAGAGCTTTAATTGGCTTCACCTATCAGGTAAGAATAGTCAAACTGTATGTGCTCCATCATTCTGGCAGCAGCAGTAATATGCATAAGGCTCACTGAGCAATGCACAATACTTCACCAAAGCAACACTTGGGAATCATTAACAAGGAAAACACCTGTTGCCAATTGTATTCCTTAGTGCTTGTGGCAAAAAAGAGATTGCACACAAAAATAGAACAGGTAATACAAAGAAAAACAAATGGAAGAACTTTAGTAAATACTTATTTTCAGGACTGCAATTTTGAATGCTTGGGAAAAAATTATGTAAACAACACTTGAAAACAGAGAGATCAAGAAGCCAGTCAGTGAGGATGTAAGGATTTAGCAGCTAGCTATTTAGAGTAAATTTGTCATGAATAAATTCTGAAAGTTTCTATCCTTGAGAATGTACATTAGATGAAATACTGTAGTACAGCTATATTCAATTCTTCAGGTAGTTTCTGCAAGTAATTTCTGGTTAAAGACAAAGTTAAAATATTGCTAGTAATTGAAAGATTGCATCACTATTTTTTTATTATTCATTTCTGTCCTCATGTTCTTTTCACCTGAATGTAAATGAAAGAGTAATATACAAATCAATTAAAGAGTATCACAGAATCATAGAATGATAGAATGGCTTGGGTTGGAAGGGACTTCAAGTATCATCAGGTTCCAACTCCCTTGCCAAAGGCAGGGTTGACATCCACTAGATCAAGTACTAGATCAGATTGCACAGAGCCCCATCCAACCTGGCCTTGATCATCTCCAGGGACAGGGCAGCCATAGTCTCTCTGGGCTGCCTGTTCCAGCACCTCACCAATCTCTCCGTAAAAAGTTCTTCTCAGACATCTAATCTAAATCTCTCTTCCCTTAGCTTTCCTTAAAATAATTCTCTCTTGTCCTATTACTATCTATCTGTGTAAAAAGTTGATGTCTCTCACATTTATAAGCTCCCCTTAAATATTAGAAGGCCACACTGAGGTCTCCCTGCAGCCCTCTCTTTTTGTTTGAACAAGCTCTGCTCCTTCAGCCTATCTTCATAGGAGAATATATAGGAGTAATAAATAAACAAATCATCTAATGCCTAGGAAAATGTGCAAGTATACACAAAATATAGTTACTTGAAGAGGCCATGTAGTGTATTAAAATGATGAAATATATTACTGTTTAGGTGCAGTAAAAAACATATGAAGTGATATTGAAGACTGGAGGCTTGCCAACGTGACTCCCATCTACAAGAAGGGCTGCAGGGAGGATCCGGCGAACTACAGGCCTGTTAGCCTGACCTCGGTGCCGGGGAAGATATGGAGTAGATTGTCTTGAGGGAGATCACGCGGCACATGCAGGTCAACCGGGGGATCAGGCCTAGCCAGCATGGGTTCACGAAGGGCAGGTCCTGCTTGACCAACCTGATCTCCTTCTATGATCCAGTGACCCGTCTGCTGGATGAGGGAAAGGCTGTTGATGTGGTCTACTTAGACTTCAGCAAAGCCTTTGACACTGTCTTGCACAGTATTCTCCTCCAGAAGCTGGCAGATCGTGGCTTGGACAGATACATTCTTCGCTGGGTAAGGAACTGGCTGGAGGGCCGGGCCCAGAGAGTGGTAGTGAATGGAATTAAATCCAGCTGGCGACCGGTCACGAGTGGTGTTCCCCAGGGGTCGGTGCTGGGGCCTGTCCTGTTTAATATCTTTATTGATGACCTGGATGAGGGCATTGAGTGCACCCTCAATAAGTTTGCAGATGACACCAAGCTAGCTGGAAGTGTTGATCTGCCTGAGGGTAGCGAGGCCTTACAGAGGGATCTGGATAGGTTGGATAGCTGGGCTGAAGCCAATGGGATGGGATTCAACAAGACCAAATGCCGGGTCCTGCACTTTGGCCACAATAACCCCAGGCAACGCTACAGGTTTGGGGCAGAGTGGCTGGAAGACTGTGTAGAGGAAATGGACCTGGGGGTGTTGATTGACGCTAGACTGAACATGAGCCAGCAGTGTGCCCAGGTGGCCAAAAAGGCCAATGGCATCCTGGCTTGTATCAGAAATAGTGTGGCCAGCAGGAACAGGGAAGTAATTATTCCCCTGTACTCAGCACTGGTGAGGCCGCACCTCGAGTACTGTGTCCAGTTTTGGGCCCCTCACTGTAAGAAAGACATCGAGGCTCTGGAGCGTGTCCAGAGGAGGGCAACAAAGCTGGTGAGGGGTCTGGAGCACAGGCCTTATGAAGAGCGGCTGAAGGAGCTGGGGTTGTTCAGTCTGGAGAAGAGGAGGCTCAGGGGAGACCTTATTGCTCTCTATAACTACCTGAAGGGAGGTTGTGGTGAGCTGGGGGTCAGCCTCTTCTCCCGGGTGACTAGTGATAGAACGAGAGGGAATGGCTTCAAGCTGCGCCAGGGAAGGTTCAGGCTGGACGTTAGGAAATACTACTTCTCTGAAAGGGTGGTCAGGCACTGGAATGGGCTGCCCAGAGAGGTAGTGGAGTCACCGAGCCTGGTAGTGTTTAAAGAGCGTTTGGATGTTGTGTTGAGGGACATGGTTTAGCGAGAACCATTGATGAAGGGCGGATGGTTGGACTGGATGATCCTGTGGGTCTTTTCCAACCTTAGCGATTCTATGATTCTATGATTCTATGATGTCATAAATTTAAATTATACGAGGATATTTTCATACACTATCATCTACAAATTAGTATGTTTAAAAGCAAAATGAACTCCATTTTCAAACTCGCAATTTTCCTATTAAGAGCTGACATTCCAGTTCCTCATTGAAAATGTCACTACACTAGTAAATCCAAAGTAAGAAAGAAGAGAGCGAAAAATGGAATCCACAGAAAGTCAGCCCGGCCTATAGGTACATGTATGTACTATTCACAGTCTTAGGGGTATTGCATTCCTTTCATAATCTACCTTAGATTCCTAAGTGAGACACTCTCTGGAACATTCAAATTTTTATTTGCTCTATTATGTTAACATCAAGATACATGACGGGGAAACAAATATACTAGTGAATACTATACACTTGTTCTACCACTCTTCCAAGCTAACAAATCACAGTTTAGTTGTAGCCGTTTATTTCCATTTTGCCTGGGAAAAAAAAAAAAAAAAAAAAGTGATTTCCAGATGGCACATGGTTATTTTTGCATCTTGTATGGCAAGTTGCCAGCTGATAATTATGACATTACTGCAACAGTCTATGTTTTGTGTTATGAATATTTGGCACTTACCTTTAAGCGATTACTTCTCCTGCACTCTTTCCTCCTCCACCTTTCCCTCCTCTCTCCCTCATTTGCCTCTCTCATTCTTAGCTGAGACAGAAACAAAATTCAGGAAGCACTAAGAAAGCAATAGTCTTCCTGTAACTATAGTTCAGACTGGAAAAGGCAGACAATATGAACTAAAAATCCTTACTACTAATCCCTTCTCACTGCCTAAAAACAATTACTTCTGATTTTGTATAATTTGTTTATATTTTCATGCCTTAGATTCTGTCAAGGGTAAGTCAGGACAAACTGTCTCATTCATTGAATATCAGAAGAGCTGTGTAGCCCAGTAGTCAATTTGCTGCTGATGCTTTCAGACCTGTCATATGACATCTATGTTATAGCATTCAGTCATCTATTTTATTAGCTATCTTGCTTTAAAGACTCCCAGGGAGGCTATGTGAGAGAGTAAGAAACTGAAAGCAAAGGTAATTGTAATTGCAGACATTTTTGCACTATTATGTAGTAGTGATAAATTCAGAACTGCAATGTAACAATCTGAAGTAGTGTTTGGTCGTAAAGCACACTGGAATTAACAGCTGAAGTAGGTGCATCAACTTTCATAGATGGAGATAGCAAATTTCAGTAGTTGAGGGACAACATTGCATTATAATTTTATTTCTAGTCATGAAGTCTGTTTTGAATACCGTAGCTATTCAGAAAATCATGTAACATACCTTTAATTTCTTATAATCCTATCTCTGTCCTGGTTTTGATGCATTTTAAGTCACAATATTTCTTAAAGTAAAAATAAGCTTACATTAATATATACAATTATATATGTGAACAAGAGAGAGGGAGACAGAGCAAAACAAGAAAGTGGGAAAGTAGCATGTACAGAGCAGATTAGTTTCCGTGAAATATTTTTAAACTATTAATTAAGATTCATAAATATTTGCCAGCTTGTCTTCCAGTTTCAATGGTAAAAATAAAATACTATGTGGCTGAAATGAGAATTAGGCCTTTGTGTATAAAAGCAGAACTTAATGAAAACAGGTGCATTTCCAGTCTGTATCTCACTGCCGAAAACCAACTAAATGTGAAGCAAGCTTAATTTGGCAAGGTTATTGCTTTATTTATTTGTTTTCATTGTATACTAGGTGATAATTAATCAGGTAGAGTATCCTTTGCTATTCCCCACCCTCAAAAGAAAAGACAGGTTTTCTGGCTGAAGGTGAAGTGCAGTAATGTTCCATGGGTGAACAAAAAACAAAAAGTACCATGTAAAGCCAACCAGCACAAATGCCTCTTGAAGAACTGCTTAGTTAATCTTCATTTAAGAAGAAGAAGAAAAAAATAATTACCAAAAAAAAAAAAAAAAAAAAAAAAGAGCGAGCAGAAGTAAGTGCTCTGCACTTCTCTTAACTATCTGTTCTTCAAAAGGGGAGAATGATCCACTAGCAAACTGCAGATAATACATGCTTTAAACAGATGTAGAGAATAATTCTGAGATCTACACTTTAAGAAAGCAGAGAAAGGCAGATTTCAGAATGAGACAATTTTTCTGAACATTAAAAAGAAAAAAAATCTGGTGAATAATATGAGGAGGCTATGCAGCCAGGTTTCCTTTCTCATTAAAAAAAAAAAAAAAATCAGTGTCTGTATAAATTAAAGCTACAACACAAGAATCTGCAGAAAACTGAGAGCTTTATTAACAAGTTTGTTATTAGAATAAAATGAAAATAATAGGCAAAATATAAAGACAGAATAATGATTCTAAATTCTTGTGCTAATGAAAATATTAAAGTAAAAGTAATTACAAGTTAGGCATGTCAATGGACTGTGATCTGCCTTTAATGACGGATCTCATTACAATTGAATGTGGCTTTAAACCTCTTGTCTCTTGCTGCAATGATTTCGAAGATTAGCATTCTGGGAGACTGAATCATCAGGTTATTCTGAACAAGTTTTGCAATCATTGACTTCGAGCAGAGTTCTGATCAGTGTAGTACAAGGTTAAGATAATCCTTGCTCTTCTTGACATTTTTCTTCTCATTTTCTGTTAGGGAGACAATCAGCTGGCTGTGAAAGATTTAACAAGTAAAGGCGTTTTAAAGTATTCTCTAAAACCAAGTTAATGGCACAAAATAATGGGGAACCTACCTATTATAAGGCCTAATTTAAACATATTTTGCCAAATTAAAGTGTAGCCTTTCACCTGTATTGCTGAACAACCTATCCACATTTGTCTTTTCATTTAACTTCTGCAGGGCACCTCAGTTCAACATGTCTAAATACCTGAAGCTGAAAGAATGGAAGCTGAAGATTGATACCAAATCAGATTTTTTTTCTCCTGTAGCATGCTGCCTTACTGAATATGTGTGAAGGAAGTTTATGTGGTTCTAGTCTTCCAAGTACAAGACACTGGCATAGTGAGGATTTATGTAATAACCTCTCAGTTTACCAAGATATTTTTAAGTAGAAGTCACTTCTCATAAAGTGGCTTTGAAATTGAATCTACTTTTGTTCTCACCTCTGCTGGACTATGATGTTCAGAGACACTAAGGAAACTGTACCTTGTTAGCTAGGGGCTGAATTAATCATCCTCCAGCTAGAACTTTAAACTTCCTGAAGTGCCTAAAAACTACAATTATCGTATTAGTACTTAATCTCAGTAAAATATATTCTGGTCTTTACCTAAGCTACTCTGTCAAATTTATATAAATATTGCCCTAACAATGATTAATTTCTTACTATGTTTACTACTGTAATTTTTACAAAGAGCAAGTAATACAAAATCTAGAAAAACAAATAAATAATAGCAAGGAATTATTTTCATAGGAGTCCTTCAACTCTCAACTTTCTTATTTTTCATGTTTCATAAGATACTGATTTCTTCTGTTTTGCTTCTTTCTGCACTCATATTCAGATCCCTTGCCAGAGTGATTTTACAGGTGCCAGAATAATTTTGATCTCTTGGTTTTTTTTGTTTATTAATTTGCTTGTGGTCCCTCTCTTCTTTGTGATTCGTTGTTTGGTTGACTTCTTTCTGTCATAGGAAGTGGATCCGTTTTCTTGAGTCTTCTCTTTGGCAAAGATCAAAGAATTGTTTGCATCTCTCTTTTTCAATTAAGCATCAGTGGCAGCATTGTTTATATGCTGCTTATGGATAACTTTCTGTATAAATTAATTATTTATATTAATTTAGCAGTCATCATGATAATGTAGAAAAAAAGGATGTGTTATATTTGTATTCTCATTTTTTACACTTAAGCAACCAAATGCCATTAAAAAATAACTTAGAATAAAAACTATTCTAATGACATATTCAGTATGGTAATGTACAACTCCTGCTCTGTATAATTAAACAAAATCATTACTTATAAATGCAGATTAAAGAATGCACTTTGACATGAGAATATGTTTTGCAAAATCTGGAATGGATACATTTTTTATAAAACAACATCAGATATGAGTCTGACTCAAAACCTCCTTTTCCTGTAAATTAAACTCTTCAAAGCTAAAATTATTTTTGGTTCTTCCTGTTCTTGAGTTATTCCTTTATTCTGGAATTCAGCATCAAAAACTTGAAAATCTAGAGAGAAACTAGATACTGTGAATTATATTTTCCTTTTACACATTTTTTCTCATCCAGAAAATACTAAATTGATAATGGTATTTCAAAAGCTGTTGAAAGGGAGAAAAATAAAATTTAGTAGAAAATACTTTCTGTAAGAAAACCTGAAATCACTGAAAACTGTCAATGCAGTATACATGCAGTGAATGCCCTAGCTCACCAAGATTCCTTTTTTTTTTTTTTTTTTTTTTACTGAAAATTACTTATAATCCTTTCATTGGAAAAGCATTCCTTCCAAAATGTAATTTTTAAGGTATTGGAAAACAGCCAAAATATTTAATTTGCATACTGTTATAAAAATTTTGAGTTCTGTTCAGTCATTTTTCATTTTGGAAAGGGGTACGAATTGCATTCAAAGAAAGCAGAGCAAAGTTTTTATTTGCACGTAAAATAAAGATCCTTAAAGATGAAGGATGTACTTTATTAACATATTAGTCATTTAGAATTTTCAGGACTTGACTTTCTAAGAGAACTGGAAAAAAAAAAAAAAAAAAAGGTTTATTAGAAAAATCCTACAGGGCAGATACATAGACTGATGTATATTATATTTTTCCTTTTTTCACTGTGTGGATGGTAAATTCACTCCTACTGTTTCTCTGTAGTAATTGCTCACTTGTCTGTAACTGATTCAGTTAACAATGTCAGTTTTGAAAGTTTGAAATGAAGGTGTCATTCATCTCATTTTTAAAAGACAAAATTTTGTAATCTAATATTAGTTTCCTCATTGAGCTTCTATGACCATTCTGTATAGAACAGCACCTGTAAAATAGAAAAGCATATGACTTACTTTCTTTTTCTTTTTTTTTTTCTTTTTTTTTAATTAGGTAGATACAGGGCCTCAGTGATGAAAAGATATTTATTATTTTTGTGAGGGAGATGGATATATTTAAAGTGTTATTGTACCCATGCACTAAACTATTCTTCTTTGATTGTCTCAACCAGAATTTTCTGAAACATTAACCGTGCTTAGATTAGAAACACGTGGATGTCAAAACAATGAACAGAAGCAACTGAAACATTGAACCCATGTAACTGTGTCACATGTATATTAACCTTTTTCTCTTTTCTATTGTTCTATACTCATTTTCCACTCTTTATTTTTCTGTACTGTGTTGTTCTCTGATTTAATAGTATTTAATAAATAATTTTAAATGATGTTTTCACTCTTAAAACAATTGTTTAATGATTAGTTTCTTGATTTCTGTGATGTTATGTTAGAACATCTGTGAATATCACAATTGCAAACACAGCTGCCACTACATTCATTTTAAGCTTTTGCTTTGTTTGTGTGTACAGCCATTTCATTTACTGTATTGTTCTCAGTATTCACATACCTGTTCTAATTAGCCTAGGGGAGACTGGGGAACATTCCTTCCTTAGCTGCCTGTTTACAATATTTGCACACATTCAGAACAATGAGATTAATGACTGAGCTGAGGTAACAGGTGGGAGCAAAAGCTGCAGGATGGGAACAGAGTGTACCTCAGTACGTTCTTGGATACTGATCTTACATCTATCCTGGAGTGTACTTCAACTCTGTCAGTAGAATTTTAGGAATGTCTGTACCTGTATCATTGTATGCTTCTCCATGCACACATATACACACATACACGTGCACACAGATGTGTGCATGAATATGTGCCTCCACCAGTAATTCTTTTTTGTGTACGTGAGAGAGAGAATGTGTTTTCTTATTCCACTCAAAATGGCAGTGAAAGTGCTATAGTTGCAAAGTGTTATTATAACTACCAAAATCAATTAAGTTTATGGCAGAAATCTGGGCAGAGAGCCACACTCATTATTATACATTGCTGCTAATTTTGAATCTCTCATTTGTCCTTTAACCGTCTTTGAAATATGCTGTCACTGGGAAAGATGGTTGCAAGTTGTTTTCTTTGCTGCATATGTACTAGCATTTCAACTCAAGGAGCAGCATATAGAAGACTCACCTTACTGTCATCTAAGTCAGTCAGCTTCTCATACATTTAAAGTCTTAAAAGTGAAGATGGAGCAGTCTGTGAATGAGCATCAACTGGAAAAAAAAAACAGAATACACATTCCCTGAAAGTGAAGAGTCCAGCTTGAAGCTGCAGAGAATTGAAGGTAAAGTTTCAGTGAAAAGCCCTTTTGCAGCACAGTAAAGCATAAGGAGAAAGCTGTTTTTTATAGCTAGCCTCTGGACTATGCAGTGTGCATCTACAAAGACATGCAAACACATGAAGGCTGAAATTGTAGATGTTTCTCATCATTTCAACCTCTATTTATATACCTACAAAGCCACTGTTATACCAAAACATATTCATACATTGCTTTTTTTCTCTTTTATCGGTTCAACAGCTGTTGAAAGGAGAAAAGGCTTTCCTCCTAGTACCAGCCAAACCAGCAGCACTCCAAAGTAAAGTGTGAAGAGAAATAACCTACTACTTGGAATCGTATTGCCTACCTAAACCTTGTCTTGTATGAGGAAAAAAATATTGACACCTTGACACGAGTCCTATTTTAACCACTGGGAAAAGGTTAGTGAGCAAGAAGCATTATAACTGGAATAGGAGAAGAAGAGATATGAAGAAAGAATGTAAAGAAAAGAGAAAAACTGTGAAAATACAAGATATCTTTTGTCGGTATTGAGAAGCCATGAAAACATAGAAGAGACATTCTCAGAAGGCAGGAATATAAAGAAAAAAAAGAACTTTTATAATTATTTATTATTAATATCATTGGAAATTTGTAGATTTTCCAACTGTGAATTTATCACAGGCCAAACTGTTTAATTCTAACATATGTGTTCGTATACTTAAGAAAATAAGTAGCTAGATAAATTTGTGTGTGTCTGTGCTTGTGTATGTCTGTTTATAAAATGTTTGTGCATATTTTTTTGTTTCACTGAATGGATTTGCAATCATATTTCTTCTAATTTGTGCGAAACTATCTGTCCTCAAACCTGACTAGCAAAAAAAAAAAACAAAAAAAAAAACACCCCCACCACCAAAAACAAACAAACAAACAACAACAACAAAAAACTCGCATAATTTGGTTGGTTTTCATTTAGATTTTGGCTACCATAGAATCACAGAATGGCATGATGGCATGGGTTGGAAGGGACCTTAAAAACCATCTAGTTTCAAACCCCTGCTGTGGTTTAGATCAGGCTGCCCAGGGCCTCATCTAACCTGTCCTTGAACACCTCCAGGGATGGGGAATCCACAGCTTCTCTGGGCAATGTCAGCACCTCACCACCTTCTAAGTAAAGAATTTCTTCTTTATGTCTATCCTAAATCTCTCCTCTTTTAGTTTAAAATCATTCCCCTTTGTCCTATCACTATCTGCCTGTGTAAAAATTGGCCAATGGTTTACAGAAGCAGTCTTGTTCTTGCTGCATTTTTCTTGCCCTCAGTTCTCTGAGCAATCTAATATCCACTGAGTGTTCAATTATACTGAATTATGTTATTCAACATGCTGAAACAAGGCACTCAACTGAGTTGGCCAAAGATATTTTTACTGTTGATGTACAAGCTGCTGAGAGTGAGTTCACATGAGCTTTGCTATGTGGAAATATTGTGCTATGTAGGGAAAAGGGCTAAGGAATAATCCCAGATATTTGACTCGTGCAATGTAATGCCATTTGACAGTCCACAGATCTACACATGTGTGTATATTGGATTCATGGAGGAAACAAAAGGCCACAGCATAAATACATGATGGGTTACAACCATGACGTAAAAGACAACCCTATTGCTCTTACTTAAAGGACTATCTTTATTGTACAAATGGAATTAGAAAAAAAAAAAGTAACTTATGGCAGAATTTTTTTATCCCAGGTCACACAGCACTGAGTTTCTTAGGATTATGCTTTTTTTCTTTGTCTTATTACCTTTTAACTTTTCTCTTTCCATTCATGCTGTTTCTTTTATTTACCTAGTTTTGTTTTGTTTTTGCATACTGAACCATTTGTCTGCTATGTTAGACCTTTAGTATAACCTCTAAGATTCTGTATTAAGTGTAAGTGGAGATATTTTGTGATCATCTTCACTTTCAGCACAAAAAAATGTGATGAAAATGGGGAAATTTTCCACAATATAGATATTTTTTTAAGAACTTGGTCTTGGTGTTCGGGTTAGATTAAATTATCATAGAATCATGTAATGACCTGGATTGGAAGGGCCTTGAAAATCACCTGGTTCCAGTACACCTGCACCCAGTTCCAGCACCTGATTCCTTCATGCAGTCTGCCCAGGTCATCATCCAACTTGCCCTTCACTGAAAAACAGAATTTTCTCATGTATATTCCAAATGGATTTAAATGGGCCTCAAACAAATTTTAAAAGCAATTGCAACTGATTCTGAGGGATATTTGCAATGCCTGTCTTCAGAGTGGCTTTAATAAACTGCTTGTCTTTGTGTCACATCTACATGTTTACTGAACACTTCCAGGAATGGTGACTTCACCACTTCCCTGGAAAGCCTGTTCCAAAGGCTAACAACTTTCTTAGAATAATCTTTTCCCTGATATCCAACATGAATTTCCCCTAGCACCAAGACAAGATCATTACCACCTGTCCTATTGCTAGTTACCTGGAAGAAGAGGCTGATGTACACCTTGGTATAACCTCTTTTCAGGCAGTTGTAGAGAGCAATAAAGTCTCCCCTGAGCCTTCTCTGCTCCAGACTAAACAATCCCAGTTCCCTCAACTGTTTCTCATTAGACTTCTGCTCCAGATTCTTCACCAATTTGGTTGCCCTTCTTTAGACATGCACTTCAGTGCCTTTCTTGTAGTAAGGAGCCCAAAACTGAACAGAGTATTTGAACACTGAACTGAACACTGGTGTAGCCTCATCAGTGCTGAGTACTAGGAGACAATCACCACCCTAGTTCTGCTGACTACTCTATTTCTGATGAAACCCAGGGTGCCTGCATAATGATCAGAGGGCTGGAGCACCTCTCCTATGAGGAAAGGTTGAGGGAACTGGGATTGTTTAGCTCAGAGAAGAGAAGGCTCCAGGGAGACCTCATTGTGGCCTTCCGGTACTTGAAGGGAGCATATAAACAGGAGGGGGAATGGCTGTTTACGAGGGTAGATAGTGATAGGACAAGGGGGAATGGTCTTAAACTGAGACATGGGAGGTTTAGGTTAGATATTAGGAGGAATTTTTTCACGCTGAGGGTGCTGAAGCACTGGAAAAGTTGCCCAAGGAGGTTGAGGATGCCCCATCCCTGGAGGCATTCAAGGCCAGGCTGGCTGTGGCTCTGGACAGCCTGGTCTAGTGGCTGGTGACCCTGCCCATGGCAGGGGGATTGAAACTTGGTGATCATTGAGGTCCTTTTCAATTCAGGACCTTCTGTGGTTCTATGATTCTATGATTCTATGCCACTGCCCTTGGCCACCTGGGCACACTGCTGTCTCATGTTCAGCAGGTTGTCAGATAACACCCCCAGATCTTTCTGTGCTGTGTAGCTTTCCAGCCACATTGCCCCAAGCTTATAGCACTGCATGAGGTTGTTGTGACAGAAGTTCAGGACCCAGAACTCTTGAAACACATCTGTTTCCAAAACAATGCAAATTTAGCCCATGGGGACAGAACACTACTAGTCAGAAGCACAATTTCCTGATATGTTTCATTTAGATATTAGATGATCAGGACTAGTCCTATCCCTCTGTGGATTTACTATTGTCATCATAATCACATTGTACCATGACTGTATCAGTAATTGAAGGCACATAGCTCTGTGGACACTATGGTTATTTTATTCTCTTGTAATGATAGAACTAATATGTTTATATAAATATGTTTCATGCCCATATAACTTTTATAATTTTCATAATCAATTATACAAGTTATCATTTTGAACTTAGAAATTGAATAGGTCATTTTTAGAGCTGACATATGGATCTCCAATTCTTTGGCTTAATCCATGCTTTTCCAGTAGGGCAACAGATCCTTTACAGAATTTTCATCAGTACACAACATTATTATTGATTTTTTTCAATGACTGAGACAGAAATGTCTGTTTTAAATTTTAAAACAAGTTTCACAATTGTAGGCCTCATTAGCAGAAACAACCTAGAAATCTGAGCTGGGTCATGAGAGTAAGAAAGGAAGAAAGGAAGAAAGAAAGAAAAGGAATTTACAACTTGTAAAATAAACTGCACTCTAACATTTTTAACATCCAGTTGTCTTCTCTTTTAAAACCACATTGCAACACAACATTCTGATTATTTTAAAATTTGTAATAGATAGATAGTGTTTGCCTTGACTTGAAACTAAGGAAGTTACTGTTGTTCTTACCCAAGGTGTTTAGGACTATTTTAAAGTTATTAATAGATCATTTATTTGTCCACATTCTCTGTTCTAGGTGTCCATAATCCAGGTCAAACATATGAATTAAAAGACATTAAAAAAATTTATGAACAATGAGAGATAGATGGTGAATTTAAGATATATTCAAATTAAAAAGAAATTACTGTAAGCTTGATCTCAGTTCTGAAGCTTGATGAGTATTCTAGAGCTCAGTGTGGACTGAAGGTTTCTGAACTTCACACTCTGTCTCACTGCCTCATTTTCATATCGTTCTGCTTATAATTTCTAGTTCAGTCTTTAGAAATGTTTGGCCAATACCCAAGGCTAAAAGTGACATATTTAACTTATGTAGCAAGGATAATGTTTGGCATTTGTGTGCTTTCCTTCCGTCCCTGTCACCTCAAATGCTGATTAGATTGTTGCCGTTCCATCAACAAGATCTTCTTCTGAAGATCTATGACAAAGCTACGCATTCTGATGGTTAGCAAAGTTTTGCTGACATAAGGTTGATTAACAGAAAGTCCCATTAAAGCAAAACAGACATCCTGCTGCACGCTCACTCCACAATGCTTTGTTTACTGTTTTCAGTGTGCTGAATATTCATCTTCATATTGGCACTTTTAATATGAAAAAGATATAAATGTACAGTCTCCAGTGTATTCTTGCAATAATTGTTCACAGTGAGATAGTATTTCCTCATCTAAATTGTTACAGCACCTCTTTTCAAAATGACACATCTGCCTTCTGTACGAGTACACCTTCAGAAAAAAATTTAAAATAGCCAATCGTTTGTTTAGTGACTTCAGGGTATCAGCTTCTGGATGTAGCACATCCATGAGGTATCCAAGCTGAAGAGTAACAAACACCCCTTTGTATAGGAGATAAAAATTAAAGGCAATATGGTTACAATTTTGTGCCAATCAATTAGTCTTAAGTAAAACAATAAGATAGCATTAATGTTATATTTAATAATCACTCAACAACTTCAAAACCTCAATTGGGATATACACATTATGAAAGAAGAGTAAAGCTGGTTCATTGTGAAGAAATAATGGCTTCAAAATGCCTCGGCAATTTCTGTGCAGAAAGTGTCCCTGGCAGAATTAAGTAATTTCCTCCATCTCTTAATGAACACATTCACATGATTCTGACTGATTTACCAGTGTTAAAAATGTAGCAAGCAAGATAGCAATTGCAGAAATTAGAAAAGTTGCCTCACTGCTCTTTTTAACCACAAAATGCAAAGACAGTAGCATAACTACAATTAAAAAAAAAAAAGAGAATAATAATAATAAATAAGAGACCCGAAACATCTGCATTCTCACTGTCTCTTTCAGCATCACAAAGAAAATCTTCTATATAGCAGGCAGAAAACAAAACCATTTTTTTCTCTGAGACTACAGCCTTGTAGCAAAACCAGAAGCAAGATTTCACAGCGCAATGATACCAAAAGAAAATTAAAACTAAACTTATGCAATGAAATTTCCATAAACCATTTTTTTTCATTCCACATGGTTACTGACTCATGCTGCCAGGAAGAAGATGTTCAAAGCACACATGGATGGAATATAACAAAATTTATTAGAAACAGACCTGAGTTGCAAATCTGAAATTTGTATCTGGGTGTTAACCTATTTATCTATTTATGTTTTTTAAAAGTGTAATATTGAACAACCCAGTAATGGTATGGACTACTGTAATGCATAATAAACTGCAAACTTTAATAAAGAAGTATCTTTCCTTTAAAGGATTTGGCACTAGGCTACTTTCAAAAAATGAGATGTAAGTTGCTTTTTCTACACTTCTACTTTTTTTTTTTTTTTTTTTTTTCAGTGTTGAGCTAACAAAAATAAGTATGGACAATAATGATGCAGTTTTTATAATATCACACATTAATATCACTATGAAATCTTAGGGCAGGCTTTCAAAAGTATTCATTTTCCATCTTAATAAATAAGCAGGCATTAAAAGAAACAACAGTCCTTGCGAACAGAATTAGACGGTAACATTTCTGATCAATGCAATGAATCTGTAATATAAATAAGTAATGACAGTACAGTACTGCCTGTTACATTACCTGTTCTATTTGAATGCCAGGCTACTGTGCTCTTCTCATGTGCGTGTTCCACTGAGTCCTGTTTGTATTCCAAAACTCTTAAGAAGTTACTTGGTCTGATTTGAGTTTCTGGATACTGTTTACTCCTTAATTATGTCTCCAAGTTTTCCATCTGGTACATCAAGAGTTCTCCTGTCTACTGGATTTTAGCTGTGTCCCAGCTGTGTCACATATAAAAGTATGAGAGGCAGTGTTCTGGTTTCAACTGACATACTGTTAATAGAGGGTAGATTCAAAGAGGGTAGATTTAGGTTAGATATAAGATATAATATATAAGGAAAAAGCCTTTTACAGTGAGGGTGGTGAGGCACTGGAACCAGCTGCCCAGGCATGAGGTTGATACCCCATTCCTGAAGACTTTCAAGGCAAGGTTGAATCAGGCCCTGGGCAAACTGATCTAGCTGTGGATGTCCCTGTTTAATGCAGAGGAGTTGGGCTAGATGGCCTTTAAAAGTTCCTTCCAACTCTAAGGATTCTATGATTGTAATAGCACAACGTCTCAGCTGTTGCAGAGTGATGAGAGCATGCCTGAAGCCAGGCCACTTATTGGGAAAGAGTCCCATTTATAGCATGGCAGCAGAGGGTAGAGCAGAAATTGCATGGCCTCTATTTATATTGCTATCACTATGTTACTGTTTCCATTTTCCTCTTCCGTCTCAGTAAATAGCTTTTATCTCAACACAAAAGAATTGGAATTTATCCAATTGTCTCCTTCACTCCACCTTTGGGGGAAGTGAGGAAACAGCTATGTGATCATAGAATCATAGAATCACAAGGTTGGAAAGGACATACAAGATCATCTAGTCCAACTGTCCTCCTATCACCATTACTACCCACTAAGCTACTAAACCATATCTCGTAGCACCTCATCCAGACGCCTCTTAAACACCTCCAGGAATGGTGACTCCACCACCTTCATGGGCAGGCTATTCTAGTGCCTGATGACTCTTTGAGAGAAGATTTTCCTTATATCTGATCTAAATCTCCCCTGGCACAACCTGTAGTCATTTCCTTGGGTCCTATTTGTTGCCTTGGAGAGGAGGCTGACCCTCACATCATCACAACCTCCCTGCAGGAAGCTGTAGAGTGCATTGAGGTCTCCCCTGAGCTTCCTCTTCTCCAGACTAAGCAATCCCAGCTCCCTCAGCCGCTCTTCATAAGACTTGTGCTCCAGACCCCTCACCAGTTCTGTTGCCCTTCTTTGGACATGTTTCAGGGCCTCAATGTCTTTCTTGTATTGAGGGGCCCAAAACTGAACACAATACTCAAGGTGCAGCCTCATCAGAGCTGAGAACAGGGAGATGATTATCTCCCTGCTCCTGCTGGCCACACTATTTCTAATGCAAGCCAGGATGGCACTGGCACTCTTGGTCACGTGGGCACACTGTTGGCTCATGTTCAGCCAAGCATTGACGAACACCCCCTGGTCCCCCAGGCTCTTCACAGTCATCCAGCCACTCTGCCCCAAGCCTATAGCTCTGCATGGGGTTACTGTGGCCAAAGTGCAGGACCCAGCACTTGGCCTTGTTGAACCACATCCCATTCACCTCAGCCCAGAGATTCAGCCTATCCAGGTCCCTCTGAAGAGCCTCCCTACCCTCAGGCAGATCTACAGTACCACCCAACTTGGTGTCATCTGCAAACTTATTGATGTTTGCAGGGGATGATGCCTCAATCCCCTCATCTAGGGCATCGATAAAGACATTAAACAAGATGGGCCCTAGTTCCAACCTCTGGGGGATACTACCTGTAACAGGCCGCTAGCTGGACTTAAATCCATTAACTACTACCCACTGGGCATGGCCCTCTAGCTGGTTCCTTACCCAAACAAGGGTATACCTGTCCAGGCCATGGGCAGCCAGTTTCCCCAGGAGAATACTGTGGGAGACTGTGTCAAAGGCTATGCTGAAGTCTAAGTAGACTACATCAACAGCCTTTCCCTCGTCTATCAGTCTGGTCACCCAGTTGTAGATGAGGTTGGTCAAGCACAACCTGCCTTACGTGAACCCGTGCTGTCTGGGCCTGATCCCCTGGATGCCACACACATGCCGTGTGATCTCACCCAAGATGATTTGCTCCATAACTTTCTCTGGTACTGAGGTCCAGCTGACAGGCCTTTAGTTCTCTGGATCCTCCTTACAGACCTTCTTGTAGATGGGAGTAACACTGGGAAGCCTCCAATCCTCTGGCACCTCTCCAGATAATCAGAAGCACTGGTAAATGGTGGAGAGTGACTCAGCAGTCACTTCCACCAGCTCCCTCAGCACCCTAGGGTGGAGCCTGTCTGGTCCTATGGACTCATGACAGTCCACATGGAAGAGCTCTCTAACTGTCTTTACCTGAATCACCAGTTTGTATTCTGGGTTCCACCCCAGACTTCCAGGTCAGGGCATAAAGTGCCATGAGGATAACTGATCTGACTATTAAAGGCAGATGTAAAGAAGGCGTTGAGAACCTTAGTCTTTTCCTTATCCTCAGTGGTCACATTCCCTGCTGCATAAAATAAAGGACAGATGGAAATTCTCCACAGGGATGAAATTCTCCTTGGAGTATATACAGAGAAGACCTCAAAGATGATCAGAGGGCTTTATCATCTAAAGCAAGGTTGAGGCAGAAATGTTTATTTGTCCTGGAGAAGAGAAGACTCCAGGGAGACCTCACTGTGGCCTTCCAGTACTTTAATGAGAGCTTGTAAACAGGAGAGAGACAAACTTCTCACGTGGTCTGATAGTAAAGAATGTCTTTAAACTAAAAGATGGGAGATTCAGATTTGATATGAGGCAGAAAGTATTTACTCATTGGGTGGTGAGGTACTGGAACATGTTGCCCAGAGAAGCTGGAGATGTGCCATCTCTGGAAGCATTTAAAGCCAGGTTGAATGGGGCCCTGGGCAGCCTGATCTATTGGATGGCAACCCCACAAACAGGAGGGGTCTTGGGACAAGGTGGTCTTTGTGGTGTCTTTAAACTTAAACCATTCTATGAAGTCCTTCTTCTTGTCCTTTTAGAAGATAAAAGTTAAGTTTTCTATCCTTCAGTCTTCAAGTCTTTCTGGAAATTGCCACAGCCATTAGAATGCATATCCAGTTTGCTTAAGCACCCCCTGTCTCGCACCAATTTATAGGAGGGAGAGGAGGTTCTTTGAAATATGTATGCCCGGAGTGAGATTAAGAAACAACAGTTCAAATGTTGGTCCAACCAGTTTATTACAAATGTTAATAATGGAGATGAAGAAAGGGGAGGACGGACACTATTATGGATTGGGTGATGAGGAAGGGAAGGTGAGCGATAGAAAAGATAGGAAGAAGCAAGAATTGCGTAAAGTGGGGATAGTCACCACCAGGATCCGGCAGTAGTCCCATTGCATGACGTTCCGATGGTCCAAGGCCAAAGGGCAGGAGCAGCGAGGCCGGTCTTGGGCAACGAGAGGGTGCAGGTACTGAGTGGGTCCAGGAAGAAGCTGCAGAGTAAGCCTGGGAGGAAGCAGCAGGTCTCAGGTAGCAAGCCCAGGGAAGTCCGTCAGCATACGGTCCGTAGTGAAGGATCTGATGGCAGACACCTTGCGTCCATCAGCATGCAGGACTTTCGTAGTGAGGGATCTGATAGCAGAAACCTTGGGTCCGTCGTGGTGAGGGATCTGATAGCAGAAACCTACCCTCATGGCTGTTGGGCCCTCTTTTATCCTCCTTTTTTCCTGCCTACGTGACATCCCTGGGTGCTTGAGCAAGAGTCATGTGCGTACCTCCTGAGATGGCCATCTTCCTCTAGATAAGTCCGCACAAAAGACCATTTCCCAGCCATTATTAGTAGCTTATCCCTCTCTCATTGCCCCTGGCTTTGTCCATCTGTGCTCCTTAAAGGATTTCACAACCCTTTAGCCGGGACCTGTCCATCAGTGTCATCCAGACAGAAGATTTCTCTACCTTTGCCCAGGACTTGCCTGGACTTGTTCCTCAGCAAACTTTGAGTCAATGATATAAAAGAATAATCTCTTACACCCCCTGACAGCATTTTCTCACACTAAGTGTATGCTCCAGACTTTTCTCCTTGTTTCTAGGATTTTGAATTCCTCAAGACCAGTCTTGCTAGTAAAGGACAAGATGAAGTTAGTCAATATTCAGTCTTTTTTAGATCCTGTACCAACAAGGCCACTGTACCATTGTGAACCAACCAGTCCACATTTTCCCAAGTATTCCTTTTGCTACGTATGCATTTTTTGTTGCCCTTGACATCCCTTGCCAGATACAACTCCAGGTGGGACTTGGCTTTCATAACCACATCTCTGCATATTTGGACATATCTGTATTCCTCCCAGACTCCTTCTACCTGCTTCCACATTATCCATATGAATTTGTCAAGGACCTCCTTTTCTATCTATGCAAGCTTTCTGGTATTTTTGAGTCACAGCCTGCTCACTGGGAAGGACTGCCCTTGAGCTTGGAAGACGAGATTCTTGACTATCCAGTTTTCTTGGATCCCTCTTTTTCCAGAGCCTTATCCCATGATACTCTTTCAAGCAGACCGTTGAAGAGGCTGAAGCCTGCTCTACTGAAGCTCAAGTCTGTGATCTTGCATTTTTTCTCTTCCAGTGTTAGCACTGGAAGCCTTTGGAAAGGAGGAGGTGAAACTGAAATATAATGTTAGTGGTTTATGTAACAATGAGAGTTTGGAAAGTGAAAAGTTTGGGAAGGACACAGGCTGAGGAAGGCAAGGTGTAACACGGATGTCAGAACCAAGGAGGACAGAAATCAGATCCACTGGTTAAATTGCAGCTAGGAGAGCAGGATAAAGAGGTTTATTTTCTGGTGGGGACGAGTGCCTCTTACCACCCACAGATGATTTCGCAGCAGTGGTAGGAGCTACTGCCCAACAAGAAAAAGCTTACCTTTGGGGATCAATTAAATATAGGCTGAGAAAATAAGTAGGAATACATAAATTCTTGTACATGCCAGGTTCTCTAAAACTGTTATTCTGGCAAGACTTATTAGAACAAATGGATGCAGAGGTTAAATTCAGTAAAACTGGAGCTAAGCATCAAACAATATTAACTGATTGAAAATTGTAAGTCTGGCTTTAACTTTAACTGATTGTCAAAATGCTAATTATGCTAGTAAGAATTCATCCCTACCTTCAGTGAGAAGGTATCCCTACCTTCAGTGAGAAGGGATGCCCCTCTGACCTTCCCTCTACCTTCACTTCCATTTTTCCTTCCCTTTTTCCTTCCTTTCTGTTGCTTCACTTTACCTTTTCCTTGCCTTGTCTTGCCTTGCCTTTTCACCCCCACTGGAAAAAAAAAATTGAAACTATTTCTGTAGATGAAAATTTCTCACTAGAAATTTCTGTATAGTGCACTCTGTTTCTCCTGTTTCACTACATCATTCATGTGTTTGCAGTTGTCTATCTTGATTAAAACTTCAGATTCAGGTTAAAAATCCTCTACTGACTGTGTGGGAAAAGGGAAGCATAACTCCCATTTTTAATGCTGGAATGTAAGAACTATAGGCCAGTCAGTCTTACCTCTGTACCCTGCAAGATCACTGGGGCAAATCCTCCTGGAAACTACGCTGAGGCACATGGAAAACAAGGATGTGAATGATGATAGCCAACTCAGCTTCATTACAGGCAAATAGTGCCTGGAAAATTTTGTGGCCTTCCTGTGGCAAGGTGGTTGGAAGTAGATGATATTGCAGACTATCCCTGTGGACAGTAAGATGAGCTGGCAGGGATGAAATCCATCATGGCTAATCAGGTAACTTTTGCCGAGACTTCAGGAGAAAAATAGAGTTTACCTTTTGTGGAAGAACAGACAAGCAACTTGGAGAGAATAAAAACAGGTTGCTAGGATATGCAGGGAGAAAACTAGAAAGGCAAAAGCCCAGCATCAGCTCAATCTGACCTCTGTAGAAAAAGAAGACAAAAAAATGTTGTTACAAATAAATTAACAGTAAGAGGAGGGCTAGGGAAACTCTCCAGCCTTTACTGGGTGCAGCAGGGAATGTGATCTCTAAGGATAAGGAAAAGGCTGAGGTTCTCAATGTCTTCTTCACATATGTCTTTAATAGTCATACCACTCATCTTCAGGGTACTCTGACTCTTGACCTTTAAGTCTGGGGTGGTGAGCAGCATAAATTCCCCATGATTCAGGTAAAAATAGCTAATGACATGCAACTCCACCTGAACTGACACAAGTCCATACAGCCGCATGGGATCAACAAAAGGGTGCTGAGGGAACTGACAGACATGACTGTCAAATTCTTTTTCCACCATCTACCAGTGTTCCTGGTCAACTGGAGAGATCCCAGACAACTGGAGACTTGCTAATGTGATGCCCATCTACAACAAGGGTTGTAAGGAGGATCTGTGGACCTTGTTGTCAGGGAAGGTTATGGAACTGATCATCTTTAGCATGACCTCACAGCATGTGTGAGACAACTGTGGGATCAGGCCTAGCCAGCATAGCAGGTTTGACCAACTTCATCTCCTTCCATGACCAGGTGGTCTGCCTGGTGGATGAGGGAAAGGCTGTTGATGTAGTCTACCTAGACTTCAGCAAAGCTTATGACTCTGTCTCCCACACTATTGTCCTGGAGAAGCTGGCAGCCCATGGTTTAGACAGGTACACTCCTTGCTGTGTAAAGAACTGGCTGGAGGGCTGGGCCCGGAGAGTGTTGGTGAATGGAGTTAAGTCCAACAGGCAACCAATCATGAGCGGTGTTCTTCAGGGGCCGGTACTGGGGTCTGTCCTGTTTAATATCCTTATTGATGATTTGGAGGAGAGCACTGAGTGCACCCTCTGTAAGTTTGCAGATGACAGCAAGATGGGAGGAAATGACAATCTGCCTGTAGTTAGGAAGGCCTTACAGAGGGATCTGGACAGGCTGGATAGCTAGGCTGAGGCCAGTGGGATGAATTTCAACAAGAGCAAATGCTGGGTCCTGCACTTTGGTCACAACCCCATGCAATGCTACAGGCTTGGGGTAGAATAGCTGGAAGGCCATATGGTGGAAAAGGATCTGGTGATCTTGGTCAGCTCTCAGATGAACATTGTTTAGCAGTGTGTCCAGATGTCCAAGAAGGCCAACAGCTTCCTGGCTTATATCAGAAATAGTGTAGTCAGCAGGAGCAGGGAGGTGACTGGTCCACACACTACAAGAAGGACACTGAGGTGCTTAAGCGTGTTGAAAGAAGGGCAACAAAGTTGGTGAAGGGTCTGGATCACAAGCCTTGTGAGAAATGGCTGAGGGAACTGACATTCTTTAGTCTGGAGAAGAGGAGGCTCAGGGAAGACCTCATCATTCTCAACAACTATCTGAAAAGGGGTTGTGGTGAAATCGGGTCAGCCTCTTTTCCTGTGCAGCTAGTGGTAGGATGAAAGGTATTGATCTTGTCTTGGTTCTAGTAGGGACTCAAATTGGATATTAGGAAAATGTTCTCTGAAAGAGTGGTTGGGAACTGGACAAGATAGGGAAGAGGTCAAGTCTGCATCCTCGGAGGTGTCTAAGTAACTTGGAGTTGTAGTACTTAGGGGCAAGGTTTAGTGGGTAATATTGGTGATAGTGGAATGGTTGGATCAGGTGATCTTAGAGGTCTTGTCCGTGGTTCCATGGTTCAGAAAAGTACATTAATTAGAGATTTTCTGATGTTTATCTCATCTTGAAGCCCAGTCCAGAAATTAAAAAGTTTGTTTGGGAAATTTCAATGGGAAATGAATCTTACAGAGAGATTTCATAGATGGGATGGATTGGAAGGGATGTTAAAGACCATTTAGCTCCAACCTCCCTACCATGGGGAGGATTGTTTCCCATGAGACCCTATAGCCCTAACGCCCCCTCCAACCTATACTTGAACATCTCCATGGATGGGGCATCCACAACTTCACTGAGTAACCTGTTCCAGTACCTCACTATCCTCTGAGTAAAAAAAAATCTGCCTAACATTTAACATAAATCTTGTCTCACAAGAGGGGGAACGATCGCTTCCCTCTCTCTGCTGGTCACTCTCTTTTTGTAAAGCCCAGGATACTGTTGGCCTTCTGGGCTGCAAGCAAACACCGCTAGCTCATGCCCAGCTTTTCATTTCCCAGGACCCCCAAGTCCTTATCATCTGTGCTGCTCTTAATGAGTTCTTCTCCCAGTTCGTACACATATCTGGAACTGCCCCAACCCAGAAGCAACATTTTGTACTTGATCTTGTATTACCTCACTTGGTTCATGTGGGCCCACTTCCAAAGCTTGTCCAGGTCCCTTTGGATGGCATCCCTTCCTTTTTTTATATCAGCCACTCCACTCAGCTAGGTGTCATTAGCAAATTTGCTGAAAGTACACTTGATCCCACTGTCTAGGTCATTAACAAAGGTGTTAAAGAGAAAGTCTGAAGACTGACCCCTGGGGAGCACCACCTGTGACCAGCATCTACCTGGATGTAGATCCCTTTATCACAACTGTCTGTCTCCAACTATCCAATCAAATCCTTGTCCACCATGGACTGGTATACATTCAGCCTCATGAGCTGGTTTAGGACTCACTCTGCTCTTTTGATGGGCTGGATTTTGCTCCCCCAGCCCTACTCAGATGTTCAGGGACATGAGAGGCATGGGAAGCTCAACCTCCAGTGAAGAGTGAGGCAAATAACTTGTTGAGTACTTCATCCTTCTCCATGTCTGCTGTAGCCAATTCTCCCTTATCATTTGTCAGAGGGGATACACTCTTCTTTGGCTGTCTCTTCTGATCAACGCACCTATAGAACTCTTTCTCGTTATGTTTCACAACCCTCACCAAGTTCAGTTCCATGAGAAGGATCTATAGAACTACAGTCTACATTGCCTCACCTTTATTCCTGGGAAAGTGATGGAACAGCTAAACTTGAAAACCATTTGCAGATGCATGAAAGACATAAAGATTATCAGGCAGACTCTGCATAGATTCATTAAATGAGAATAATACTTGACCAACTGATAACTTTCTACAGTTAGCTGGTTTCACACATGACTAGGCAGAACTAGGTGTAGTTTGTCTTAACTTCACTCTGGGAAGGCGATGGAGCTGCTAATCCTTGAAAATATTTCTAGATTTCTAGATTTGAAAGTAATGAAAATGTTTGAGTGTAGTCAACATAGATTCACAAAGGGAGAGTCATAAGCAGCCATCTAATAACAGTTTTTGATGAAATTACTGGCTTGGTAGATGAAGAAAGAGCAGTTGATATTGTCTGACTTGACCTCAACACTGTTTCCAAGAAGATCATGATAGAGAAGCTTATTACATATGGGCTGGATGAGCAGACAGTGAGGTGGATTGAAAATCAAATAAACAACTGGGCCCAGATGTTGCTGATCAGTGGTGCGAAGTCTAGTTGGAGATCACTATGTAGTGTTGTACCCTAGTGTTCAATCCTGACCCCCATCATGCTCAACATCTCTTTAACAAACGGGTCAAAGGTTGATGGGTCAACTGTACTCCCAGCAAGTTTGGTGATAATACAAAACTGAGGAAAAGCTCATCCACCAGATGGTCATGCTGCCATTCAGATAACCCTCAGCAGTTTGGAGAAATGAGTTGACAGGAACCTCATACATATCATGGGGCTCTTGATGGACACCAAGTTGAACATAATCTAACAATATTTTAAGTTTTTGGTAAAGAAAGTCAATAGTTTATTGAACTACATTTGGAGGAAGGATTACAGAAAGGCCATACAGTATTCAACTAAATTCTCAGACAGTATATAAATTGAATATTCTTAATTAAAGAGTGTAATCCCACTCTGTTTGTGGAAAACAATGATCTATCTGACTCAACTACCACAAATGTCTTTTTAAAGAAAATTTCTACTCAGAAGAAAAGTGAAATAAGTTTCATAGCCACAGATAACCCATGTATGTGTCACTTGACAGAAATTTCCCCTCCAGCAATGTAATTATGTATACACAGTTGTAAAACAGGTAATTTTGAAAAAAGGAAGGGGCAATTTTTTCCTCCCTCCATAAATTTAGAGACTATAGGATGACAGCTAATTACACATACAGAGATGCACAGCAGGTAAGTGCTAATTTTGACAGTGCAGCTTTCCTCAGCAACAAGCTACAAATCCATGTGCATGAGTCTGTCAAACTGTGCCAGATAGGCACCCACATTTCACACTGCAGCTTTTTTTCCCACTTATTGCAGTGGACACTGCACATTCATGTTCTGTCCCACTGAAATTTGGACTTTGAAATCCTCAATAAATCTTAATTATATCTTGATTATATCAATAGAAGTATCTCTGTAAAACATATGATTGGAAACTTGTCACAGAGTTATTTAGATCAATCTAGATAAATCCATGCCTGTGACAGGGGGGCAGTAGGTCCGTGGGCCCCCTGGCTCCCAGAAATGGGAAGGGGAGAAGGGAAAGGGGTATAAGAATGGGAGCTGGTCTCAGAGAGGGAAAAAGAATGGAGCAGTGGCAACGATCCAAGGAGGAAAACTTATTTTACTAACTATGATATTGGAATGCAAGATAACAAAATATAATACAATCTAAATGAAAGTAAGGATAATAAATAAAATAAGAAAGTTTCCGAAACTGAAAGGCCTAATTGAATGAAGGCGCACAGCTTGAAAGCACACCCACTCCTCTGCCTGACAGCCAGAGAGAGCGAGCATGCGCTGAAGAAAAAAACATATCCCGTGGCTTCCATGATTTATCTTCCTTCTCTGCCTCTGACCATGAGGTCCTCTAGGATATGCAGTTCTTCTCTTTTGAGAAACAGGTATCTGGAAGGTTGCCAATCCACGGAACCAGAGTATTAACCCTTTATTTATCTGGGCTGTACATGATGTTATGATGTGGAATACCAATAGAAACATCACAAAACTGTGACAAAACTGCTTACTAACCCTAATTCCTGGCAGTAGCGATTCCAGTATAGGCAAGTAAGAAATAGACCAAAAGCTGTAAGGCTGAACTGACACTACTTTGAATGTTGTTTTGCATCACAGTAAGTTTGCAACCTTTCTTTGCATGTGCTAGCGATTGTTACGTGTTGCATGTACATGTATGACTTTATGCTATAAGCAGGGTAACAGAATTGTCTCAAGAAAGCCTCATCATTGCCCTTTCTTCAACATTTGTTCTCATGCAACTCTTCTTTTTCACTTTCCTGAATAGCATTAAGTATTTTTTTTTTTAACTTTGTATAAATTATAGGCTTCCATTAATTCTATTGTCTACCTCTTTCTCTTTCTTTAGGACCCTAATGCAAGGTCTGCATTCTTATGTCTACTTCAGATGATAGAATACATCCTAGTCATTTTGATAGTACTGCTAATCCTACTGGCTCTGATTTGTCCTTCTTCATATCACTTCTCTTTATTTTCTGGTCAGAGGTTGTTAATGATTTGCTGAGAACAGCTATTTATGAAGGCTTGGAGTTCAGATGTTATCATTTTAACAAATAACCATAAATTAGTATCTTATAATAAAGCTAAATATGCATGTTTTATTTGGGATAGCAGTGCTTCTCTTTCTTCGCTTTACTGGAGGTGACGAAGATTTAAATGTCTGTTTTGTTTAACAATATTACTGAAGTATATAAATCATATAATCATAAAACATTCCAGAAGGATAATCAAATCCTGGCTCCACATAGGACCACCCAAAATTCAGA